>NC_133503.1:50640000-50947857 GCF_049354715.1 Callithrix jacchus | reverse complement strand
GGTATAACTGCTACAGGATTTACCCAAAAAAGAGGGAGTCCCAGAAATAGCTAAGAGATAAAGAAAACAGTTACTCAGTGGCTATCAAAAGATGATCCATTCCCATATTTATGGTGTCTGCCTTGACTTGTCCTTATTGGCCAGATGGTCCTGGAGTTAACATATTTCTATCCAGTAAGATGCAAAAAGGAAGCAGCTATAACCGCCATTGCTGTTGGCCCTCATACAGGCTTTCCTGTAAATAATACTAAGCAAACAGCTTAAAGCATTCTGCAAAGACACTTTCAAAATGTTCACATTAGATCTCAGGCAACACTGCCTAGTTTCTTTACAAACCCTACCTCTAAAGCCAGTTCACTAACACTTACTCCAGCTATGCTGTAAATTCCAAAGAGATATGTATCAAATTGTCTCTGATCTTTTGGTTATGAATGGAGATAAAATCTAATAATTTAATAAGTCATTGCCAAACATCATCATGTACAGGATTTCAAGAAAATTTCAAAGAAATAAAATGCAGGACCTTCTTTCAAGGAGCTAAGAGTTTGGAAGGGGAGATATAATATGTACTTATTAAAAACCTAGCAAAACTCTAAGGTGTATCTGCTTATTAGCCCTAGTGCAGCCTTTGTTAACTTTCCACTAAAATAACCAGAAGACAAACACACAAAAATTCATAATGAAAAAGAAAAAAAAAGACAATCTAGTAGAAATGTTTGTTAATTGTGAAGCAGCTGGTGTTGCTACAAAAAACTTAAAAGCTTGGCTCAAGATATCCAGGTTTCATCTCATGGATCCCACTGTCTGCACTAACTCAAACCCAAGAAACAAACAAACAAAAATGCTCTATTTTAATGGATGCTGCTTATGAGGAGAACAGAACACAGGGCTTGGCACATGGTATAGAGTAACCAATTCCTGCTGACTGACTAAATGAACAAGTTATTCCATTATTCACCCATTCTCATATAGCTACATCTAATATCTTAATCCTAAGTCCTTTGCAAGATGATAACTCTCTGAGCATGAAGCAGGAATGCCTTGCTATGGTTTGGATATAGTTTTTTTGGCCCCACCAAAATGCATGTGGAAACTTTACCCCATGGTGGCAGTGTTGGAAGGCAGAGACTAGTGGGAGATGTTTGGTTCATGGGGAAGGATCCTTCATAAATAGGTATTTCCCTTCTGCAGGGGTGAGTTTCTGCTCTCGCAGGAATGAATTGCTTCCTGAGATAGTGGGTTGTTAGAGTCGGTCTTCCTGTTTCTCTCTCTTGCTTCTTCTCTCATCATGTGATCTCTTTGTACACACTGGCTTCCCTCCTTTCTGCTATGAATTGAAGCAGCCCAAAGCCCTCATCAGATGCAACTTCCCAATCTTGAACTTTCCAGCCACCAGAATCATGAGCCAAATAAACCACTTTTCTTTACAAACTACCCAGTCTCAGGTATTCTGTTATAGCAACACTAAATGAACTAAGACAGGTTAGAAATGGCAAACTGCATCCTGGAACATGTCACTTTTATATATAAAGTGATTCAATCTGGGAAAGGAAATAAATAATTTCTGGTAGTACTATATGCTGAAAATTGGATTTTACATGTGTTTTATAGATTCAGAATATTATAAAGAATATAAATGACTCAGAAAAAAATGCTGCCTTAGCAAACTGGAATGTTATAGATCAATTTCTCAATTTCAGCACTTCTGGGCCACAGAATTTTCTTTGGTTGAGTGTGTGTCCCATGGATGGTAGTGTTTAACAGTATCCCAGGCCTAGATTCACTAGATACCAGCAGCACACATACCCCTCCCTAAGACATAACAACCAAAAATGTCTCCAAATGTTATCTAATATCCCTGGGGGGGAAATTGTCCCCAGTTGAGAACCACTGGTGTCGATAAATGTTTAAGAAACTGAAAATTATATGGTGAGCTGTTCACATTACATTGCCCTCTAACTGTAAAGCTGACCCATCATCATGTAAATACCCTTGAGTGAAAGCCAAGGGAAGTCAGACCCTTAAATATCAACAAACTCAAGGTTTGATGTAACTGGAAATTTTGAAAGTTAACGAGCATGAGCTTCAGATGAAAACATGCAGAGCAAAGAAAAATAAAGATTATTCAAAAGATCCCAGAAATAATCTACTGCAAGACACAAAAGAAAATTTCAGAAAACTGTTTTGTATTCTCAATATATAGCAAAAGAAAAAAAAAGTTGGTATCCATAAAATGAGCAGGAAGCCACTAGGACAGATAGCTAAAATGAAAATGTAACGAATATTATGACTCAATGAGATAAAAGGATGACATAAAAAGTAGTATTTTAAATATTTAAAAAACACTATACCTGTAATTGTGAAATCAAAATACACAAAAGAAGCAGTAAAGAAACAAAACTGATAAAGAAGAAAATCGCAACAGTAATGTGGGACATTCTCCCAGACTGCAAAGGCAAAGAAAAAAGAGAAAACCATGAGAAAATTTGGAAAAAAAACAAAAAGCTAATTTGAAGACACAGAGCATTTCTAAAAATGTCATCAAAACCAAAAGAAAGAGAAGCATTAACCAAAGATATAGTATAAATTAAATGTACTCAGAGAGAAAGGCTTATTTATATATAAATTGAAAGGGTCCACTGATTCCCAGATCAATTCAATTAAAAGCCACCCTCATGTAAAAGACAGCATTATCTTTCAAAAATTATATGATTCATAAAAGGAGGAATGCTACATAGATGCAGAGATTTTTTTTTAAGAAAAAAAAGGGGATTTCTATGAAGAAACAACAATCAGGCAGTTCTCACATTTTTGCTCTAAAATGAGTTATAAACCCAAGAATCATATACTCAGCCAGTTTGTACTAGATAAGCAAGGGCTAAAAAAAAACATGCTAATCATATTCACTTTTTTTTAAGAAAGCATTTTGCTCTATTACCCAGGCTGAAGTGCAGTGGTGTCAGCATGGCTCACTGCCGCCCCAGCCTCCTGTGCTCAATTGATCCTTCCACCTCAGCCTCCTGAGGAACTGGGACTACAGGCATGTGCCAAAATACCCATCTAATTATTTTTTTTGGTAGAGATAAGATTTTGCCCTGTTGCCCAGGTTTGTCTCAAACTCCTGGCTTCAGGCAATCTTTCCATCTCAGCCTCCTAAAGTGCTGGGATTACAGGTGTGAGCCACTCCACCTGGCCCATATTCACGTCTTTAAAAAGGCATTTAAAAGGATACACACATATGAAGCAGGGAAAAAGAAAAAGAAGTAAAAGTACATTCCCAAACGAAAAAAGAAAAAAAAAGTAAAAGTATATCCCCAAAGAGCAAAGAAATAAAAAAGGAAGATCTCAGAAATATAGGACTGATGTTGTAAAAACATTGATAGTAAATACTATCAATCCAAACTGAGTATATCAGAGTATATGTATTCTGTAGGAAATCAGAAGTTTACTAAAAGTGTCCTAAATATTTTAAAGTTAATAAAATTTTTCTATTGACTGAAAATTAAATAGCTATATATAAAATATGGCTCTCAAAAACATTTAAAATAATTATGAATAGAATATAAGTATTCAAAACACCAGGAAAATATGTATATATTTATTCCATCAGACACAGAAAATAATAAAACAAGAAAGCATAAAATGAGCTAGACATCATCAAGATAGCTGACCAGAAGTGCCCAATGTTCATTTCTTCTGCAGAGAAGGGTCAAAACAATAAACAAATAATTACACTTCAAGTGGAGTGTACAACAGAGAATATGGAGGGCATCAAGGAAGTCATATAAACCGCCTGAGGCATGGAAATTCAGAATGGCAGCAAAGTCAAGTGAGGGGTCCCTAGCAATCCCCATTACCACCATAGACACCTGCAATCTTACTTGCAGAAGAGCCAAACAGTCCTCATGGGTCCTGAGCCTAGTAAAAGGAGATGCCCAGAGTCCATGCAGCAGAATTGTGCCAGAGAATGAACTCACGCTAGATCCATCTCACTCCCCAGGACCCAAACTCTTATGGCATACTGCTATTTTGAGAATAAAGCCACTGCTTAAGCACATCCTTCCTGGGGTCCAATAGCCTCACATCTCTGAGACACCATCATTATTCCACTACACCCATACAAAGGGCTGCAATGCCACAACCCCAACACAAACCTATATCAAAGGGTGCAACTGTGACCCCAGCACCTGAGCTCACTCAGTCCCCTGTACCCCAAAAAAGAGGTTGCCTAGCAGAGTGGTGAGACTATCTGCAAAATTGGGAAAATCAATATACCCACCACTAAGGGACCAAGCAACTGGCATGCCCAGAACCACCACCACCATGATTACTACATCCTCAAGTGTCAAAGCCATCACATACATTCCCATCCCCAGGCCTGAAGGACCAGCCCACCTGGCTCCTACCACCACCAGCAATCCCACCCACCTCATTGTTGGAGATGCCATACATCACACATAACTCCCATAGCCCAAAGATTGGCCCACCTGGTGCCAATCACTGCCAGTAATACTGCTATGGCCAGTGTGTGCTCCCTCTCAGGGCCTGAGAACTAGTCTACTTGGAGGCCCATGCCTCCAGCAAAGCCACATAACTACCTTCACAAACACCCAAGTCAAAGCCAATGAGTCATTCACAGACATCACTGACTTTGGTTACAGCCAAAGAAATCACACAGAGACACTACTATGTACGCGCAAAACCAAAGCCAAAGCATTCTACTCAATCAGCACTATAGGACACATCTACAGAAAATAATCTTTTCTTACAAAAGCTGCCCCATAAAACAGGAAGAGGTGACTATTTCCCAGATATGTAGATATAAATTCAGTGACAAGAGAATTGTGAAAAACAAGAAAACATGATACCTCTAAAGGAACACAATGAGTCTCCAGTAACAGATCTCAAAAAAAAAAAAGGAAATCTATGAAATGCCTAGAAAGGAATTCAAAGTAATGATGTTAAAGAAACTTAGTGAAATGCAAGATAATACAGATGGACATTTCAACAATGTCACAAAACCATTTATGATCTAAATGAGGAATACAACAGAGATAGATATTAAAAAACTAAACAGAAATTTTGAAGCATTCAATAAATAAAATTAAAAATGCAATCAAAAGCATCAAAAACAGACCAAATCAAGCAGAAAGAAGAAATTCTGAACTTGAAGACAGGTATTTTGAAATAATCCAGTCAGACCAAATAAAAATGAATTTAAAAGAATGAAGACAGCCTATGGGATTTATGGGACACCAGTAAGTGAAGAAATGTCCACATTATGAAAATCCCAGAAGGAGAAGACACAAAAAGGGGCATAGAAAACTGATTAAATGAAATAATAACTGGAAGTCTTTAAAGCTGTGATAGAGATGTAAACCTTCAGATCCAGGAAGCTCAAAAGGCCCCAAAAAGAATATAACCCAAACAGGTCTTCCTCAAAGACAATATGGTCCAAATGTCAAAATTCAAAGACAGAAAATTCTAAAAACAGCAAGATAAAAGTGTCAAATCAAATATAAGGAAATCCCCCTTGACTAACAACAAATTTATCAACAGAAATCTTGCAGGCCTATAGAAAATGGAATAATATATTCAAAGTGCTGAAAGAAAAACAACTGCCACCCAAGAATACTAAACTCATTATATTTCAGAAATAAAAGAAAAATAAAGTCTTTCCTAGAGAGGCATAAACAGAAAATCTGTCACCACTAGAATGGCCTTACAAGAAATGCTTAAGTTAGTCCTGTATCTGAACATAAAAAGACAATATCTGCCATGATGAAAGCACATAAAAGTGTGAAACCCACTAGTAGAGCAGGTCCACAAACCAGAAACAGAAAGAAATTAAATTTTATCACTACAAAAAAAAATATTACACCACAAAGATAAATAGGAGAGAAAGAAAGGAACAATGGATATGTAAAACAATCAAGAAATAACAAACAGTAGTAAGTCCTAACATATCAATAATAACCTTGAGGATAAGCAGCCTAAATTCTCCAATTAAAAGATATAGATTGCTCGGATGAATTATAAAAACAAAACCTAACTACATGCTGCCTATAGGAAACTAAATTTACAAAGACACAGTAGACCGAAGGAATAGGAAAAGATACTTCATGCAAATCAAAAGCAAAAACAAACAAGAGTAGCTATACTTATATCAGATAAAATACACATTAATTCAAAATATGTAAAAAGAGACAAAGAAGGTCATTACATAATGATAAAAGCATCACTTCAACAAGAGAACATAACAATTATAAGTATATATTCACCCAGCTTCAGAGCATCCAGCTATAGAAAGCAAATATTATTATATATAAATGGAGAGATAGACTTCAATATAATAATAGTTGGGTCTTCAACACCCAATCCTTAGCATTGGAAGTTTGTTTCTATACAGAAAATCCACAAAGAAATATCAGATTTAAACTTCATTATAGATCAAAATGACCTAACAGACATTTACAGGACATTTCATCAAACAACTGCAGAATACCCATTATTCCAATCAGCACACAGAACATTCCACAAGATAGGCCATATGTTAGAACATAAAACAGGCCTCAACACATTTTAAAAGTCAAAATTAGGCTGTTCTGCCTAAGTGGTAGGCAGAACAGCCTAATTTTCATTTTTATTCCTTTACTTTAAAAAGATCAAAATTATATAAAGTATTTTTTCAACCACAATGAAATAAAACTAGACAGCAATAAAAAGAGGATCTTTGCAAACTGTACAAATACATGTAAATTAAACAACATGCTCCTGAATGACCAATAGATCAATGAAGAAATCAAGAGGAAAATTTTTAAATTTCTTAAGACAAATGAAACTGGAAACACAACCATACCAACACCTATGGGATAGAGCAAAAGCAGTTCTAAGAGGATATTTTATAGCAATAAACACCTACATCAAAATAGTAGAAAGACCTTAAATAAATCTAATGATGCCACTGAAGGAACTAAGAAGGCAAGATGAATTAAAGCCAAAATTATTAGAAGGAAAGAAATAATAAAGATCACAGCAGAAATTAACAAAGTAGAGTCTAAAAAATACAAAAGATCAACAAAACGTTGATTTTTTAAAGATAATAAAATCAACAAACCATTAGCTAAAGTAACTAAAAAGATATAAGAGAAAATACCCAAATAAATAAAATATGATACAAAAAAAAGAGACCCTAAAACTGATACCACAGAAATAAATGCCAAAAAATTGAAAAACCTAGAGAAAAATGGCAAAAAAATCTGGACCCATACAACTTACCAAGATTGAACCAGGAAAAAAGAGAAAACCTAAACAGTTAATTGTGAATAATGAGATTGAATCAGTAATAAAAAGTCTCCCAAGAAAAGCAAAGCCCAGGATCAATGACTTCACTACTGAATTCAACCAAACTTATAATTAAGAATTGACATCAAGTCTTCTCAAACTATTCCAAAAAAATTAGGGGCAAGAAATTTTTCTAAAGTCATTCTACAAGGCCAGGATCACTCAGATACTAAAAACAGACAAGGAGGCAACAAAAAAGAAAATTATAAGTCAATATTTATGACAAACATAGACACAAAAAATCAACAAAATACTAGCAAACCAAATCCAGCAACACATTAAAAATATTACACACCATGATCAAGTGAGATATATCCCAAGGAAACAAGGATGGCTACACATAATCAAATCAATAAACATGATAAATCACCTCAATAGAATGAAAGGGCAAAAACTTTATGATAATCTGTATGGATGTTAAAAAAAAAAAAAGGCAACAGTTTTAGTAAAATTCACCATCCCTTCATGATTAAAAATTTCTAACAAACTAAATATAGAAGAAATGTACCTCAATACAACAAATCCACAGCTAACATTATACTGAATGGATAAAAGTTGAAAATGCTCCAAGAACTGGAACAAGACAAAATGCCCACTTTCACCACTCTTATTCAGTATAATAATGAAAATCCTAGCCAGAGCAATTATGCAAAAGAAATAGAGAATATTCAAATTAGAGAAGAGGAGGTCTTTTCCTTGGTTTTATATGTAGAAAAACCTAAAGATTCTACCAAAAAACAACTCTTAGATCTGATAAACAAACCTTTAAACTGCAGGATATAAAATCAATGTACAAAATTTAGTAGCATTTCTGTGCACCAGTAACAAACTAGATGAAAAAGAAATCAGAAAACCAATCCCATTTAAAATAGCTACCAGAAAAAAATACCTACAAACAAATTTAACAAGGAGATTCTACAATGAAAACTATAGAACACTGATAAAAGAAATTGAAGGGGACAAAAAAATAATGAAAGACATTTCATGTTCATAGATTGGAAGAATTAATATTATTAAAATGGCCATACTACTCAAAGCAATCTACAGATTCAATGCAATCCCTATCAAAATACTAATGACAGGCTGGATGCAGAGTGACTTACGTCTATACTCCCAGCACTTTAGGAGGCTGAGGCAGGAGGATAGCTTGAGCCCAGGAGTTTAAGACCAGCTTAGGCAACATAGCAAGACCTGGGCAACACAGCAAAAATTAGCCAGGCAGTGTGGTGCATGTCTGTAGTCCCAGCTACTCAGGAGAATTAAGTAGGAGAATCATTTGAGCCTGGAAGGTCAAGGCTGTAGTGAAATATGATTGTGCCACTGTACTCCAACCTGGGCAACACAGCAAGACTGACTGACTCTCTCTCTCTCTTTCTCTCTCTCTCTATCTCTCAAAAAAAAACAAAAACAAACAAACAAAAAAAAAAACATTCTTCATAGAAATTGAAAAAAAATCTAATATTTGCATGGTAACACAAAAGACCTCAAGTAACCAAAGCACTTCTGAGCAAAAAGATCAAAGCTGGAGACATCACACAACTTAACTGCAAAATATAATGCAAAGCTATAGTAAATAAAATAACAAACACACAGACCTATGAAATAAAATACAGAAAATAGAAAAAAATCCACATTTTTATAGCTAATTGATTTTTGACAAGATGTCAAGGACATAGAGGAAAAAGAAAAGTCTCTTCAGTAATGGTGCTGGGAAAACTGGATATCCATATGCAAAGAATGAAACTAGACCCCTCTCTCACCATACACAAAAATCAACTCAAAATGGACTGAAGACTTAAATATAAGACCTGAAACTGGGCCGGGCGCGGTGGCTCAAGCCTGTAATCCCAGCACTTTGGGAGGCGGAGGCGGGTGGATCACGAGGTCAACAGATCGAGACCATCTTGGTCAACATGGTGAAACCCCGTCTCTACTAAAATTACAAAAAATTAGCTGGGCACGGTGGTGCGTGCCTGTAATCCCAGCTGCTCGGGAGGCTGAGGCAGGAGAATTGCCTGAACCCAGGAGGTGGAGATTGCGATGAGCCGAGATCGTGCCATTGCACTCCAGCCTGGGTAACAAGAGTGAAACTCTGTCTCAAAAAAAAAAAAAAAAAAAAAAAAAGACCTGAAACTATAAAATTCCAGGAAGAAGACATAGGGGAAATGCTTTAAGACATTAGTCTGGGTATTTTACAGAGAGACCTCAAAAGTACAAGCAACAAAAACAAAAATTAACAAGTGGGATTGTATCTAACTGAAATGGCTCTGCACAAAAGGAAACAGTCAACAGAATAAAGAGACGATCTATAGAATGAGAGAAAATATTTGCTAGCTATCCAACAAAGGATTAATATCCAGAATATGCAAGAAACTCAAACAATACAACAGTAGAAAAAAATAACTGATTTGAAAATGGGCAAATCTTCTAAATAGATATTTCCCAAAAGAAGACATGTAAAAATATGTATATGAAGTATATTTTTTCAATGCTTTGGCTTTTGTGGGTAATCATCGCGATGGGAGGCAGGATGAGATTGCAGCTCCAACTCGGATCGACAGAGTAGTATGCAGAGGCTCCAACTGTGAATATTAGCTTCAGAACCACTGCAGAAATATGTTAGAAATCCTGAAAGGACCCAAAGACCCTCGGAAGGAAGTGGACTGCTCCTGCAGGACCTGGGAGACACCCCAAATACTGTGAGTGCCCAAACTTTGGAAGAGGGAAACAGAGATGATCTGCCCCAGAACACATACCCTGGGGAAACTGAAGATCTAATTTGCAGAAGTTTCTGACCTTACCTGGAGCTGAGTCAATTTAGAGGGTCAAGCAAAATATAGGAATAAAGGAAGCAGTAGGAAATGCCCTAGTAGCTCTCTGGGTCCCCTAGCAAGACACTCCTTTCTGGCACCACAGAGATCCTTCAGGTGGGTGAACAGAGGCATGGGGAAAACACCACAAGGAGAAGCAAATCTCAAGTTCTACCATTTTTTAATAATTTGAACGAGGGAAGAAGCCTCCTGGCCAGAACTCGGGGAGAACATGAATCTGGCATGCAGACTCCACAGGTGAGGGGTGGTGGGGGAAGAATTAAAGCCCTTTTCTTTCACAGGTGGAAGGTGGGTAGCCTGGGGAAAGCTCTCAGCTCGGCTTGCCCACTGCCTGGAAACAGTCTCAGCGCTTTTAGGGGTGTCATGGTGGGAGTGAGACTAGCCCTTCAAATTGTGTGGGAGCTGGATGAGGCCTGTGACTGCCAGCTTTCCGCCACTTCCCTGAGGCAGCCATAATAGTCCTAGTAGCGTAACTCCATTGACCTGAAAACCTCACCCCCATCTCCGACAATGGTTACAGCAAGACCCACCCAAGGAGAGCGAGCTCAGATATACCTATCCCTGTCCCACATGATGATCCATCCCTACTCACCCTGGTAGCTGAAGACAAAGGGCATTTGCTCTTGTGTGGCGCACAGTGGCTCACACTTGTAATCCCAGCACTTTGGGAGACTGAGGTGGGTGGATCACCTGAGGTCAGGAGTTCAAGACCAGCCTGGCCAACATAGCAAAACCCATCTCTACTAAAAATACAAAAATTAGCCAGGTGTGGTGGCAGACACCTATAATTCTAGCTACTCAGGAGGCTGAGGCAGGAGAATCACTTGTACCTGGGAGACAGAGGTTGCAGTGGGCTATGGCACCACTGCACTCCAGCCTGGGTGACAGAGTGAGACTCTGTCTCAAAAAAAAAAAAAAAAGACAAAGAACATATACTCTTTGGAGTTATAGGGCCCTGCCCACTACCAGTTTTTCTCCAAACTACCACAGCTGATGCTCTCTGGAAAGTGCCACCTCCCAGAAAGAGTCCAATCAGCACAAAAATAGAACATTAAACCATCAAAGCTAAGAACCCTCACAGAGTCCATTGCAACCCCCTGCCACCTCCACCAGAATAGGTGCTGGTATCTATGTATGAGAGACCCAAAGACAGTTCATATCACAGGATTCTGTGAAGACAACCCCCTGTACCAGCCCAGAACCTGCCTGGTAGACCTGCTGGGTGGCTAGACCCAAAAGAGAGATAACAATCACTGTAGCTTGGCTCTCAGGATACCACATCCATAGGAAAATGGAGGAGTACTACACCCAGGGAACACCCCATGGGAAAAGAGAATCTGAACAACAGCCTTGAGACCTAGACCTTCCTTCTGACACAGGCTACCCAAATGAGAAGAAACCGGAAAACCAACTCTGGTAATATGACAAAATGAGGCTCTTTAACACCTTCCAAAAGTCACCCTAGCTCACCAGCAACGGATCGAAACCAAGAAGAAATCCCTGAGTCACCTGAAAAAGAATTCAGGAGGTTATTTATTAAGCTAATCAGGAGGCACCAGAGAAAAGTGAAGCCTAAAGGAAATCCAAAAAATTATACAAGTGAAGAGAGAGATATTCAAGGAAATAGATAGCATACAGAAAACAATCAAAACTTCAGGAAACATTGGACACACTTATAGAAATGCAAAATGCTCTGGAAAAGTCCCAGCAATTGAATTGAATAAATAGAAGAAAGAAATTTAAAGCTTGAAGACAAGGTCTTTGAATTAACCCAATCCGACAAAGAAAATAGAATAAGAAAATGTGAGCAAAACATCCAAGAGGTCTGGAATTATGTTAAATGACCAAACCTAAGAATAATAGGTGTTCTTGAGGAAGAAGATAATCCTAAAAACTTGGAAAAACATATTTTGGGGAATAATTGAGGAAAGCTTCCCTAGCCTTGCTGGAGAACTAGACATCCAAATATAAGAAGCACGAAGAACACCTGGGAAATTCATCACAAAAAGACCATCACCTAGGCGTGCTGTCATTAGGTTACCTAAGGGTAAGACAAAGGAAAGAAATGAGACAGAAGCATCAGGTAACCTATAAAGGAAAACTTAACAGCTTAACAGCAGGTTTCTTAGAGAAACTCTGTAAACTAGAAGGGATTGGGGCTCTATCTTCAGTCTCCTCAAATAAAACAATTATTAGCCAATAATTTTGTATCCAGCAAAACTATGCATCATATAATGAAAGAATTTTTCAGACAAACAAATGCTGAGAAAATTCACCAATACCAAGACACAACTATAAGAACTGCTAAAAGGAGCTCTAAATATTGAAACAAATCCTGGAAACACATCAAAACAAAACTTCTTTAAAGCATAAATCTCACAGGACCTAAATACAAAAATACAATTTAAAAAGCAAAATCAAAAAGGTACAAAGGCAGCAAAGAATGCAATGAATGGAATGGTAGCTCACATTTCAATACTAACATTGAATGTAAATTACCTAAATGCTCTACTTAAAAGACATAGATGTATAAGAACTCACCAACCAACTATCTGCTACCTTCAGGAGGCTCATCTAACACATAAGAACTCACATACACTTAAAGTAAAAAGGTGGAAAAAGGCATTTCATGCAAATGGACACCAAAAGTGGGCAGGGGTGGCCATTTTTATGTTTTTATTTTTATATCAGACAAAACAAATTCTAAAGCAGCAGCAGTTAAAAAAGACGAAGAGGGACATTATATAATGATAAAAGGCCTTGTCCAACGGGAAAATATCACATCCTAAACATATATGCACCTAACACTGGAGTTCCCAAATTTATAAAATAGTTACAAATAGACCTAAGAAATGAGATGGATAGCAACACAATCATAGTGAGGGACTTCAAAACTCCAGTGACAGCACTAGACAGGTCATCAAGGCAGAAAGTCAACAAAGAAACAATGGATTTAAACCATACCTTGGAACAAATGAACTTAACAGATACATACAGAACATTTCATCCAACAACCACAGAATACACATTTTATTCGACAGCACATGAAACTTTCTCCAAGATAGACCATATGATGGGCCACAAAATGAATCTCAATAAATTTAAGAAAATTGTATCAAGCACTCTCTCAGACCACAGTGAAGTAAAACTGGAAATCAACTCCAATAAAAAAAAAACCTTCAGAACCATGCAAATACATAGAAATTAAATAACCTGCTCCTGAATGAGCATTGGGTCAAAAATCAAATCAAAATGGAAATTTAAAAATTCTTTTAACTAAATAACAACAATGACAGTCTATCAAAATCTCTGGGATACAGCATAGGTGGTGCTAAGAGGAAAGTTTATAGCCCTAAATGCCTACATCAAAAAGACTGAAAGAGCGTAAACTGACATTCTAAGGTCACACCTCAGGGAACTAGAGAAACAAGAACAAACCAAACCCAAACCCAGCAGAAAAAGAAAAATAACCAAGATCAGAACAAAACCAAATGAAATGGAAACAAAAAAATACAAATGATAAATGAAACAAAAAGTTGGTTTTTTGAAAAGATAAATAAAATTTATAGACCATTAGCAGGATTAACCAAGAAAAGAAGAGAGAAAATCCAAATAACCACAGTAAGAAACAAAACGGGACATATTACAACTGATATCACAGAAATACAAAATATCATTCAAGGCTACTATGAACAGCTTTGTGCACATAAACTAGAAAACCTAGAAGAGGTGGATAAATTCCTGGAAAAACACAACCTTCCTAGCTTAAATCAGTAAGAATGAGATACCTTCAACAGACCAATGACAAGTAGCAACAATGAAATGGTAGTTTAAAAATTACCAACAAAAAAAAAAAAAACAGGACAAGGTGGATTCACAGCAAAATTCTACCAGAAATTGAAAGAATACTTGTACCAATCCTTGGGAACCTACCCTAATTCATTCTATGAAGTCAGCATCACTCTAATACCAAAACCAGGAAAAGACATGACCAAAAAAGAAAGCTACAGACCAATATCCCTGATGAACATAGATGCTAAAATCCTTAACAAAATACCAGCTAAACAAATCCACAACATATCAAAAAGACAATTCATCATGATCAAGTGGGTTTTATACCAGGAGTGCAGGGATGGTTTAACAAAAGTGATACACTGCAAAAACAGGATTAAAAACAAAAAGTACATGATTATCTCAATAGATGCAGCAAAAGTATTCAACAAAATCCAGCATCACTTTATGATTAAAACTCTCAGTAAAATCAGCATACAAGGGACATATCTCCATGTAATAAAAGCCATCTATGATAAACCCACAGCCAATATAGTACTGAATGGGGAAAAGTTAAAAGTATCCTTTCTGAGAACTGGAACAAAATACAAGGATTCCCACTCTCACCACTCCTCTTCAACATAGTACTGGAAGTCCTAACCAGAGCAATCAGATAAGAGAAAGAAATATAGGGCATCCAAATGGTAAAGAGGAGGTCAAAGTGTCACTGTTTGCTGACAATATAATTGCTTACCTTGAAAACCCTAAAGACTCCTCCAGAAAGCTCCTAGAACTGATAAAAGAATTCAGCAAAGTTACAGATACAAGATTAATATACACAAATCAGTAGCCCTTCTATATGCCAGCATCGACCAAGCAGAGAGTCAGTTCAGGAATTCAACCCCTTTTACAATGGCTGGGAGAAAAAAAAAAACCACCTTAGGAATACAGGAATATACCTAACCAAGGAGGCAAAAGACCTCTACAAAGAACACTACAAAACACTGCTGAAAGAAATCAGAGATGACACAAACAAATGGAAACACATCCCATGATCATGGATAGGTAGAATAAGCATTGTGAAAAAGACCATACCGCCAAAAGCAATCTACAAATTCAAGGCAATCCTCATCAAAATACCACCATCATTCTTCACAGAATTAGAAAAAAAAAATTCTTAAAAAAAAAAGCGGAAAAAGGACACCCTTTTCAACAAATGGTGCTGGGATCATTGGCTAGCCACATGTAGGAGAATGAGACTGAATCCTCATCTCTCACCTTATACAAAAATCAACTCAACATGGATTAAGGACTTAAATCTAAGACCTGAAACTATACAAATTCTAGAAGATAACATTGGATAAACCCTTCTAAACATTGGCTGAGGCAAGGATTTCATGACCACAAACCCAAAAGCAAATGCAATACAAACCATGATAAATAGCAGGAACTTAATTGAACTAAAAAGCTTTTGCATGGCAAAAGGAACAGTCAGCAGAGTAATCAGACAACCCACAAAGTGAGAGAAAAATCTCCACAATATACACAGCTGACAAAGGACTAATATCCAGAATCTACAATGAACTTAAGCACATTAGCAAGAAAAAAAAACAATCCTATCAAAAAGTGTGCTAAAGATATGAATAAACAATTCTCATAAGAAAACATACAAATGACCAACAAATATATGAAAAAAATGCTCAACATCACTAATGATCAGGGAAATGCAGATCAAAACCACAATGCAATACCAACTATTCCTGCAAGAATGGCCATAATCAAAAAATCAAAAACCAGTAGATGCTGGTGTGGATGCATCAGGAAGCACTTCTACACTGCTGGTGGGAATGTAAACTGGTACAGCCACTACAGAAAACAGTGTGGCGATTCCTTAAAGAACTAAAAGTAGAACTACCATTTGATCCAGCAACCCTACTGCTGGGCATCTACCCAGAGGGAAAAGAAGTCATTATAAGAAAAAGATACTTGCACACTTATGTTTATCGCAGCACAATTGGCAATTGCAAAGTTGTGGAACCAACCCAAATGCCCATCAATCAATGAGTGGAATGCATACAATGGAATCCTACACAGCCAGAAAAAGGAATGAATTAACAGCATTCACAGCAACTCGGATGAGATTGGAGACTATTATTCTAAGTGAAGTAACTCAGGAATGGAAAACCAAACATCGTATGTTCTCACTGATATGTGAGAGCTAAGCTATGAAGACACAAAGGCATAAGAATGATACAATGGACTTTGGGGACTTGGGGGGAAGAGGGAGAGGGGGTGAGGGATAAAAGACTACAAATATGATGCAGTGTATACTGCTCGAGTGATGGGGTGCACCAAAATCTCACAAATCAGGACTGAAGAACTTGCTCATGTAAGCAAACACTAGCTGTACCCCAAAATCCTATGGAAAAATAAACCAAAGTTAAAAATAAAATGCTTAACATCGCTAATCATCAAGGGAAATGAAAATCAAAACCACAATAAGATATCATCTCAGCCCAGTTAGAATAGCCATTATCAAAGAGACAAAAAATAACAAAGCCAGTAATGATGACAACAAAGAGGAACTCTTACTATTGGTAAAAATGTAAATTCATATGGAATTTCTTGTATTATGGAAAACAGAATGGAGATTGCTCAAAAAACTGAAAATAGAACTACCATATAATCCAGGAATCCCACAACTGGGTATATATACAGAGAAAAGGAAATCAGTATTTAGAAGAGATATCTGACCATCTATGTTTATTTCAGCAGTATTCACAATAACCAAGATATGAAATCAACTTGTGTCCATCAACAGATGAATGGACAAAGAAAAAGTGGTATATATACATAATAGAATACTATTCCATCATTTAAAAAGAAAAAAATACTCTCTTTCATGGCAACATGGATGAGTCAGAAAGACATTATGTTAAGTGGGGTAAGCCAGACACAGAAAAACAAATAACCACGTTCTTACTCACATGTGGAAGCTAACAAAGTTGATTTCACATAAGTAGAAAGTAGAATAGTGGTTACCAAAGGCTGGGAAGGATAGGGGTGCATGGAAATAAGGATAGTTGGTTAATGGATTAAAAATTGCAGCTAGTTAACAGGAATAAATTCCAGTGTTCTATAACACTGTAAGGTGACTATAGTCAACAATAATTTATTGCATATATTTTTAATGTTACCAGCACAAAGAAATGATGAATATTTGAAGCGATAGATATGCTAACTCCCCTGATTTGATCATTATATAGTACATACATATTCAAAATATGACACTGCTTTCCATAAATATGTTCAATTATTATGTGTCAATTAAAAGTGATAGTAACAAATTTTCTTTACCTATGGAAAAAATAACAAAAAAAGTGATAAAGAGAAAAATGTATTTAAAAGATCAGACCAAAAAATTCAACCATTTTAGTAAATACCAAGAAACTGTGAAAATTAACACTCTATTAATCCCTAGGAAGATTTACACATCGATTTATTAATCTCAAAAACTCGGTTTATTTCATTTGTCCAAAAAGTTCTTTTATGCCTCTTAGAAACGAAATTTTACTTTCTTTCTTCTTTTTTCTTTTCTTTTCTTTTCTTTTTTTTTTTTTTTTCTTTGAGATGAAGTCTCGTCTCACACTGTCACCTGTCACCCAGGCTGGAGTGCAGCGGCATGATCTCCGCTCACTGCAACCTCCTCCTCCTGGGTTCAAGAGATTCTCCTGCCTCAGCCTCCTGAGCATCTGGGATTACAGGTACCTGCCACCATGCTCAGCTAATTTTTTTTATTTATTTATTATACTTTAAGTTCTGGGGTACATGTGCAGATCATTCAGGTTTGCTGCATAGGTATACCTGTGCCATGGTGGTGGTTTGCTGCATCCATCACCTGGTCATCTACATTAGGTATATCTGCTAATGCTATCCCTCCCCAATCCTCCCACTCCCTGGTATTTTTCCCCTAGCCTCCCACCTCCCCAGGCCCCAGTGTGTAATGTTTCCCTCCCTGTGTCCATGTGTTCTCACTGTTCAACTCCCATTTATGAGTGAGAATATGTGGTGTTTGGTTTTCTGTTCTTGAGTCAGTTTGCTAAGAATGATGGTTTCCAGTTTCATCCATGTCCCTACAAAGGACATGAACTCATCCTTTTTTAATGGATGCATAGTATTCCATGGTGTATATGTGCCACATTTTTTAATCCTGTCAATTATTGATGGGCATTTGGATTACTTCCAAGTCTTGCTATTGTGAACAGTGCCACAATAAACATACGTGTGCATGTGTCTTTATAATAGAACGATTTATAATCCTTTGGGTATATACCCAAAGTAATGGGATTGCTGGGTCAAATGGTATTTCTATTTTTAGATCCTTAAGGAATTACCACATTGTCTTCCAGAATGATTGAATTAATTTACACTCCCACCAACAGGGTAAAAGTGTTCCTATTTCTCCACATCCTCTCCAGCATCTATTGTCTCCTGATTTTTTAATGATCACCATTCTAACTGGCATGAGATGGTATCTCAATGTGGTTTTGATTTGCATTTCTGTAGTGACCAGTGATGATGAGCTTTTTTTCATATGTTTGTTGGCTGCATAAATACCTTCTTTTGAAAAGTGTCTGTTCATATCCTTATGGAGAAAATTTACTTTCTAATAAATAATTTGCATTAGAAAAATAAATAAATTATAAGCATTCAAAAATAAATATAAATCAGTTTAACAACTCTCTTATATGCCAAAAAAAACTCTCAAAATGAGTGACGCCCCCCAACACACACATGACTAAATTTCATACTATTGAAAGGAGATACCTCTAAAACCAAGTAACACACACCAAAAAAAGTGTTTAAAAGTTAGAGAAATGGAGAAAGACATTACAGACCACTTAAATATTAAGAAATCAGGTTCACAATAGTATTATAAGAAAAGGAGAAGAAGTTTTAAAAAGAAGCCTAGCCAGGCCCAGTGGCTCACAGTTGTAATCCCAGCACTTGAGGAAGCCAAGGCAGGTGGATCACTTGAGTTCAGTAGTTTGAGACCAGCCTGGGTATCCTGGTGGAACCCTGGCACTACAAGAAATACAAAAATAAGCCAGGCATGGTGGCCCCAGCTGCTCCAGAAGCTGAGGTAGGAGAATCACCTGAGCCTGGGGAGGTTGAGGCTACATTGAGCTGTAATCGCACCACTATACCCCAGCCTGGGTAACAGAGTAAGACCCCCACCTCCAAAACAAAAACTAAAAAAATAATAATAATAATATAAAGGATAAAATGCATAATAAAAAACATTAGTTTTTTATTAACCAAGAAATTTCTTTGAAATACATAAATTACATTATATAGATATGGAGGAGAAAAGACTAGCAGTAAGATAATTAAATACACCTAAATCTTTTACGGGAAAGGTGAAAAAAATTAAGACAAAAGGATACAAATAATATAAATTAATTATGTTGATTTAACAAACTAGATACTCTGTAAAAAGGGAATACAGCTTCCTTCCAGCACTCATAAAAGTCATAAAAATCTATCATTTATTAAGCCACAATGAATGCCTCAATAAGCTGCAAAAGTAAATGTACAGATCATATTTCAGAGCATAATGCAATAAAATTCAAAATTAAAGTTTCAAGTTTTAATATAACAATGACTTAGAAATTATTAATGTTCTCCCAAATAATTTTTAGTACAAGTGGAAATCAAAATCATTATTACAAAGTATTTCAAGAATAATAAAATTTGAGGCTACTACATTCCAAAATATATGTGAGGTACTCAAAGCTATATGTATACTAAAATTTAAAACTTCACGTGTCATTACTCAACAAGAAAAAGTGGAAATAAATGTAAGAACTGAAGACAATCTTAGAAAAAGAATAAACTCAGGTAAGCAAAAATAATAAATCCAAAAGCAAAAAATTAATGAACTGATAAATTACCCAAAGAACCATCAAATGTTTGAAAATATTTATAGAACACCTAACAGAGGACGATACTAAAGCAAATTAAAACTATTAGAAATAAGAATGATTTTCTTTTTTACTATAAAGAATATGTATAACTCTAGGCTAATAAATTTGAAAAATCTCATTGAAATAGTTTCTTTTCTATAAAAAAATAAGTTAAAATTTACTTAGACACATTGAAAACTTCACTCTTTAAGTAGCAGAAAAAAAGACTGAAATAAAAATTCAACCCACCTGGTATTTTATATGCAAAAATTAATTTACAAAAGGTTAAAAAATTAAAATTAAAATGTAATTCTTAAAAGAAGAAAATGTATGACTTTTTTTCAACTTAGAATAAATAGGTAATTCCAGTGGGTAGCCCCTGCTGAGATCCACTGGGTAGCTAGCCCAGGCTGACAGCCACTGTTTTGAGGGAAAGGGTGCTAATAGAAGGAACTCAGACCAATTTGAGCAGGCTGAGCCATTATTAGCAGGGAGTCTGGAGACAGCCTGAATTCAAAATCTAGCTCTTCCACATACAAACTGTGCTTATTTAGCAAGCACGTGTACTTCTCTGAACCTTCATGTTCTCATCTACAAGAGAGAAATTATAGTCCCTTTCTTACAGAATTACTATGAAGATTAAATGGGATAAGACCTGTGAAGAGTTCAGCATAGTTCTTGGCTCATAGTAAGTGCTCAGTAAATGAAAGCAATATTTAATGTTATCACTAAACATTGTACCTAGTGTAATGGCATAAAGGAGGAAGAGGAGGACGTGAGTTGCTCGTGATAGTTGAGTACTTCTAACTACTTTATATCATTAACTCATTTTGTCACCTCAACAAAACCAGCAGGAAAGTACTAGAAAGGAGTTAAGAGATAAATGAAAATAGAAGCATTTTGTGAGCCATAAAGAGTTTCCCTGACACAGAAAGATTTTTAATGTCATTATTATTGGTCTCATTTAACTAAAAAGCCTCTTGAAGAGAGTCTGCTAATAGTATCTCAGTGATGTTCTCTGCCTCCCCACTCCTGGCCTGACATTCCCCTCCCTGATCTATCTGCATTCCTCTCTCTCATCTGAAAAACAAAGAAGTGAAATGAAAGCCTACAGCAAATGCTTCTTGACTTTCCTACCTCACTGGCAGAACAGAAAGTGAACCTGATGAATGAGCATACAGGAAAGTTCCTGGGCTGAAACAAGGAGAAACCATCACCTCAAGCAGGTTGCAGCTAAAAGGACTGCCAGAAAGTTTCAGGCACATGGGCTCCCACCTGAGGGATGCCTGCACCCTCCTTTCTCTCATTCTTTCCCCTACTGTCTGCTCTCACCCAACTTGAGTCTCAGGTAACTCTGGGCTTAGGCCTGAGCCTCGCAGCCTGCAGTTGGAAGATTCCAGGTCCTAGTTTAGCTCTGCCATTTGCTGCAAGCCAGTCACTTCCTGTTCAGAGCATTCCTCTGTTTTATGAACCGTTAAATGAGAATAATCATCCCAGATCTCTCCATCTACCTTTTATGGGTTTTATAAGGCCTGAGGATCCATGGGCGAAAATACATGAAAATTTATATTACTGGCCAAAAATGCAAGGCAAGGCATGCAACCAATGCCATGCATGAACAGTGTTTTTATGTAATGTGGAAGATATTCATCACTTAATAGTAGAGTTTCATTTGGACTTACATTTCAACTAATGACTCGGTGATAGAATTTTAGATATCTGCAAGGTGACAGAGAAACTGGTTTGGGGTCAAGGGCCATTCTGAGGTCTCTGACATCCTCCCCCACATAAGCCACCCCCAATTTGCCCATGTTGAGACCTCCTCCAGGATGACCGAGGGTTAGATTACATCATTAATTCACTTCTCGGTGAATTATGAATATAGCTCATAATCATTCTTATGAGTATAGCTTACACTTTTTAAAACCCTTTCTTAAACAGGATCTTATTTTGGTAGTGACCAGGCACCCCAGAGAAAGACAACACATGGATCCTTGTCTCTTTTTGGTAGGTGGAAGTAAAACATACTTGGCAAGATTATACAAGCATTAACTGAAAGGAAATTATTAAGTACTTAGCACAGGCCTGGCACAAGGGCCTGAGTGGTGGTCAGGGTCAAGGTGGCCTTTAGCACTGGTAAGCCCAGTCTCCAGGAGCACCCATCCTACTTAGCTTGCTAGGATTATCAGAATACCATTATCTTTTACCTCAGCCGCTATGACAGCCCCCTAGCTACTTTCCCCACCTTCAGACTTATTTCAGGAATATATTCTCCACTCAAAGGACCTCACCAATACTCAAGTCTGATTGTCTCACTTCTGAGCTTAAAATCTTTTATTAGTTCCCCATTTCCCCAAGATCAAGTTGAAACTTGACCTATTTAAAGTGGCTTAAAGAATCCTGTACCATGAGGGTATTGCTCCTTTCCTAGCCCAGTCTCTTCTCTGAAATCTCCCTATGTCCCAGCCCCTGCTGCTCTTCTCTCAGTTCCCTCAATGAGCTGTACCCCATCTTATCTGTGGCCCTTTGCACATGCTGTGCCCTACCCAGAATGTCCCCACCACCCTGATTGTCCCTCTCTCCCTCCACCCTACTGGCCTCAAGCCTGACACTTCTAAAGCTTACTCATCCCTCAATATCACCTCCTCTAGGAAGCTTTTGCAATTCTAGACTAGAGTATATCTCTGCTATGTGCTCCCAGAGCAACTTGCCCTTCCCAGCAGAGTATATTTCACACTTTGCTATGATGGCTTAATCCTCTGTTTGCTCCACTAGATGGTAAGCCATGTGTGGAGACAGACTATACTGAATCCCCAGCGCCTAACAAAGGAGGGAGAGAAGACAGCAAGGACAGAGGGAGACAAAGAGGGAAGCAAAGAGGAAACTGCCTTGCCTTTCCAAGGTTTTCCTTATTCAAGCTCTTGCTTTTTTTTTTATATTTGGGTTTATTCTTCATCTGACTTTTAGGGAAAAAAAAGTGAAAAATAAGGAACCACCCCCAACAAACTGAAATAGGGGATCATTATTAAAAAGAGAAGTTAAAGCCTGAAGGTTTACTCTTTAAAAATCAGTATCTGTGTCTGTGCCTGAGAAACTTACTCATGTAAATAAGGAAAAAAAATCAAAATCAAGATTCATAATGCCCTCTGAGCCAAGGGTTCCTTTTGAGAAAGCTCCTTGAAATAGCTAATTCCTCACACAGAGAGAAACAAAAGATCCCAGAGCCCTGGCTGAGATATTAACAAATTATCTCTGAAATAAGGTACAATCATCCCTTCTTTGGTATCTCATAGAAACCGATATCGACTCCCACCTACCTGTGCCTTGGTGTTTACATGTCCATCTCCACCTGCTACACTAAGAGTAACTACAGTCGTGACCCCATGATGCAATACCCTACCTGACACAGAGTAGATGTTCAAGAAATGCTTTCTGTATGAGTGAATGAATGACCTTTACTCATAGTCCTCCTTGAGCAAGCATCCTATATCCTTCATTCTTTCAATGCTGATTTACTTATGTCTGTTAAGCACCAAATAACAATACCTTATGGATGTTACAGTTTCTTGGAGAAGGTAGATATTAGGCATATAACTCCAAGTATTCTCAGTGTTTGGAAAGAGATATTCACCATGCATTTGCAGCCTACAAGAAGAATCAATGTAAGCTGAGATCTCTAATAGTTGTATGGAATTTGGTCTGGCAAAGTGTGCGGATGTGGGAGAGATCATTCTAGGAAATGGGGCAAGTATATGAGAAGTGTCCAAATGGAAAAATGTGGCCACACAAGAGGTTCTGAGAGGAAACATCCTCCAAGCCTGAAAGCCAGCACAGTGTGGTGCAGCAGCTTTCATACATCATCCTAGCAGGGAAGCCCTTTCTTCCAGTAAAATCCTCTGTAGAAACCATTAATATAAAGCATAAAAATAGAGCTGCTCTGGTTGGAGCCACTGCTGTATTTGCCAAGAATATTTTAGCCCATGGCTCCTCAGACTACAACATGTATACAGATCACCTGGGATCTTGTTAAAAGGAAGATTTTGATTCAGGAGTGCTGGGGTGGGGCCTGAGATTTTGCATTTTTGCAAAATTGTGGCTGCTCCACCAACATCTCTTTGAGCTGTAAGATCCCAGAGACTGACAAAACAGCCAGGAACCAAGAGAAAGCTCAGGATGGCCACGTGGCCTCTTTAGATCTGAAGGAAGGTCTGTGCAGGGTGTGTTAAAAGGGTGTCTGAGCGCCTCTTAGAATAGCTATCATCAAAAAGAAAAGAAACAACTGCTGGTGAGGTTGTGGAGAAAAGGGAACCCTCTATACAGTTGGTGGGAATGTAAATTGCACAGCCATTATGGGAACCAGTATGGAGGTTTCTCAAAAGAATAAAAGTAGAACTATCAATATTATCTAGCAATCCAATTTCTGTGTATGTATCCAAAGGAAATAAAATCAGGATTTTAAGAAGATATTTGCACCCCCATGTTCAACACCACGTTACCCACAATAGCCAAGATCTGAACACCTAAATGTCTGTCAACAGATAAATGGATAAAGACATCGTGGTATATGTACATAAGCAATGGAATATTACTCAGCCTTAAAAAAGAAGAAAATCCTGCCACTTACAACACAGATGAACCTGAAGGACACTATGCAAAGTGAAATAAGCCAGACACACAGAAAGACTAATACTGCATGATCTCACTTATATTTGAAATCTAAAATGCTGAAACTCATAGAAAGCACAGAGTAGAACTCACAGAAAGCACAGAGGGAGAAATGGGGAGATGCTGATCAAAGGATACAAAGCTTCAGTTATATAAATTCAGTTATTATATATGAGTTCTGGAGACCTAACACCCAGGGATGTGACTGTAGTTAACAGTACTGTATTATATACTTGAAATGTGCTAAGGGAGTAGATCTTAAATGTTTTCACTACACAAAAAGTATTCATAACCATGCAAGGGGCTAAATATATTAATTAGCTTGATCATGGTAATTTATTCACAATGTATACATATATCAAAACATTGCATAATACACTTAAATATATACAACTTCTATTTGCCAATTATATCTCAATTTTTAAAAATCAATATGTGGATCTATACATAAACTTGAGATACTGTGAATTAAGGGTCTGGGCATATTGCTATTGAAGTTGTATGTATGTGCTCCAATCTGTTTCCATGTATGTGTGCATGTGTATGTGTGTGCGTATACATACCTCAACCAGTGCTCACAATAGAATAAGACTGATGGGCACTATAAATAGTTCCTGGGAGCTTCAGCAGCATAATCCGGATTTAGAAGAAAATCAATTATTTGATCTGTCACTCTGATGTCAGCAGGTCATCTGCAATCCACCCAACTCTTGCTCTGTTATTTTAGTGCCACAAATGAAAAAGAGAAAGAGATACTCAGAGCAAGGCTTCACCTTCTTTGGGAAGGAGTTAGGATATGTGTCTCAAAAAGAATTGTCTCTCCACTCAAGTATTGGTTAAAAGGTCTCACTGTACCTCAGGGGTATCCCAAAATGGCACATAATCATAGGGTGTCTGTGCCTGGAAGGTAAAAGGCTAGGATTGCCTTGGGATTTCAGGGATATTTGTAGGTACCCTGGCCCAAAGCTGCTACTCCACCTCCTGTTACAATGTCTAAAATCACACTATTGGAGTTTGTGCTCTTGTAATCTAAAGATTTCCAGCCTTCGGATTTTCATTCATCTGTGAGGGATAATACTTTAAGCTTCTATCATGTAATTCTTTAGGGAGTTTGAGGACCAGTAAGTGAAAGCAAGGCCTTATGGAATGAAATCCTGGATATGAGCCACTGGTTCTATAAAACCACCTAAAGAGCAAATGTGATCCTTGGTTGTGTTAATAAGAGTAGAGGGTACAAATTAAAGGAGATGATGATCCTAAAGAATTTCATGTATTCAGAACCTATGGAATAGCCAGAGTGATCACAAAAGGCAAATCTTTGCCTTGCTTCTCCACAACTTAAAGACTTTGTAAAGCAAAAATAAAATTCTAAGCCCCTCCAATCATCTGAATGGACCCCTCCTCTCAGCAAGGCATTCCAAAGTTAACCTGAAAAACTAGTTCAGGCCATGATGGGAAGGGGGCACCCAACGTGCATCATTCCCTTTTAGAATTACTGATAGAGGCCAGGCATGGTGGCTCGGTCCTGTAATCTCAGCCCTTTGGGAGGCCAAGGCAGGCAGATCATTTGAGGTCAGCAGTTTGAGACCAGCCTGGGCAACATGCAAAACTGCATCTCTACTAAAACTACAAAACTTAGCACAGTGTGGTGGCACATGCCTGTAATCCCAGCTACTTGGGAGGTTGAGGCAGGAGAATAGCTTGAACCTGGGAGGCAGAGGTTGCAGTGAGCTGAGATCATGCCTCTGTACTCCAGCCTGAGTGACAAGAGCAGAACTCTGTCTCAAAAAGACAAAAAAATAAAAAGAATTACTGATAGAACAGACTCTTTATTTCTGATAAGAAACATTTACAATCTATTCTCTCTGAAGCCTGCTACCTGAAGTCTTCATCTGCATGATAAAACCTTTGTCTCCACCACACCTTATTGTAACCTAGACATTATTTTCTATTGCTAATAACTCTTTCAACCAATTGCAAATCAGAAAATCTTTAAATCTACCTATGGAAGCTGCCCCACCCCACCCCACCACTTCAAGTTGTCCCACCTTTCCAGACTGAACCAATACCTGTATGTCACACAGGTATTGATTGATATCTCATGTCTCTCTAAAATGTATAAAACCAAGGTATAACCTGACCACCTTGGGCACATGTTGTCAGGACCTCCTGAGGCTGTGTCAGGAATACATCCTTAAGCTTGGCAAAATAAACTTTCTACATTGATTGAAACCTGTCTCAGGTACTTTTGATTTATATCTTTTAGCATCTGGCCATTGCTCTTACAGAATCCAAGGTCTTCAAATTACCTGTGAGATCCTGTACCATGCAGCCCCATTCACCACTCTGGCTCCTGCTGCTCATTGCCTTACTAACTAAGCTCTACCCACACTGGCTCTCTTTTGTTCCAAGCACCGTCCCTTCCTCAGGACCTTTGCACATGCTGTTTCCTCTGCTTGGACTGTTCACCTCTCTCCTCTCCCTGTTCACCTGGCCAGCTCCTGCTTACGCTACAAATCTCAGCTTAAATGCTACTTTTTTAGAGGAGACTTCTATGCTTCCACAACTCCACAGTCCATGCACCTGAGCACCTTTTTCTGCTCCATTTGTAGTAGTAGTTCTAACACTGTAGTAGTAACAGCAGCTAACATTTTCTCAGTGTTTATAACATGCCAACTTTGGTTCTAGATACTTTTCATTTTAACTACTAATAACAACCCTAATGAAGTAGCTATTATTATCTCTCCTTCCCCCACTCAACAGACAGAGGAACTCTGGGGCCAGAAAAGTCAAATAACTTACCCAACAGTCCCAAAAGGTAAATGGTGGGGCTGCGGTTCAAATTCACCAACTGGGCTTCAGAATTATCTGCTCAATGAATATTTTCTACATAGTACTCAGAGGCCAGGAATCAGGTTTTGCTTGCCACTTTATCACCAGTATGTAGCACATGGTAGGTCCTACATAAATATTTGTTGCATAAGTAAATGAATGAATGAGTTAGGATGAGGCCCAAGGATAATAACCTAGATGGTGAAAGGTCTAGAAATTATATCATAAGAGAAATGGCTGAGGGTGAAGACAGTGCTTAACTAAAAGAAAATATGTAGGGCCGACTTGAAAAGTGAGAAGGAAACAGACTTCTGAGTGGCTGCAGAGAGAAGGACCAGAAACAATGGTTAAAATACGAGAAAGAGAATTCAACTCAGTAAAAAGATGATCACTCAGCAGATGCCAAACTATAAATGCTTCCCTTAGGTAGTGAGGGCCCCATCACGGTAAGTATGCAAACACAGGTTACATCAACATTGGATAGGAAGGCATCTGGAAGGAGTCAAGCTACAGGTAGGAATCCAGACTAGATCAGTTCTGTGTGTCTCACCCCTAATAGGCTAAGGATCTGTGAGTCCACACACCCCTCTTCCCACTCCTCATCCCCAGACATTTGAAAGGAAAAATTTTAGCAGGGAAATACACCCACAGGGGTTGTCATAATTTGCTCCTCGCTAAAAATAGAAAGATGGACTGGTGTCATAAAAAATACAATCACAAAAGGCTCTCCCTTATTGTGAAAGCCACTCAGCCCAGGATCAAAGTTAGGCTCAGATGAAACAATGAGGCCATTTCCTACCCCAGCAAAACTGCAGTGGGGTTCTTCCACAGCTCAGCTGCCCCGCCTCTCTCAGATCACAGCACCGCTCTCACGGATGAAAGGGACAGTCTGGTGTTCCTTGAAGCTTGTGGCTGGGTACTTTTCATTTGCATTTAATTGAATAGAGCAGGCGACAAAGAGGTGCTCCTACTAGATGACCTTTCAGGGCCTTCCCTGCTTATATGTTGATTTTGTGAATTAGGTTGAATTGAAGCATGTCAGAAGCAGGAAAGAAGTTAAATATTATCTAATCTACTCTCTTTGCCTTAGAGAGATGGAAATTCAGGCACAGAGAGGGAAGATAGCTTGTCCAAGGTTATACAATAAATCCTAGAAAAATTGGAACTCAACCACTTATCTCCTGACCTCTAGTTTGCATTCTATCTTTCTCCATTTCTCCAAGAGTGTTTTCAGAGAGTTGGTGCTTTCTGAGGTCAGGCAGTCCCCATATATCCAGCTTCTTTTGCATCACCTATGTGGAGAGCCATTACCATGGATGAAGGCTCCACTTGGGGCCAGGAATTGACTCCCAACTCTTAAATAATTTTTTCACAAAGACTAGATAATTTGGTTTCTTCTTGTCCAAGCCAGGGGATCTGAAAGCAGGAGCAGAATGGAGACCAGAAAGACAAGTGCCCAAATGATCTACATGACACCTGCTAGCATTCTGATTTCTATTTGGAGACTAGGTCATGAAACTGTTACATTGAAACAAAAAACAAAACAAATATATATAAATATATATATATATTTATATTTTTATATATATGGAGAGAAAGAGAATGAGTAAGCTGAAAACAATCTTAAAGATCTCCCAATCCTAAGGTTCCCCAAGTACTACTTCCTGGATGTGCCATGCTGACAAAAAGAAAAGAAATGTTTAATAATAATATTTCTACATATGCATACAACTTTTTGCATACCTTTCCTGAGAAAGGCCATCCTTTATTTGATATTACGTTCTTCCTTCTTTTATAGTTATAGTATATCTTTTATTTTATAAAATGATAGTGATAGTTGGTTTTCTATCTTGAATTTAATATTATTACATTGTAAAATGAAAATTGACAACATGGGTTGGGTTCTCTCCATTTTTTAGAAATTTTAGAAATTCACGAAGTCTTGAAACTACAGTCTTCCTTTTTACAACTGTGAGACTAGAGGACCCTGAAATAAAACAATGTTTCCAAGTTCTTAGAGTCTGTTACAAACCAAATCCAAAGCTTGAAGAGTGGTCAAACTACTCTACTCCTAACTCGCCATTAAAATGGCTGTAAGATCCTGGGCAAATTTGCTTAATTTTGAGCCTCTAGCTTCACATCTGGAGAGTGGGCACAATAATCCCTGCCCTGACTTCTTCACAGGTAGCAGAAGGTCAGCATGTGTGAAAGTGCTTTGAATGTAACGAGATAGCATCATCAGTTCTGTACAAGCAGCTGCAAGCCCTAATGCCTGCAGGGCTGGCAGGAAATGGGAACAAGTGAAGCAGGCCAAGTGTGACTGAACAGACAGCAGCCTCCTCAGTCTCAGTACTGAGAATACAATGAGACAGGGTGAGGAGTCGGACAAACTAGCAGGTTCAGTATCTGAAGGGAGGAGAGTGGCTATCCAAGACAATGTTTACCACGTAGTAATGTGGGTTCAATGTAACCAGATATTTTCATTTTCAGAAATACTGGAACCTTACATTTGTATGTGCTATGTTTCTGATTTATAAACGTTGGTCACAGATTCAAACTTTAAAAATTGTGAGAGCCAAAACGTGCCATATCGGGATTGCCTATATGTAAGCCTCTGGTCTCAGTGGCTCCACATATATTTTTTTCTGAAAGTCCCATGGGAAGGTCATATCAGTAAGTGTCAAAGCAAGCTGTATTGCCTAACAAGAACACAGCTCAAGACAACACTGAACAATACAAATGTGCAATGAAGACCAGCCCCCAAGGGTCGATATACACATTTCAGAGTTAGGCAAGAGATAAAGCTGGTTGAAGAAACATTTCATGAACTAGGACAACACTCTCTATAAAAGCTCACCCAATAGTCTAACATTATAGATCATTTCTCTGTCCTCTTACCCAATTTGAAAAACAATTTCCCCAACCTAAAAATGGGGCAAATAATACATGTTAAACTATACATATCTAATATATCTACTTATATGAGACATCGTATATAATTTGAACAAAACAAGGATGGTAAATATGTGGCAAGATCGTTTTGTTCCTAATAGGAGGACGATGATGGTAACTAATTGCATGGCAGGCACTATTCAAAAAGCTCTCTAGATATATTAATTAATCAGATTCTCATGGCAACCCAATAAGGTAGATACTCCTATCATCAGCATTTTACAGACATGAAAACTGAGGCACAGAAAGGATAAGTAATTGCTCATATTACACAGCTGAAAAGTGGCAGCACTGGAACCCACTGATAGCAGCCTTCTTCCCTGCTGTGCCTCAGAATTCTTGTCAATAGTGATCCAAGAGGCTCCTACCAACAGATCAAGTTATCAGGCAGGTTAAAATTTGTCTTCTCAACTCTAGCCCAGTGCAATGCTTGGCACAGAAGAGGTTTTATGACCCTTATTAAATATGGGCTCCCTTCCTCATACTTCATACTTTGTTGTAAAGACCAAATCATAGGATGTGTGTAAGACAGAGTATCTCGGCCTCAGCACTGGTGACATTTTGGGTCATCTTTCTTTGTTGTGGGGACTGATTCATGCATTTTAGGGAGTGTGCCAGCATCCCTGGTCTCTACTCACTAGACACTAGTATCACGCTCACTTGCCACCCATCCCCCACAGCTCTGAGAACAAAAATGTCTTCAGACATTGTCAAAGGTCTCCTGGGAGACAAAACTGTCCCCAGTTGAGAACCACTGCTATAAGGTATGATTAGTCAAACTCCTCCTCCTGTACCCACAGTGATTCATTCTGCTTCCCTTGGCTTCTCACAGCTGCCGAGCCCCACCCTGCACTGTGAGTTATCTTCACCCCTTACTGTGGAATAACAGGCATCATCCCCCCAGGAACTGCCTACTCTGCTGTTCTAAAACAGCTCCCCAAGAACCTTCCATTTTAAGGGTTTCATTGTTAATTCCTGTAGGAAGTGGATGAGGCTTGGGGAATAACAAACAAGACAGGGATGGGGAAATAAAAGTTCCAGAGTTTTCATAACAGTAGAAATATGTTAGACTACCTGTTAGGTTAATGCAAAAGTAATTGCAGTCTTTGCCATATATCCCAGCCAGAGCCCTTCCAAACCATCATCTATAGGGTGGTTTGAAAGACCTCAGCAAAGGCCCAGCACATGGGAAGCACTCAGGTAAATTATGACTATAAACAGTAATGACCTTAAATTATTGCCTCTTCATTCAATAAACAGCCTTTCTATACCTACCAGGTGTCAGCAATTTTATAATTGCTTTACTTACCTTAACCTACTCCTAATGCTTACAACAGAGGAACTATTACTACATGGGCAGTTTACAGATCAAAAAATTGAGCTTCATTGAAGCTGAAAAACTTGCCGAGCTCAGACTAGACAGTGGGAGAACAGGACTCAAGCCTGCCACCACCACAGCAGACAGAAGGTGGCTTGGACAGCAAGAAGAGGTTCACAACCCAGCTCTGACATTTACTCCTCAGTGGCCTGGAGCCCATAAGCCAACCTTTCTGGGACCCATGTCCTTATGTACAAAACAAGAGACCAGATGAGAGTTTATCTGACTCTAAAATTTCATAATCCCCATCTATTGTTCCCTTTTCTCAAACCTTCTTCCAACACGTGATGATTATTCATCATTAAATTAAGATTTTTTAAAAACAGTTGTTTAAAAAGAAAAAAGATTGTCTCAAACTGAGTGTTTCTCATTATAAAACTCAATTTTCTCACTAAATACCAGATTGATGCTGTTTAAATTGCGTTGCTGGAATGAGTGGGGGAGGGGAGAATTAATGAACTTCTACTAAGCAAAAATGTTCATCAGCTGGAGGAGATCTAAATTAATGAGGAAGAAATGCTAAAAAGCAGTCATGGAAGGCCAGCTTTCTCTAGAATTATATTATTAACAAAATACAATGAAACGGTAGTTGGTTCAAAGTGGAGAACAAAAAACAATCAAGGAGAAATGCAGTGGCCTGTTTCATTCATAGCATCCCTGAAATGTAGAGTGGGAAGGAAACCCTGGTGAGCTCATCTTTGATAAGTAACCAAAATAATACTAAGAGCAACTGCTAAGGGTTTTACATATATTATCTCATTTAACCCTCACAATCCAGTAGTGCAAGCTGTCTCCATTTCATAGCTAAGGCAAGTATAGACAGAGATGTTTACTTCTTGCCCACACAGCAGAGCCAGCATTTAAACCCATATTTAACATTAAATCCTGTTCCCACAACCCCCACAGCATATACTGCTTTACTTTGGCTAGCCTCTGTTTGAGTATCTCAGCTGCCAGGGGATTTACTGCCTCACAAGGTGGCCTAGTTCAGCATCTTCCTAAATTGAACATTCCTCCTTGAGACTTTGTCCAAAAGATTTTCAGGGGTGTCCAAGGGAGACACCTTAGTGTCTTAGGGGTTTTGCTGGCCCAACCAGAATCAGAAACTAAGAACACATAATTCTGGGGTTTTGCTGGCCCAACCAGAATCAGATCTGGGTTCTTAATTTCTGATTCTGGTTGGGCCAGCAAAACCCCTTCCTCATCCCTCTTTTTCACTTATCCCTATAGGCAGAAACTAAAAACCAGGGCTTCCGGTTGCTAAAAGTCTAAAACAAAACAAAACAGAACAACAATAAAATAAGGCAGGCTGGAAAAGCTTGATAGATTCTGACCCCACCTCCACTCACCTGCAGTGTGTTCCAACATCTCCTCCTTCCCTATGGCAGCCCTTGAGATATTTAAAGTCATTATCACCAAGAAGCTTCTTACCTGCAGGAGAAAAGTCTCTCATCCTTTCCCTTCTTATGGCAAGGTCTCCAGATCCTTCCTCTCTTACTCACATTCTTCAGAACACACTCAAGTTTGACAGTGAGACTCTTAGAGAACTGAATCCATATTTCTAAGTGTATCCCAGCCAGAAGAGAATGCAGAAGGACCATCTCCTCCATTATCTTAGGCTTGCTACTTCTGTTAATGCACTCCAAGAGCCCCTTACCTGTATCAGCAGCCAGGTCACATATTGGCGCATGATAAGCTTGCTCCCAAATAGCTAGGACCTCTCCAGATATTTTCCACATGACCTTAGCTAGTGTGTGACCCAACTGCACTATTCAACAATTAGTTTGTTCTAAGCAGAATGCAATTAAATAGATCCCACCAGACAAAACCACCAAAGAAAATTTCAGTGTTCTATCCCACTCAAAATCTTTTTTCTTCATGAAGTGACTGTTATCAGTTGGCCCAACAGGAATAAAACATCCTGTTCACCAATAAAATAATCACTGCTCCTTATAAGCCCTGAGGCCTTTGTTTTATAAATCATTTCCACGTCAGTAACAAAAGCTACCATTTTAAGTACTGACTATAAGGTACGCTCCAGACAAGTTGATTGTCCTGACACTTAATGATAATCCTACATGTTCAGCATTATTATGTCCTTTTTCCCAGATGAAGAAACTGAGGCAAAGAGGAATTTAGTGACCTGCCCAAATGTTCACAACCCCCTTAACCTTTTCTTTCCTGTCAGTACCAGGTGTATTAGTGTGTTTTTCACACTGCTAATAAAGACATACCCAAGACTGGGTAATTTATACAGGAAAGAGGTTTAATGGGCTCATAGTTCCACATGGCTGGGGAGGCCTCCCAATCATGGTGGAAGGTGAGGAGCAAGTCACGTCTTACACAGATGGCAGAAGGCAAAGGGAGACTTTGTGAAGGGAAACTCACCCTTATAAAACCATCAGATCTCATGAGACTTATTCACTATCATGAGAACAGTCCAGAAAAGACCTGACCCCATGATTCAATTGCCTCCCACTGGGTCTTTCCCACAACACATGGGAATTATGGGAGCTACAATTCAAGATGAGATTTGGGTGGAGACACAGACAAACCAAATCACCAGGGCTGAGATTCAAACCCATGTTTGGTACTGGATCCAAAGCTCACACTTTTCCACCACAACACAATGGTTGCCAAGTCCAAAACTTCCTGCATTGGCCCATCCTGGGCTGCCAAGTTTCTATATACTTATGTAACTTCTTAGTTCATTGTCACAAACACCCTAGGATTTGGGGACAGGAGAAACTAAGGGACTTGTCCTAGGTCCCAAAGACTTGTCTTCTTTCTGAGTTCTCATTGGTTGTTCTCTTCCTGTCCTGTGCATCCAGGCACAGAGACCCCTCATGCTGCATTATTAATCCATGTTCTTGTTTCTTGCTGAGGTTCTCAGAGCTTAGAGGGCCTCTGCAGGTCAGAGGAGGGCAAGTTACTCCCCTGCAGAGAAAACTAATCAATCTTATGTCGACCCACCAGCTCTCAAAAAGAGCAGCTGATCAGCCACAGCTGATAAAAAAGGAGGTAATTTAAAGGTCAAATGAAGGCTGGATGTCTATCTGCCCTTCTTTTGTGACAAATGTGTCTGAGATGTGAGTACAGTGAGATGGTGTTAAGATGGGTGGCTTATCAGGAACAGTGAATTCACCCAGCCTGTGGCAGCTCCATTTTATAAAACACAGTGTCCAGGAGTTACAAAAGGTAAAGCAATGGTGTGAAATGAGTACTGGAATAGGAGTGCTTTTCCAGAATACATATTGAGGCTTGGCACTCAGAATATATATTGAGCCTTGGCACCAGGTACTGGTCTTTAGGCCTATTATTGAACCCTTTGAGTCTGATACGGCTCATCTTTTTTTGTTTGTTTGTTTTTTGAGACAGTCTCGCTCTGTCGCCAGGCGTTAGGCTGGAGTGCAGTGGCCAATCTCGGCTCATTGCAACCTCCGCCTCTTGGGTTCAAGTAATTCTCCAGCCTCAGCCTCCTGAGTAGCTGGGACTACAGGTGCACATCACCATGCCCAGCTAATTTTTTTTTGTATTTTAGTAGATAGGTTTCACTATGTTGGCCAGGATGGTCTTCATCTCTTTACCTCATGATCCGCCCACCTCGGCCTCCCAAAGTGCTAGGATTACAGGCATGAGCCACCAAGCCGGGCTGATATGGCTCATCTTTAAAATGAGATTATACAGGCCACCATCATAACAATGCTGCGATAAGAAGACAGAATTGCCCCTTGGATTCCTATTCTCGTGTTCCATACGAGATATGCAAGAACCCTCGGAAAGCAACTAGCTAAAGCTGGTTATAATTAGTGTAACCCTATTAAAGGTCCTATTAAAAGTCTATTAAAACCCTATTAAAGTCCGCTATTGGAGGGGACTCCAACCCCCTAGCAATCACCAGCACCTCTTTGAAACCTGAGTTCAACAGGATATAAAGACCAGCAACCTAAGAGCCCATTTTTCAAATGGGAAGACTGAGGCCCAGAAAAGTGAAGTAACTTAAAGCCTCAAAGTAAGTTTATGACAGAATCAAGACAAGAATGCAGAACTCATAGTTCCAGTTGAGTGCACTTTTATTTATTTATTTTTGACAGGGTCTTTCTTTGTTGCCCAGGCTAAGTTATAGTGGTTGATCACAGCTCACTGCAGCCTCAACCACCCAGGACCCAGCGATCCTCCTGCCTCAGCTTCCTAGCTTGACTACAAGCATGTGCCAACACATCCAGCTAATTTTTTTTTTTTTTTTTTTGTTACAGTCGGGATCTCACCATGCTGCCCAAGATGTACTTTCTAATGTGATGTGCTAGTATGCTTGTTCCTCTTTCCATGTGTAACTGTGTGTGTATAATACACAATGTTCTAAAAAGTAACTTTTAAACTCCTCAGATCCCTAAGACTGCAAAAATGTGACAGTAACAAGAAAAGGCAGGATTCTTACCTCTGCTCAGTCAAGGCAAGTCTGTATTTTTCTCCAATATCTGTTAATAGTGTCAGCTAATGTTCATTGAGAATTTAATGCCAGGTTCTACTCACATAGAAGAGAGTTCTATGTGAGTAGAACCTGGCATTATATTCTCAATAAACGTTTTTCATGTGCATCATCTCACTTAATACTCCCAAGAGACTGTGAGATAGCTGTTAGTCTTTTTCCCATTATAGAGATGAGGAAACTGACAGTTAGAAAGGTTAAGTAAGCTGTTGAAAGCATCCAGCAGGGAGTGGAGCAGGAGTCACACCCAGGTAGACTACCCACAGGGCCTTAACCAGCAATACGGAGTTCTTCTACCAAAGTACAGTTTCCTTTAAAGAAAGGGACTCACCTCCTACCTATTATTTTTTCTTTTCGTCTTTACATTTTTTAGTTTAGAAGGCACTACTCTGAGGTTGTTGAGCAGCACCCCAGCTTCTCTAAGCCCCTTGCCGTGTGTGTTGGGTAGGGCATCTTAGTAAACGGGTCAGTCTTCCCCAGAAGTGAAGTGGGGGACCCACAAAAACTGTGCCCTCCACTAGGCCAACCAAATGCCCGAGAGACTTTCCACTGGAGCACCGTGCTGTCAGCGAGGCTGCTGCAAAGGCAGGAATCTCAGCCTGCATGTGCTTCCCTCCCCTCATCCATGTCATCTGCAGCTGCTTCACCTGCAACAGTTCTACCAGGGAGATGAGACAGCTGCAGCCTCGGTACATACACAGCTTCTCTGGAGCCACACTAGGCTACTGTCAAGCCCAAATCCAGCCTCAGCTTTGAAATAAACTACTTTCCTTTAAACAATTCCTGCAGGTTTTACCTGTCCCTGACTGTCCCTGATCTTTTCTGCCTTGACCCCAGAAATGCCAGCTATGCACAGGGCTGCTGAGACAAAGGCTATATATAAATGCCTGCGCCTTGAGATTCCTATTTCAAAAGTAGTCGATACACTCTTGCTTAAAGGTCCCACTCAACCCCCAAGCTTGCCTGGAACTGAGTGGCTGGGTCCCCTTAGAAACGTCCCAGAAAGGAGATGCCAGATAGACATCCTCTGACCTAAAATACAAGTAAACAAGGACAGCAGATCCCAATGACTGCTCTAGCAATGCTGCCCGACTTTCCTAAATGAACCCCGGTATCAGCCAAATCATTCTACAACCACGTAACACAACACAGACCTGAGAAGAGTAGCATAGGATGATATTTAATGAGAAGCAATGATGTTCATGATTGTCAAGGGGAAAATTCTACTCAATAAATAGTACATTTCAGTTTTATATTTTCAATACATACATATTTATGCAAATTCAAATAGAATAAGCACACTAAAATTTTAATGAGATATTATTATATAAACTGTTTCTATTACAGTTTTTCAGTTAAAGTAGCATGAACTTCTTTCTACATGCACACAAGCATGTGTGTGTAAGTGTGCGTGTATGTGTGCGTGTGTGTGCACCTTTTCTGTGTTAGATTACCTATGATTTTGTTCTTTCTTATTTCCATGTTTTGGGAAGAAAGTTATTGAATTTGCATGCTTGCCTCCTACCTGTCCTTTAAGGAACAATCCATTCCACCCAAAGAGTTGTGGCAGGGCCATGATAGTGCTCTCGTCCCCACCAATACTGCCACATGACTCAGGCTAGGCCAGCAGAGTTCTCCCTCCACTCATGCACGCTGAATGGTTCAGAGGAGAGCTCCCGGCCCAATGTGAGCTTGAGTCCCCTCTAAGACTTACAGTCTCAGCATTGTAAGGGAAAGGATCTTGCTTATCCTCTGGGATGTCAAGCTAAAAAGACCATAATTAGCCAAGAATTGTTGGGAGATTTTTTTATGCTGCTTCCAGTATATAGAGAAATCCTTTCTTAGAATGAAGGCAAGATAGGTCAGAAAACAGAGCCAGGAAGTGAAGAGGGGGCCCTAATGACATTGTTTGAGCTTCAGGATTCAGCCATGGCTAAAGATGGAATGATCCCTGAAATTCATTATGTGAATTTGTGTGTTACGTGTCCTAATGGATTTCCTCTTATACTAACGTGAATTAAATTTCTGTAAGAGACACACACCTGTGTTTTCTAATAAACAACTATGTCTCCACATGTGGTTATTATAATATATATCCCTTTTTAAGAACAATAATAATAAATTCAATCCATTCTTCAAGTTTTATCAGTGTATTCCTCAAAGATCTCGTCTCCATTTATAGCATTAATTTTGCACTCCATACTGCCATATATTGTTAATTCACTGATTTTTCGTATGTCAGAACCTCCCCAAATAAATAAGTTTCTTGAAGAAGGAGTTGTGTCTACCTTACTCCATAACACCCAGCACTATGCATTGTTCAAGGTAGGAATGTGAAAAGCTCCACCTCACCCTATAACCCCATCAGCAGACATGCATTTAGATTAGATTTCTTCCCAGCAGGATGAGGTGCCTTACAGCATTCTCCCTCCTGTAAGTTCATTAGAAGAGATTTGGGTCTGTGTTTATGTCCATCTGAGAGCACAAGCAAGATCCTCTCTCTTACAACACTGAGATCGTAAGAGAAAAGGCTCTTACTTTTCTTAGAGGAGACTCAAGCTTATACTGGGCCATGAGCTCTCCTCTGAACCATTCATTGTGCATGAGAGGAGGGAGAGCTCTGCTCACCTAGCCTGAGTCATGTGGCAGTATTAGTGAGGATGAGAGCACTAACATGGCCCTGACACATGATCAAACCAGAATCACTGAATGTCAAAGTGGGAAGAAACTTCAGCCATCACCCCATCCAGTGGTTTTCAAAGTCGTTCTATGAAAGCCTGAGGCTGTATGTGGATGTCAGGAGGCAGGCATCCCAAAGTCTGATGAGAGAAGCAAGCAGTTATGCTGAGTGGACTAACTCCATGCCCCTATTTCCACCAGAGCAGTCTTTATTTGATTCTTTTAAATATTGAGATTGTTAAAACTGCTGACTCCTGGGTTCTTTCCTAGACATACTGAAACCTATGTTCAGGTATGTGATTCCAGCATTTTCTTTTTAACAAGCTGGCACTAACGTTTAGGCAGCATGACTCGACAGTCCCCAGAAATTGAGCCCCTTGCCATCCATATCTGGAAATTCCATCCAGTCCTACCAGCTCCCTGCTTGGTTAACCTCCACCCTCCTGGGGAGTGGTAATTGAATGTCACATGTTGAGCATAATCCTAGAAAATCCTCTGTCATCATGCTAAAGTCCCAACAGCTTGTAGTAATTAGATCTAGACTGGAGAGAGGTACAAAGGCATCATACACTGATACCATTTGAAGCTTCTGAGGTTCATGCAATGAGGGAGACCAGGATCAGCCAAAGAAAGTGTAGCTACAAATTCCAAGTAAGGGGCAGCATGAAGGCCACAACATCCATGGGACATTCCCAATTTGTTCCAGCTCCTCTCACCCCTCCTGTCCCCAGCCTTGTGTCCTATTCAGAAAAGACATGCATGAGTGGTAGCAAACTTCATCTCTTGTAATATTAGATGGTGATTTTAAAACTCCTCCTCTTTGGACTGGCTGCATTTTAGCTACTTGATCTAAAAACAAAGAACCCTTCCTATTCTTTCTCCATAATTCTTGAGTCAGAATCCACAGGAGTGGAATCCTGGAATCTGTATTTTTATAAAGACCCACATTGATTTTCATGTAGCCAGCCCAGCTCCAATCCACAAACTAAATTTTGTAACCCCCATACATGTCCACATTTGAATGTTCCTAGGTTCTGTTAAAAAAGAAAAAAAGATTAGGATAGAATAGGAAATCAAAAGATGGCCTGGAAAAAAAAAAGAAGAAGGAGGCCTGGAAGGAACAAAAGAGTTAGAAAAATCATCATTTTGCAACCACTAATGAAAAGATGGACCTAGACAGGATAATTAGGGTATGCTAAAATCATTAGGTGAAAGGTTGACTGGTGAACTTTGCCGTGGTGGGACCAGATTGACATCATGCAGATTAGGACAACTTGACATTACACACCCAGAAGGTGGCAGAAAAGGAAGTACAATACAATATCTACAAAATCATCTAGCTGAAAAATGGAGCCTGAATATAATCATACTCTAAACTTACTGCCACTTTATAGGAAAAGCTAGGGATAAAAGAACAACTTACCAACAGAGGATAAAAGGAAAACTTAAATAATACCAGGAAGAAGTAATCAACTAAATTCATAATCTACAAAGGAACCAATTTTTCTAACAAGTCAATGGTATTAAAAGGTGGGGAGAAGGAGACACTATTAAAAAATAAAGGAGACTTAAAAGACGTAATTACCAAATACAATGCATGAACCTTGTTTAAATCCTGATTTCAATGAAGCAATTATTAAAAGGCAATTTTTGAATCAATCTGGGAAGTTTAAGTATGACTGGTTTCCAGTGCTGTTCAGGATTATTGGAAATGTTGCTAGGCTCAAAGAATTTTTTGTCCTTATTAGTTAAAGCTACGTGCAAAGTATTTATAGGTAGAATGACATGATTCTGGCATTTACTTTAAACGACTCTAGTTTTAAAAAAATGGTTAAAGTAAGATTAGCAAAACGTTGATAACTGCTAAAACCGGGTAATAGTATTATATCATTCTCTCTAATTTGTGTAGTTTTAAGCATCTCCATTATACCTTTTTTTAAAAATTGCTTGGGCCATTACTCATCCTTAGTAGGAAATGAGTTGATGATTGGTGAGGGGGGTAAGAGTGAAAAGTGAACAAACAGAAACGTAATTGAGATACGGGAAGTTAATGGGTAACTGAACTCCTGCTCGGCATCACCCCATGTAAATATGAAAACCCCTCTTAGACATTCAGTCAGTTTTGCCTCATACCATATTTCAGGCCCCAAATTAGATTCCATGAGGTTAAAAAAAAAACCACAAGAAGGTTAGAGTCTGGCAAGGAGGTCAAAATATAATGTGCAGAGTAATAATTAAACAAAGCAAATTTATCTGAGTGCTTCCTCTGTTCTAGGAAGTGTGTGTTTAATATTATCTTATTTGACCCTCACAACATCTCAAAGGTAATTATCATACCCAATTATAAAGAAATTGAGTCCTAATAAAGCTCATATCAAGTCATGTAGGTAGTACCTGGGCAGAGAAGGCAGCCTACAGGACTTAATATGGCCTATAGAGAAAATACACCTGGGAAGGTAAAGTTAGTTCTTGCTTGTTCTTCTACAGGAGAAAGTGTAATAATGGAGGAGGTAATATCCTTGCTTTGAACAGCTGTCCTATCTGGAAGGGCCATTTACAAGGTTATTTACCTTTATTTTTATGTAACAGTTTTATTTCATCTTAAGAATGGAGGGAAACCTTGAAATATTTAGCAAAGTTCAAAGCTCTGAAGCTGTTCAACACGTGAGAATCTTTCCTTTTTGGCTCTGCTTGTTCTTCAAATTCCAGCTCAGTTCCCATCAGAAGAGCCAAGCCTTTAGGAATTGATACCTTGGAGTCAGATAGACAAGGGGTTTGATCCTAGCTCTGCCACTCACCCCAGCTAGCAGCCTTAGGGGAAGTTCTTGGACTCTTGGGCCCAACTATAAAGTGAGATGGTAATTGTCCCTTCTCCACAAGGTAATGTTGGTTTCTACATGAAATGTTTAATACCATGCAGGGGATAAATATTATTTGCTGTTAGAATAGTGAAACTTTGCACCACACTTAGATTTCTCCTTTTTTCAGAACCCTGTGCACCCTGACCAGTGAACTTCAGCCATGATAAAACAATGCCTAGCTCACAGTATACAGTGGTCAGTTAATAAACGTTGACTGTATGCATTAATGTCTATCTAGTGATGTCTCTCCCATGGGCTTATAACATTATTTAACTTTGCTACATGTTCTTCAACTAGAAGGTAACTATGGAAGACAGAAACGTATCTGCCAATTCTGTATCCCCCAAACCGTGCAGCGTAAGTGGCTCAAGAAACAATTGCTAAGTGAATAGCAAAGAGCTGGTCATGTCTATGGGACAGAATGACCAGGGCCCCAGATATATCTACAGCACAGCCTCCAACTGAGCTCATCCTATAGGAAGCAATGCAAAACCCAACAACCAAGTCCAGTGGAGGTAATTCGAGCTCCAGGCAACCAGAAGCAATTTCTCCCAACTCTCTGCAATACCCACCTCTGCTGTCTGCTCTGCCAGGCCAGGAAGTGGACACGTTCCTCTCGGAGATTTGTGACGCCTCTTTTGGGACAGAGGAAATGCTGCAGCAGTGACAGTGTCTATGCAGGAACGCATGCAGCAGGCTTGCTGCTGGAAAGACGCAGGCTGGCCAAGGAGCTGAGGGCTCCACTCCCGTGGGCACGGCACGCTGCCGCAGCTGACCACAGTAATTCATCATGCTTAAAAACTCACTTGGGAGGGGCCCTGAAGGAGGTAGGCGAGCCAAAGCCACAGTTTCTCAGGAAAATTCAGCACACGTGATTTTTTTTTAAATCGTTTTCATAAAGCCTAAAAGGATAGTGAGAATCATCCAATACGCAGGATTTTATGAAAATGATCCAAAAAAGGAACTCTCATTCTGGATTGAGCAGTCAAAACAATCTAAGAAAAACTGACCTCACCTATAAGGCAAATTCCCTTTTTCCTGCAAAGCATCTTCCCACATCCCTACACCTATCCCACTGCTTTTGACACTGTTTTCTGTGTGAGGAAAAGAGCTCAGGGTTAAGGATCCAGGTGTCTAGCCCAGCCACTGCTTGGCCTTGGGCAAGTCACTTCTGCTGTCTCAACCTCAGCTTCCTTGTCTCTAAGAAGGATGAACTATTTCAGAGTGCACAGATTTAAGTGACTGGGCAGTTTACTCACACACATAATGGGTGGGCAGATGGCAAAGGTGCTAAGCCGCTCACACTGTCACCTGGCTAAAACTCTGGGAGGGTATAACAAAGAACACAGCAAAACAAAACTCTCATGAGTCAGCCTGCTTGTGATCCCTAATAAAAAGCTACTTTTTGGACCTTTCCAATTCTATGAAATTCTCTTTATTCCAATGGCACCTACCACTTTTTCCCATGCTCCCATCTCCCTGCCAGAGATGGCAACCATCTGTGCTCATGGGTGGCAGCTGTAGGAGCAGCCAGAGATTCTGAGATTCTCTCTCCCAGAGAATGAATGGAGAGAGGTGGGGATGAGAAAGAAGGAAGGAGGGAGAGAGGAAGGGGGAAAGGGAGGAGAGAAAGATCTTTTCATTTAAATTAATTCCCTCAACATCCCTACAAGTGAGAAAACTGAGATTCAAGGAGGTTAAGGTTAATAACTAGCTCAAAGACTCTCTGCCAGTGAGGAGCGAAGCCAGGATTCAAACCTAGGTCTGCCTGAATGCAAAGTCCTTGTTCTCCTCCTGCTCCATTTTTCCCCCCACATGGGATCAGAGAGAGCCTGATTTCAACTGAGTAAAGTGAAAAGGCATCTGTCTCAGTCTGTTTGGGCTGCTATAATGCAATACCATGGACGGGGTGACTTATAAACAACAGAAATGTACTGCTCACGGTTATGAAGGCTGGGAAGTCCAAGATCCAGGAACCAGCAGATTTGGTGTCTGGTGAGGGCCTGGTCAATGCTTCAAAGACAGTGCATTCTAGCTGTGTCCCCACACGATGGAAGAGACAAACGGCTCCCTTCAGACTCTTTTAAAGGATGCTAATCCCATGCATGAGGGGAGAGCCCTCTTGACTTATTTCCCAAAAGTCCCCACCTCTTAATACTTTCAGATTGAAGATTAACTTTCAACACAGGAATTTCAAGAAGGCACATTCAGACCATAGCAGCATCCCACACATACATGTGAGCCCCCAAAGAAAGGCTGTACTCACTCAATAACTCAGTATTGCTGAGCTAAATTTCTCCCTGGGGTATCTTTCTCTCTCCAACACTGCCAACACTTCCAATTTTGGCATTTGTTTACACCCTTCCCTCTAGAATGTCCCTCTATGCAGACTCCAAACCAGCTAAAGCCTCCCTCCTTCAGGAAGTCTTGCCTACTTCATCTCTCTCTACCTCCACTTGAGATTCCCCACTCTACATAAGCTGCAGCTCATACTAACAGTAATAAAAACACAACAACAGTAAGGGCAAGAACAGTTTTTCTTGAGTTCTAGCTCCATGTCAAACTCTGTTCTCAGTACTTAATGTATGTAAATGTTAATCCTCACAGAAGTCGTGTGAGGTCAGTATTAGCACCCTCTTAGGTTAGGTTACTTGTCCCCAAACACAAGCTCAGAAGAACAGGGACAAGAGTCAAACCTAGGCAGTCTCTCCCAGCCAGATCTTCATTCCTAATCACCCCCACTGCACTGCCTCATATTTTCAGGCTTCTTTACAAACAGCCTCCTCATTTTTCATCTCATGTTCAGGTTTATAATAACCCTTAGATATAAAAAGGGGAGAATCTTAAAAGAAGACAATAAATCTGTACATTAGGAAACCTGCTAGAGCAATGCACCCACTAAGGGATCATTCAAGGACTTCAGGTCCAACAGTTTCCCAGGCCCAGCTTGTAAGTCTTAGCACCAAAACCAGAACATCTCCCAGAGGTGGAACAGCAGGTATCGAACAACTGTAGTCATGGGGCCACCACCAGGGATCAGGGAGGAGAGCAGAGTGGCCATGAATTGAAGCCAACAGTCAGAAGCCAGGGAAGAGGAGCTGGCAAGCCCCAGGGAGCAAATACTGACAATGCTCTTCACTCCAGAGAAGGGCATGCCACTATTGTGCTTAGCCCATAGCTGCACATTGTAAGGAGCCAACGAAGGATCAAGACTTAACGTGTGTTTCTTTTTTCAGGGTCTGAAAGAACTAGTGCTGACATCTCCTTCCTAGGGAAAATGAAACTAAGGGCCAGAGAGAGGAAGATCTGGACCGAGACAACAGAATAAATTGGCACAAAGAACAAAAACCCAGGTCTCCTCTTTTTAGACTTTCTTTACCAGAAACATCCTCTGCAGCACCCAGCAGCCCGACAGGGGACTAATACTCACTGGACAGACAGCCTGGGAAATCCCAGCCATCTGGCTTCTGCCCTAGCACATCTTCAGCCTCTGCAGACAAACACCACATGCAGGAAGGGTGGGTGCCACCATCTGCACAGAGCCTTAATGAGAAGGCTGTGATCTCTTGGTGTCTTAGCCAAGCTGTTTGCCCATCTCAGGGAGTAAACACCTTTGGCCTGACCTAACATAGGCCTTTTGCCCCTGCATGGTCTAGATAAATCACCTTGGAGTCCTCTCATCTGCTCTGCAATGAATATCTTCCTTGGTCAGGGAAATACTTGTTAAATATCCTGGCAGCAGGAAAAGAATGCAATGAATTCTATAGGGTTTATAGGTTTGAAAGGAAAACAATCATATCTTGGTATGTCTTTATACAAGATGAGATTCTTCAGTGTCCAGTCTTCTGGGATCCCTTGGCTATGGAAGTTAAAAATGGTAACCTCACTCCAAAGTTTCTTGATGAGATGCCCACGGAGCATAAGAAAAGAAAAAATGTTCAGTTCAGTAAAAGTCCGTTAACAACTTTGTCCTTCATCAGTAAAATGGGTTGGCTCCGTGGGACAATAAGTCACATAGAGGATGAATCTTCTGGGACTCTGCAGTAGAACCTATGTGGATAGAACATTAAACAGAGGCATCAAAGTTCCTTTTAAATCTCTGGTTCTAGTCCCACAATCTTTGGAGGGTAGCAATATAAGTAACATAGGTTTCAGAATTAGGATAGTGTAGTTCAGTCCTGGCTCTGCTGTTTAGAGTCTGTGTGACCTTGGACAAGGTGTTTGTGATCTGTGAGATGCGGCTGACCCTTCCCCTGACTCTTTGGGTTATTGAGGAGATGAGAACAATGGCGGCATGCCCTGCACCCTTCCAGGCACCTAGTGTTCAGCAAATATTAGCCCCTCACTTCCTAAAAGGGGGCATCCAGAACTCCAAGATCTCCTGATCCTAAGGCTCATAAAAGAAAAAACTATCTGTGATTCCAAAAGAAATGAGGCAAAGATAACATTGATAGGGAAACTTTACCTGCCCCTCAAGAACACTGAGGCCACCTTCTCCCTAACCTTTAAGATAATGCCCATGTTGATTTTTCTTTCCAAACTTGCAATTTGGCAACTTGCTCTAGCCTTCTTTCCCCAACTTTTTCTTCCAATGATTTAGGCTGAGCTATTGCTTGAGCCAAAAAAAAAAAAAGGAAAGAAAAAACCAAGCTGAAGTCTGCACCCTTCCCTCCAGAAGATAAATTATGTTAGTTTTTGCAGTGAGTGAATTGGGGCAGGAGAGAGATTTCACTAGAATAAAATGTTCTAGGCTGAAAGGTGACTTCAAGTAGATTTGCTTTGTTTGTGGAGGTTCCCAGACCCCCTGATTTATATGCTCCAGCCTGGGATGGCTGCTCACCTCCAGACTCTGCAGCTTGGCCTAGGAAGAGCCTCTTAAGACTTGGAGCAGAGGTGGCTCCAAACTGAAGGGCACTGACCATTGGCAGCTTGCTCTGTCCTCTTCCCTTCCTTCACTCACAGAAACAGAGCTGCTTAAGACAGGAAGAAATAAACCATCCTGTTTTTTTCAAGAGAAAGATAGCTTTTAGCAGAATTGTCTAAGATATCACACCCAAGGAGAGAGCAGGCCTACATCCACCAACTCAGCATTTTCCAATCAACGTAACAGTGACTTTATATGGCACAGGAGATGATTTTAAGACACAGACACATTAAATCACATTGAGTCATTTAGTGAGGAAGTTATTTACTTTCCAATTCTCTTTAAATTCTCATTAGAAAGGAGGAAGCCTCAGTTTGGTGCTAGTGTGTCTTTAACTCTGTCTTACCACTTTCTTAATCATCCTTGTTAAACAAAAAAGCAGTACCAGCCCTGGTCCTTTAGCAAGCAACAGTATCTGCTAGAATGCAATTGCTTTTTCTATTTTTGCTATAATTATTTTGACATCATCTACTGTTTAAAGCAAGTGATAATGGCTTCCCATTCATTGTAGTGTTATGAAGATTCCTTTTAAAATAAGTATATGTATGTTTTAAAAGGTGGGCCAATGAATATTAAGTAAATGATATTATGGTGATTCACAGATATGACAACAATCACAAAGATACAAAAGACTAAAATTGGACAAATGCTGGATTAATTGGAAACAAATAGATGGAATGCAACTTTTTTCCCACTTCTTTTTCAAATTAAATAATATATCCTGTTGCCTCGTTTTTCCAACTGAAACCCACTCAGGCTCTCCCATTTTCCTTTTTCCTTTCTTTTCCGAAGGCTTTTTTTTAGCAGGAGAGGAATTTGCTACTGGTGAGAAGCATGTCATTTTCCTTCCCCTTAGATTCAAGGTGAATGCTTGGAGCTATACAAATGCTCATTATACTCATTTATTCATTCATTCAGTTAATAGACATTTGCAGGCACCCACTCAGTATCAGTCCTATGTCAGGTGTGATGATGTAGCAGCGAACAGGAAAGACACAGTCCCTGCCTTCCTCAGGCTCAGAGTCTAGTTGAGGAGGCAGACTACATAACCAACTGCAATATAGTGTCATACATCCTGGAATGGGGGAGCTACATGACACTGGAAGCACAGATAGGAGATCAGGGAAAGCTTCCCAGGTGAAGGCAGCAGTGCCTCAGAGGTATATGTTTGCCAGCTCCATATAATCACATGGGGAGACCAGTCTCAGTACTATCACTCTCCTGCTGGGAGATCTTGAGCTAATGACTTCAACGCTCAGCCTCAGTTTCCCAGTCTATTAAGCAGGGATCATTTGATCTCCCTCTTAAAATTATTTAAAAAATTAAACGAGACAATGAGTAGAAAATGTAACACATTGCCCAGCACATAGTGAGTGCTCAATAAATGCCAAGTAACTTCCTTAAGTATCTTTCATCCAAAACTACCTCTTGCACACTTGAAATTGTATGCAAATATCCCTGCCTGACCTGAGCCAATTCTGCTTGGGAAAAAAAAAACCAAAGAGAAGTATGTTCATACAACACACAACAGACCTAGGCAACATTTCAATGAAATACTTTGCTTCTGATCTGATAGCTTGTCCTTAAGTACAATTGGGTCTTCAAGAAAAATCCTGAGGTTGGGGAAGAATTGATTACAGTGGCCAAGATGGGGAAGTTCCAAAGAAAAAGGTTATGTGGTCAGGTTGGTTGATTGGTTGGGGGTGGTGGGGGGTGGGGAATGGAAAGGGCAGGGAAAAAAAGAATGAATATAGTAAAAAATAGACAATAATTGTTAGAAGCAAAAAAATATAAAGAATAATCTCTCCTTAATTAAAAATAAAAGAGAGTTCTCCAGATTCTACTAGAAAATGTGAAGAGCTATAGCAGGTATGTAAGAGTACACAGTGTCTTTTCCAAAACAAAAATTTGAACTATTGAAGGAACTACAAATCTCATATTTTTATGATGCTTTCATGTTTATGAAGTGGATTCCCATGCTTCACATCCTCACAATGGCCCTATGAGGTAGGTATTATTATTAGCTCTATTTTATAGATGGAAAACTGAGGCTTGGAGAGAGGATTTGAATTGTTTAAAGTCACCAGTGACTACATAGAAGTGCCAGGCATCAACCTCAGGCCTCCTGTCTCCATACCTGGTGACCTAGACTAGAGGGCAGCAAATTTTTCTGTCAAGGGCCAGATAGGAAATACTTTCGGCTTTGTGGGCCATGCAGTCTCTGTTGGAACTTCCCAACTGGCCCATTGTGGCATGAAAGCAGCCACAGATGAATGTAAACAAATGGGCATGACTATGTTCCAATAAAACTTTATTAATGGACACTGAAATTTGAATTTTGTGTCATTTTCATGTGTCATGAAATATTCTTTTGATTTTTTTTAACCATTTGAGACTATCCTTAGTTGGTTTGTTACAATAACAGGCAGCAGGCCAGATTTGGCCCCTGGATGATAGATCGCCAGCTCCTGTTCTAGAATATCTCCAAGATGAATGAGACAAAGTCCTGCACTCGCAGACTTGGAACAAAGGAGGCATAACCTCTAGAGAATTAATTTCAGTTAAATTTCAGTCACTGCAGTACAACTGTCACAATACTTGTCACACCTGCAGGAAATTTCTCCTATTATTTAACTTTTCTCCCATTGACTCACTTTTTGACTTAAAAAAGTTTCTTCTTACATGTTATAATACTTTTATAAATTAAAAATTCATATTACTTGCCAAAAACAGAAAAGAAACAAAAAATTAAAAAAATAATTAGAGGCGTGCTATTAAATTCTAACTACCTACAATCATCTGCCAAAGTGATTGGGCCTGAAGCCTGCTTTGTCTTCCACCTTTATTGAAAAAAACTGGCAAAGGGTAAAAAGGTGTTTTAAAATCATTCTGACACCAACGTGATACCTTTCTCTTGATGTAGTCAGAAATACTACAGAGGAAATAACTTTCTCAGCATGTAATCCAATTCTATTCAATACCAGGACTTTGTCTATGTGAACCATCTTCCACGCCACGAGACCCATGAAGCCCACACTCTGGAATCTGCTATAATACAAGCAAAGTGCCACAGATTTGTACAAGCAGGAGAGACACATGTGGATGGAGTGCAAAATAATACTTTAAAGAGAAAGTAGCCTTTCAGAATAAATCCTAGGTATTGAATAAGACGTAGGATTTCATTAGATATGAAATTCAGAAAAAGCATTGTAGACTGATGAATAAAGGGGTGAATGGGCAATGAGACCAAAAAGAAATATGGCTTCTAAATCATGAATGGCCTGGAATGTCATGCTATGGGCTTTGAATCCAAACCTTCTTGTTTTTTTTATTGTTCTCCAACTCAATGGATGCTCTAGGTTTGTTGTATTTTTAGACTCTTCTACATGAAGGAGATAAGAAGATGTAGTCCACGGTCACCAGAAAAGGCCATGGGGGAGCCAGACACAGTGGATCACACCTGTAATCCCAGAATGTTGGGATGCCAAAGCAGGCAGATCACCTGAGGTCAGGGGTTCAAGACCAACGTGGCCAACATGGTGAAATCCCGTCTCTCCTAAAAATACAAAAATTAGCCAGACGTAGTGGCACACGCCTGTAATCCCAGCTACTCAGGAGGCTGAGGCAGGAGAATTACTTGAACTCAGGAGGCGGAGGTTTGCAGTGAGCCGAGATTGCGCCATTGCACTCCAGCCTGGGTGACAGAGCAAGACTCCATCTCAAAAAATAAAAGAAAAGGCCCACGGGGACAATGAGAATTATTAGGACTGGTGACTCTTGACTTTTGTAACACTGAAGACCCATTTTGCATTTACTCTTGTGCATTTCTGCCTTTGAAATATTTCAGTCTACTAAACTGCATGATTTAAGTCTTGATGACTGTCTTGACCGACGATATGCTGCCCCCCCGTCATCATGGGAGATTGGTACTGACTACACTTGGTTGCTCTGATGTCAGCCAAAAGTTAAGGAAGAGCCTTGACAGGGGAATTAGTGTTCTAATTTGGGCAACTGTCATGAGGAACTCTGACTTCAAATTAAGTACTCTCAATGCTGAATCCTATTGTCCTGCTCTAGCTACCTACACGAGTATGAATTGAGGGCCTGTTCTCCAGGACCACCGATGATTTTATACCACACAGAACTGGTATGGAAATGGAAACAGAATAGTCTCGATGGTAATTTTTTAAAAGAAAGAAAGAAGAGGACATCATACCCTCAACTGCTTGCTCTCTCCTTCATTTGGAAACCCATACATAAATATAAAGACTGTTCTTCCTTTATAGACTACAATGTAATCACAGAGAAGCAAATGCAGTTTGTGGGAGCTGCTTCCCACCTGCGGTGTTCCCAGAGTGCTCAATAATTCGATAACCTCACAATTGGTTGGTGGAATAACAGTTTAAGGCAATGTGGCTACAATGCAGCTGTAGAAAATGCCCAGCAGGGCCTCTCCAAGGATCTCCAAGGCAGCAGTACTGGCTGCCAGGAAACAAGGCCCATCCTCATATTTCCTCAGTGATAGTCACCCCCAATACACACAGAGCTTTGAGGCTTGCAGAGGGCTCCCAATCTCCTGAGCAAGAAGTGAATCAAGACACCTGAGTCCCAGTGAACTAAGTGAGATGATCCCAAAACTCTCACTGCCTAAAATAACGTCTTCTAACCCTGCTCGCCTCCTACCTGAAATTCACAGCTTGCTGCCTGGCATAAGATGTTTTATAAAAAAAAAAAAAGTACTACAAATTCGTCATGGCCTTGCCATATTACAGCAAATGACTTCTGAGTATGGAAGCTCCGACACATGGAAGCCAGTGTTCATTTCTAACTCTACTTTGCCTACCTTACCTTCAACCTCCTCACACTGCTCTTCAGCACTTGAAGTTTGATCTTCACTATACCCTCCAGCTTTCTTTTTTTAAAATATATTTTATTGCACTTTAGATTCTGAGGTACATGTGAAGAACATGCAGGATTGTTGCATAGGTATATACATGGCAGTGTGGTTTGCTGCCTCCATCCCTATCACCTATTTCTGGCATTTCTCCCCATGTTATCCCTAACCAACTCCTTACCCCCACTGTCCCTCCCTTAGTCCCCCACAACAGACCCCAGTGTGTGATGCTTCTCTCTCTGTGTCCATGTGTTCTCATTGTTCAACACCTGCCTATAAGTGAGAACATGCAGTGTTTGGTTTTTCTGTCCTTGTATCAGTTTCCTGAGAATGATGGTTTCCAGATTGATCCATGTCTCTACAAGGGACATGAACTCATCATTTTTTATGGCTATATAGTATTCCATGGTATATATGGGCCACACTTTCCTTGTCCAGTCTATCATTGATGGGCATTGGAGTTGGTTCCAGGTCTTTGCTATTGTAAACAGTGCTGCAGTGAACATACATGTGCATGTGTCTTTATAATAGAATGATTTATAATCCTTTGGATACATATCCAGTAATGGGATTGCTGGGTCAAATGAAATTTCTATTTCTAGGCCCTTAAGGAATCGCCACACTGTCTTCCACAATGGTCAAACTAATTTACACTCCCAACAACAGTGTAAAAGTGTTCCTATTTGTCCACATCCTCTCCAGCATCTGTTGTCTCCAGATTTTTTAATGATTGCCATTCTAACTGGTGTGAGATGGTATCTCAATGTCATTTTGATTTGCATTTCTCTAATGACCAGTGATGATGAGCACTTTTTCGTATGTTTGTTGGCCTCACATATGTCTTCTTTTAAAAAGTGTCTGTTTATATCCTTCACCCACTTTCAAATGGGTTTGTTTCTTTGTTTCTTGTAAATCTGTTTTAGTTCTTTGTAGATTCTTTGTCAGATGGGTATATTGCATAAATCTTTTTCCATTCTGTTGGTTGCTGGTTCATGCTAATGATTGTTTCTTTTGCTGTACAGAAGCTATGGAGTTCAAATATCCCACTTGTCTATTTTGGCATTTGTTGCCAATGCTTTTGGTGTTCCAGTCATGAAGTCCTTGCATATGCCTATGTCCTGAATGATTTTGCCTAGGTTTTCTTCTAGGGTTTTTATGGTATTAGGTCTTATGTTTAAGTCGTTAATCCATCTGGAGTTAATTTTAGTGTAAGGTTTAAGGAAGGGGTCCAGTTTCTGCTTTCTGCACATGGCTAGCCAGTTTTCCCAACACCATTTATTAAACAGGGAATCCTTTCCCCATTGCTTGTTTTTGTCAGGTTTGTCAAAGATCAGATGGTTGTAGATGTGTGGCATTGCCTCTGAGGCCTCTGTTCTGTTCCATTGGTCTATATCTCTGTTTGGGTACCAGTACCATGCTGTTTTGATTACTGTAGCCTTGTAGTATAGTTTGAAGTCAGGTAGCATGATGCCTCTAGCTTTGCTCTTTTTGCTTAGAATTGACTTGGTTATGCTGGCTCTCTTTTGGTTACATATGAAGTTTAAGGTGTTTTTTTTCCAGTTCTGTGAAGAGGGTCATAGGTAGCTTGATGGGGATAGCACTGAATCTATAAATTACTTTGGGCAGTATGGCCATTTTCACAATATTGATTCTTCCTAACCATGCGCATGGAATGTTTTTCCATCTGCTGTGTCCTCTCTTATTTCCTAGAGCAGTGGTTTGTAGTTCTTCTTGAAGAGGCCCTTTACATCCTGTGTTAGTTGTATTCCTAGGCATTTTATTCTCTTTGTAGCAATTGTGAATGGCAGTTCATTCTTGATTTGAGTCTCTTTAAGTCTGTTACTAGTGTGGAGGAATGCATGTGATTTCTGCACATTAATTTTGTATCCTGAGACTTTGCTGAAGTTGCTTATCAGCTTAAGTAGATTTTGGGCTGAGACAACAAGGTCTTCTGAATATACAACCATGTTGTCTGCAAATAGAGACAATTTGACTTCCTCCTTTCCTAATTGAATACCCTTTATTTCTCTTTCTTGCCTGATTGCTCTGGCTAGAACTTTCAATACTATATTGAATAGGAGTGATGAGAGAGGGCATCCTTGTCTAGTGCCAGATTTCAAAGGAAATACTTCCAGTTTTTGCCTATTCAGTATGATATGGGCTGTGGGTCTGTCATAAATAGCTTTTATTATTTTGAGATATGTTCTGCTGATACCTAGTTTATTGAGGGTTTTTAGCAAAAAGTCTGTTGAATTTTGTCGAAGGCCTTCTCTGCATCTATTGAGATAATCATGTGGTTTTTGTCTTTGGTTCTGTTTATGTGGTATATTACGTTTATAGACTTACATATGTTGAACCAGCGTTGCATCCCCAGGATGAAGCCTACTTGATCATGATGGATAAGCTTTTGGACATGCTGTTGCAATCAGTTTTCCAGTATTTTCTTGAAGATGTCTGCATCTATGTTCATCATGGATGTTGGCCTGAAGTTTCCTTTTCTTGTTGAGTCTCTGCTGGGTTTTGGTATCAGGATGAGTTTGGCCTCATAAAATGACTTGGGAAGGATTCCCTCATTTTGGATTGCTTGGAATAGTTTCATAAGTAGTGGCACCAGCTCCTCTTTGTATGTCTGGTAGAATTCAGCTGAGAACCCATCTGAACCTGGGCTTTTTTTTTTTTTTTTTTTTTTTTGCTTAGTAGGCTATTAATTGCTGCCTCAACTTCAGCCCTTGTTGTTGGTCTATTCAGGGTTTCGACTTCTTCCTGATTTACATTTGGGAGGATGCAAGTGTCCAGGAATTTATCCATTTCTTCCAGGTTTACTGGTTTATGTGCATAGAGTTGTTCATAGTAATCACTGATGGTAGTTTGTATTTCTGTGGAATCTGTGGTGATATCCCCTTTATCGTTTTTTATTGTATCTTTTGATCCTTCTCTCTTTTCTTTTTTATTAATCTGGCTAGTGGTCTGTCTATTTGGTTGATCTTTTCAAAAAAGTCAGCTCCTAGATTTATTGATTTTTTGAGGGGTTTTTTGTGTCTCTATCTCCTTCAGTTCTGCTCTGATCTTAGTTATTTCTTGTCTTCTGCTAGGTTTTGAGTTTTTTTTAATCTTGCTCCTCTAGCTCTTTGAATTCTGATGATAGGGTGTCGATTTTAGATCTTTCCATGGGCTAAATGCCCCAATCAAATGACACAGACTGGCAAATTGGATAAAAAGTCAAAACCCATCAGTGTGCTGTATCCAGGAAACCCATCTCACATGCAAGGATACACAGGCTCAAAATAAAGGGATGGAGGAAAATTTGTCAAGCCAATGGAGAGCAAAAAAGCAGGAGTTGCAATCCTAGTCTCTCATAAAATAGACTTTAAATCAACAAAGATCAAAAGAGACAAAGAAGGGCATTACGTAATGGTAAAGGATCAATGCAACAAGAAGAGCTAACAATCCTAAATATATATGCACCCAATACAGGATACATAAAGCAAGTTCTTAATGACCTACAAGGAGACTTAAACTCCCACACAATACTAGTGGGAGACTTTAACACTCCACTGTCAATATTAGACAGATCAACGAGACAGAAAATTAACAAGGATATCCAGAACTTGAACTCAGATCTGGACCAAGCAAACCTAATAGACATCTACACTACTCTCCACCCCAAATCCACAGAATATACATTATTCTTAGCACCACATCACAGCTCCTCTAAAATTGACCACATAATTGGAAGTAAATCACTCCTCAGTAAATGCAAAAACACAGAAATCAGAAGAAACAGTCTCTCAGACCACAGCACAATCAAATTAGAACTCAGGATTAAGAAATTCACTCAGAACTGCACAACTTCATGGAAACTGAACAACTGGCTCCTCAATGTTGACTGAATAAACAATGAAATGAAGGCAGAAATAAAGATGTTCTTCAAAACCAACGAGAATGAAGACACAAAGTACCAGAATCTCTGGGACACATTTAAAGCAGTGTCTACAGGAAAATTTATACCTCCAGCTTTCTTCCCCACTACTCTCCTCTGTACTCTCTGCTAAGACCCAAAGACTGTCTCCCAAAGGAGTACTGCCCCTGCCCCTTTACCCTGAAGAACACCCTCCTCTCTATGATCTACCTGCCCCAGAAAGTGTTTTCTGAATTCCAGGCCATGGTGACCATAACCCTCATCTCGCATCCTCCCCCTTGGAAACACTGAGGAGGCAGCAAGTCCAGGGGAGGAGTATGCAATGGCCCCTGCACTGCTCCCTTTATGGAATTCATTTCCCCCTGACCCACACAACCATGTCACATGTGTCTGTTTCCCAGATGCTGAATTTCTTTCTTTCTTTCTTTCTTTCTTTTTTTTTACTTTAAGTTCCATGATGCATGTGCAGGATGTGCAGGTTTGTCACATAGATAAACACGTGCTATGGTGGTTTGCTGCACCTCTCAACCCATTACCCAGGTATTAAGCCCAGCATGCATTAGCTATTTTTCCTGATGTTCTCCCTCCCCCCCACCACCCTCTGCCAACAGGCTCCAGCGTGTGCTGTTCCACTCCCTATGTCCCTATGTCTCTCATTATTCAGCTCCCACTTATAAATGAGAATATGCAGTGTTTGGTTTTCTGTTCCTGCATTAGTTTGCTGAGGATAATGGCTTCTAGCTCCATCCACGTCCCTGCAAAGGACATAAACAAATGCTGAATTTCTTATGAGCAGGGATTACGCCATCTTCCCTATTGTATACCCAGCACCTGATCCTCAGTAAATGCAAAAACACAGAAATCAGAAGAAACAGTAAATGTGGTGATACTCAAAGAATGTTGCCTGAGTGAATAAATCACGAATTGAATGTGCAAGTGAATACAGGCTTGTGAGTCAGATATAACTGGTTTTAAATCCTGCCGCTACTGTTCCATAGCCTGTGACCTTGGGTAAGTCACTTGAACTCTCCAGGCTTCAGCTTCAACTCCATCATCTGCAACATCTGCAAGAGAGTCAGAATACTCCCTGAGGATTTGTTGGCAGATTAAATCACATAATGCACACTAAACTCTTAGCACATGCCTGGAGCAAGAAAACCATTCAGTAGATGGTACCCATAGCTGTGAACCTAGATCCTCAACCGTATGCCAGGCACTGAGACAGGCACTGGGGATTCTGCAGTCATTAAAATACAGGGCTTGCTTAGTATTTTAATCATTGTGTTTATGTAAATCTTATTTTCCCAGTTAACAATAGAAGAATACATTCATTTTGTTAAACAGTTTATATTAATGATATCCTGTGATCTTCACAATAACCCTATAAATTAGGCACATTTAACAGATTAGGAAACTGAGGACAAAGAAATAACCAATTTGGCTAAAGTCATGCAGTTCACAAGGGACCAAACAGACACTTTAACACATACTATCTGCCTCTGTAGATCCCTTAATCTCAATACCAAGAACTCCTCTTGTCTCTAAGAACCTGTCATTTACCTTCTTCCACCAGGGGTACCACTTTGTGTTACCATAAGCATCTATAAAACACAGTTGGTTTGTGAGTGATGAGGTAGAATGGATACTTATGGGGAGAGAGATTAGGTGTGTAGAGGGGAACAGTAAAGCAGGATGATTGGTTTTCAGGTAAACTCTTTTCTCTGCAACTGCCATGGTACCTGGCTTGTAGTGTGTTGACCAAATGAATGTCTGGAAAGAAGTACTCGATACATTACCAGATTGTAGATCCTGAGTAGTCAAAAGAAACTGAATGACTGAAGGAATTGGGAAGCTGAGGCAGGACAAACAATGAAATGGAAGAGGACCAAAGCTGAGCTTCATGTGAGAAAAGCTGGTTCTAATCCACTTTGCTCATTTGTCTCACTTTTGGACAATAGGCAAACCCTAGCCTCAGGTGTCTCATTGCTAAAACGGCTTGCCCTTCGAAGCTTGTTAGAACACTAAGAGACTCCAAGATTACTGAAAGTGCTTTGTAAAAAGTTTAAAAAGCAAATTTTGAGGATGATATTTTAAATGTATTTCTTATAGAGCTACAACTCTGACATGGTAAAAAGTACACCACCCTTCTGGGTTGGCCTGAGTGCTAAATATGAAGATGGATACATTAGCTCATTCTATGTATATGTTGTCATATCTGAGATTGTCTATAACTGTGTTTTGTGAGTTTTTAAAGTTTCTTATACACATAATAAGTCCTTCCCTGTAGCTCTCCTAACAGAAGACAGCATGATTTACCATAAATGGTCTAAGCTTTATAATCAGACACAATTCCCTTGGGATCTCAACTCTAATATTTACTAGTTGCGTGCAGGCAAGTTACTGCCCCTCTGCGTTTCTTCATCTTTAAAGCAGGAATAATAACACTACCTCATTTCTCTTTTTTTAAATGGAGATTAAATTAAGTAGACAAACCATATCTTTATTAAGTATTGACTTATTAAGGAACTTACATAAAGAAAGAATTTATATAAGAGTTTTTGAGTAAATTTTTTTCTATTGACATTAAACCTCAAACCTTGTAGGACAGAGAATTACTCTGGAAACAACTTGGCTCTCCATCAGGGATTGTGCTGGGGACTTGAGATCTTTCCTTGCCATTCTCTAAATGACCAAAAGACAAGAATGGATTTTCTATTCCCAGGAAACATGTTTTGCTGATGCACTAATAACCCAGCCACTGGAAATTCAGGTCAGGAATTTGGGGGAAAACAGAAGCAACTACTGTCAGCCTTTGGGGAACCCAGTGTTAGACTCAAGCTTTTAAAACAGCTTCTGAAATCCAAAAGAAAACTGCCTTTAATGAACACTGGCAACCAGGATCCCAGAAGAAATTGGAGAGTGATATTATCTTTTTATCTTGCGTTGTTGGCTTGGAACGTGGTCGGAGACCTCAAAGGCTCAGCTCTCCAGTCTCACAGTCAGCTGTCAACTTTATGCTCAGAGGCTTAAGCTCTAACGTCTCTGTGGAACCTGCCTGACCTCTTCTGCCTGAAGCCTAAGATGCTACCAAGAAGGAAGGATTGAGGCAGCCCCAAGGAAGTGCAGGACACAGACAGAGGCTAGGGATCCTTGTAGGAGAGGAAGAGCAGAGGTAGAACCTCAGTAGTTAACAACTGAGTAGTAATATAATAACAATTAGTAGTGCTAACAATTGAGTACTTCCTCTGTGCCACGCACCGTGTTAAGTGTTCCTTGTACATGACTTCACAACATCCCAGTAGTGGCACTACTACCATTATTTTACAGATAAGGAAACTAAAGTTTGGAGATGTTAAGTAACTTTGTCAAGGTCATACATTAGTAAGAAATCCAGAACTTGAATTGCAGAGCCCACATTCTCAGTCACTGTATGCCACTGCCTATGTGGTTATCAAATGAGGATTTACCTCTTGAATACAAGCTTTGCTTCCATGAGCAAGCCAAAGCCAATGATACTGAGGATCTCTTAAATACTACTGTATAAGTAGAAAGGGACCTGGAAGCTCGACCCAGCCTATGATACTTGAATCTCCTCTGAACTCTCCTTGCCAAGTGATCACTCAATACTTGCTTTCATACCTTTAGTGACACAGACCTTAACTATCTTAGAAGATTTCCCCTTCACCTTTCAACAGATTTGGCTATAGGAATTCCTATATTGAGCTGAAATGACTATCCACTGGTCTTATATCTGCTGTTTGGATGGCACATAACAAATTTAACCCTTCTTCCACAAACAGCCCTCTAGGTACTCTGGAAATAATCATTCTAGTCCCTTGAAATATACCACTTCTACCTTCTCCTGCCACCACCACCCCCCCAAAAATTAAGGCATTTATTTACATGTTAATGCTCTGAAGAAACAATGATGAAGTGCTCGTGTTAAGTATATCTGAGTATCTACCTAGTTATTCTAGGAGACAAAATAAAAATACACACAAATGATTATATTACAAGGTAGAAAATTATAAAACCATAAGGATACCTGAAAGAGTGCAATGCAAGTTCAGAAGAAAGTGGTTTTTTTAGCTAGTGATATGTGGAGATGATATAGAAGAGGTGCTGTTTGAGCTGGCTCGTAAACTATGAGATATAAATATTTTAGAAATGGAGTATTGCTGTATTCCCTAGGCTGGTCTCGAACTCCTGGCCTCAAGCAATACTCAATCCTCTCACCTCAGACTCTCAAAGTGCTGAGATTATAGGCATGAGTCACCATGCCTGACCAAGCATTAGAAATATTACTGATCATGTTCATTACAGCCCTGTGTACAATAGCAAAGACCTGGAACCAACCCAAATGCCCATCAATGATAGACTGGACAAAGAAAATGTGGTACATATACACCATGGAATACTATGCAGCCATAAAAAAATGATGAGTTCATGTCCTTTGTAGGGACTTGGATGAAACTGGAAACCATCATTCTCAGCAAACTGACACAGGAACAGAAAATCAAACACCGCATGTTCTCACTCATAGGTGGGTGTTGAACAATGAGAACACGTGGACTCAGGAGTATCACATACTGGGGGCAGTTGGCAGGGGTAGGGGAGAGACAGCAGGGGGTGGGGAGGAATAACATGGGGAGAAATGCCAGATAGAGTATGCACCTAAAGTAAAATTTTAAAAATAGAAATATTACTGATCATCTGTTGTTGGAAATAACTGGATAATCACAGGGTTATGAAATGCTGTAGTAATATGAGAGCACTGACCTTGGATTGGATCTGCTACTCTGTTGCTATATCTCCCTGTGCCTCATTTTTCTCATTGGTAAAAAAAACTTAAAACGTCTGCCCTGACTATCCCTGAGTTGCCATAAAGATGAAGTGCAAGATGACAATGAAAGGGAATTGCTACCAGGTGTGTAGGGAGTTGTTAAACCCTGTTTTGCCAGACTTGAAGATTACCCTGACACTTGCGCAACTTGGTGAGAGCTGGGGAATCAGAAGACACAGGCTTTGGTGAAAGCCTTCCAGTCCAGCACAAGCAGAGGAAGAAGAAAACCAAATGCCAGAGACAAGCAAGATGGCCTAAGGGTGAGCCAAGACAACCAAATAACAGCCCCAGTTTCTCGGCACCATTTCATTCAGAATAATCCTATAAGACGTGATCAAAGAAAGGATCAAACATATTACCAGCTACCTAAGCCTTTACAGGAGAAGGCCCACTGAGAAATTAAGACACTTAGGACATGTCTGAGAGGTTTTCCTGCAGTTAGAGCTTCACTAATTGATATCCAAGCATCAGCAACTATTCCATCTGGCTCGTTATTACCACCACCTGAGAAATAAGAGATTGACCTCATGCAGAGTCGAGGGCCCAAAGCAGAGAGCTGGGGGAGGTGTTTGGTAAGGTTTTTTTTAAGGTCATACCAGACACCCTTTAGCCTCTCATCTTGCTACACAGATACACTCTTGGGCTTATACAAGTCACATGACCACATAGGCAACCATCAACAGGCATTTATGAAGCATTGTATGTATCATAGCTCTCTTGAGTGTAAGGCAGTGAGAAATTCAACTACAACTGGCTTAAGCACAAAATAAATTAATTGGAGCATTAAACCAAAAAGGCCAGAAGAGGTTGTGGTTTGAGGCTGACGGGATGCAGGTGCTCAAACAATCAAACAATATTATCTAGCATCTATTAATACTTCTCTCCAACTCCCAATTCTAAATGCCTCAGTATCGGCTTTATCCTCTTTATTTTGTTTACAATGGATGGAGGTGTGGTTTATGAGTAGTGGGCTCTTCCATTTACATCCTCAAAGTGTTAAGCCTTAAAAGAAAAATAAATAAAGTGAGGCTTTTTCCAGCAAGACTCAGAATGAACTGCAATTGGATAGATTCAGGTCACATGTTTATTCCTGAGCAAGTCTCTGTTTAGGGGGTGGAGTATATCTATTGAACAATCCTGTGTCAGGCTCTTCCATGCCTGGATCTTCCGTGAATCCTACCAACAGAGGATGAGGGAGGGTTTTTGTTTTTGTTTTTGTTTTTCTTTTTGAGACAGAGTTTTGCTGTTGTTACTCAGACTGGAGTGCAATGGTGCGATCTCGGCTCACGGCAACCTCCGCCTTCTGGGTTCAAGCAACTCTCCTGCCTCAGCCTCCCAAGTAGCTGGGACTACAGGCATGCACACCATGCCCAGCTAATTTTTGTATTTTTAGTAGGGACGGGGTTTCATCTTGTTGACCAGGATGGTCTCGATCTTTTGACCTCGTGATCCACCCGCCTTGGCTCCCAAAGTGCTGGGATTACAGGCGTGACCCACCATGCCCAGCCAAGGGAGGAGTATTCTTCACGGAAAAACCAGTTACTATTATCAGAAGAATGACAAGTGGATGCTAGGTGAAAAAAAAATCCGGATGTCAATTCTCAAAGCTCTTGTGGTGGAAACCCAAAAAGGAAATTCACAATAAGAGCATATTTTGTTATCAAGAAAATTATTCTTTAATTGAAAGGTTTTACCCCACGTGAAATTAATAGAAAACCTAATTAATTATAACTAATGACCTAAAATGTACAATACAGATCATAAGTCTAAAAACAATGATGTTAGGGATTAGAAGTCCAGGTTTGAGGTTAAGTCTTAACACCACCAGTTACCTGCTGTAACTGAACAAAACCATCTTCTCTGTACCTTAAGAATTATTCCTTTATAAACTGGGGACAATAATAGACTCTACACCATAGAGTTATTGTGATAATTTAATGAGAGAGTGTATCAGAAGCATGAAATACAGTGCAAGTCACTGTGTAAATAAATCTTGTAAAATTTCATTCATTCGTCTAATGATTACTCTGTACCAAGAACTACTACAGACACTAGCAATAGATTGGGAAAGAAGAAAGTCTCTACTACTGTGCTGCTTCTATTCTAAAATGAAAAAGTAAATACATAAATGAACGAAAATTACATAAGAATAATTGCTGTAAAGAAAATTAAACAGAATGAATAATAATGATGGGGAAAGTACTTCAGGAAAGAAAATAAGAGGTTTTATTGAGGTACCATTTTAACTGAGATCTGAATGACAAGAAGAACCAGCTATGTGAATATCTGTGTCTATAGCTTGGAAACAAGAGTGAACAAAAGTCTGTAGCTTGGTGAGAGATGGGAAGAATGGCAGGAAGTATAGTCAGAATGAGGAGGTCAGGGCTGAACATATAAATCCTATGAGTACTTGTATTTCATTCTAAGTACAAAGAGAATTCAATGCAAATATTAACTATGTGAAGAATGAACTATGGGTTGGATGTAAAACTAGAAGTGACAGCTAGAGAAAAAAAATGCTTGATGGAAGAGAAAGAATGGAAAAGTAATAGCTGATCCCTGAAGAAAGCATAAGATGAGACAGGCAAAGAGACCAAAAGTGAGCCAGCTGAGGGAAGCCATGGGTATAGTGTAGAGTAATGGGGACCCTCCAGAATTTTATCATTGCCTCTTGGATATGAAGGAGTAGTTTGGATCCGACAAACACTGAGAACAACTATAACAACCATATAAAAAACAAAATCAGATGTTTGAAGGCAATGGGGAGCAACCATAACTTGAAGAGCCAGAGAGAAAGAAAATACATCAAAGTGGATCCTAAATTGGTGCTTTCTTCACTTAGGATATTTTCTGATCTCAGTACACAGCAAAAAGGCAAAACAGAAAGCAGTGGCCTAGATCTCACAGCAGGTTCACTGGGATATAAAGACAAATAATTAATTAAATGCAGCCACAAATTGAGGAGCTAATATCCTCTTACCACTCCAAAAAAAAAAAAAAAAAAAAAAAAGAACCACAAAAAAGTGAGCTCTACATGTGATTTCTCATAGTGCATTTGCCATATTCTCAGCTGCACATACACGTAATCAGAGGATGAAAAGCCATGCAAACATACCTAATAACCTCCTCTAGGAGGTGGAGCTATTTCCCTCTCCTTAAGTGTGAGCTGGACTTAATGGCTCAACCTCCAATAAAACAGAATATGGAAAGAGAAAAAATGTAACTTTATAGTAGAGAAACCTGGCAGAAATACTACCTAAACCAAATTATCAAGATTATCATCAACAGTGATAAGTTATGTTGACGCCATGTGTCCCCAAGATATCATATCATCTCTGTGATAATCTTACAAAAACTCATAACCTCAGTCTAGTCAAAAGAAAATCATCAGACAAAACCAAATACAAAATTGAGTGGCATTCTATGAGATACCTGACCAGCAGTCTTCAAACTCTTAAGGCTATGAAAAACAAGAAAAGACTGAGAATCTGTCACAATTGTAGGAAACTAAAGAGAAACAATGATTAAATGCAATGTGGTACCCTACTTTTGCTCTCAAGACAGTAAGAAAAAAAAAACTGTACCAATATTGATTTTTAATTTTGGCAAATGTACCATATTATGTAAGATGTTAACATTAGGAGAAATTGGGTGAAGGATATATGGGAACTTTTCTGTACATCTAAAAATAAAACAAAATGAATGACAGTGATGGAAGGGATACTTCAGGGAGGAAGGTCAAAGAAGGCTTCATTACAAGATAAAATAAACATATTTTGAAAAAGCAGCTCTAAGGGTTGAAAAGCTTGGCAATGAACCTCTGGGACACATTTAAAGCAGTCTCTAGAGGAAAGTATATAGCAATAAGTGCCCATATGAGGAGAATGGAGAGATCGAAAATTGACACCCTATCGTCAAAATTGAAAGAGCTAGAGGAGCAAGATCAAAAAAACTCAAAACCCAGCAGAAGACAAGAAATTACTAAGATCAGAGCTGAGCTGAAGGAGATTGAGACACGAAAAACCCTTCAAAAATTCAATATATCCAAGAGCTGGTTTTTTGAAAAGATCAACAAAATAGACAGACCACTAGCCAGATTGATCAAAAATAAAAGAGAGAACAACCAAATAGATGCAATAAAAAATGATAAAGGGGAAATCACCACAGATTCCACAGAAATTCAAACCATCATCAGAGAATATTACAAACAACTCTATGCACATAAACTAGTAAATCTGGAAGAAATGGATACATTCCTGGATTCCTGTGTCCTCCCAAGCCTAAACCAGGAGGAACCTGAAACTATGAATAGACCAATAACAAGGTCTGAAGTTGAGGCAGCAATTAAGAGCCTACCACGCAAAAAAAGCCCAGGTCCAGACGGGTTCACAGCCGAATTCTACCAGACACACAAGGAAGAGCTGGTACCATTTCTTCTAAAACTATTTCAAACAATCCAAAAAGAGGGAATCCTTCCCAAATCATTTTATGAGACCAACATCATTCTGATACCAAAACCCAGCAGAGACCCAACGAGAAAAGAAAACTTCAGGCCAATATCCATGATGAACATAGATGCAAAAATCTTCAATAAAATATTGGCAAGCCGATTGCAACAGCAAATCAAAAAACTTATTCATCATGATCAAGTAGGATTCATCCCGGGGATGCAAGGCTGGTTCAACATACGCAAGTCTATCAACGTAATTCACCACATAAACAGAACCAAAAACAAAAACCACATGATTATCTCAATTGATGCAGAGAAGGCATTTGACAGAATTCAACAGCCCTTTATGCTAAAAACCCTCAATAAACTCAGTATCGATGGAACTTATCTCAAAGTAATAAAAGCTATTTATGACAAACCAACAGCCAGTATCATACTGAATGGGCAAAAACTGGAAGCATTCCCTTTGAAATCTGGCACTAGACAAGGATGCCCTCTTTCACCACTCCTATTCAATATAGTACTGGAAGTTCTAGCCAGAGCAATCAGGCAAGAAAAAGAAATAAAGGGTATTCAAATAGGAAAGGTGGAAGCCAAATTGTCTCTATTTGCAGACGACATGATAGTATACCTAGAAGACCCCATCGCCTCAGCCCAAAAACTCCTGAAACTGATAAGCAACTTCAGCAAAGTCTCAGGATAGAAAATCAATGTGCAAAAATCACAAGCATTCATCTACACCAATAACAGACTTAAAGAAAGCCAAATCAAGAGCGAACTGCCATTCGCAATTGCTACAAAAAGAATAAAATACCTTGGAATACAACTCACAAGGAACGTAAGAGACCTCTTCAAGGAGAACTACAAATCACTGCTCAACGAAATCAGAGAGGACACAAACAGATGGAGAAACATTCCATGTTCATGGTTAGGAAGAATTAATATCATGAAAATGGCTATACTGCCCAAAGTAATTTACAGAATCAGCGCTATCCCCATCAAGCTACCATTGACTTTCTTCACAGAACTGGAAAAAACCACATGAACTTCATATGGAACCAAAAGAGAGCCCGCATAGCCAAGTCAATTCTAAGCAAAAAGAACACAGCGGGGGGCATCACACTACCGGATTTCAAACTATACTACAAGGCTACAGTAATCAAAACAGCATGGTACTGGTACCAAAACAGAGATATGGACCAATGGAACAAAACAGAGGCACCGGAGGTAACACAACATACATACAACTGTACAATCTTTGATAAACCTGACAAAAACAAGCAATGGGGCAAGGATTCCATGTTTAACAAATGGTGTTGGGAAAACTGGCTAGCCATGTGCAGAAAGCAGAAACTGGACCCCTTCCTGACACCTTACACTAAAATTCACTCCAGATGGATTAAAGACTTAAACATAAGACCTGACACCATAAAAACCCTAGAAGAAAATCTAGGCAAAACTATCCAGGACATAGGAGTAGGCAAGGACTTCATGGACAAAACACCAAAAGCATTGGCAACAAAAGCCAAAATAGACAAATGGGACCTAATGAAACTCCACAGCTTCTGCACGGCAAAAGAAACAGTCACTAGAGTGGATCGGCAACCAACAGAATGGGAAAAAATTTTCGCAGTCTACCCATCTGACAAAGGGCTGATATCCAGAATCTACAAACAACTCAAACAGATTTACAGGAAAAAAACAAACAAGCCCATTCAAAAGTGGGCAAAGGATATGAACAGATACTTTATGAAAGAAGACATATATGAGGCCAACAATCATATGAAAAAATGCTCATCGTCACTGGTCATCAGAGAGATGCAAATCAAAACCACATTGAGATACCATCTCACGCCAGTTAGAATGGCGATCATTAAAAAATCTGGAGACAACAGATGCTGGAGAGGATGTGGAGAAAAAGGAACACTTTTACACTGTTGGTGGGAGTGTAAATTAGTTCAACCATTGTGGAAGACAGTGTGGCGATTCCTCAAGGCCTTAGAAATAGAAATTCCATTTGACCCAGCAATCCCATTACTGGGTATAAATCCAAAAGACTATAAATCGTTCTACTATAAGGACACATGTACACGAATGTTCATTGCAGCACTGTTTACAATAGCAAAGACCTGGAATCAACCCAAATGCCCATTGATAATAGACTGGATTGGAAAAATGTGGCACATATACACCATGGAATATTATGCAGCAATCAGAAATGACGAGTTTGTGTCATTTGTAGGGACATGGATGAATCTGGAGAACATCATCCTCAGCAAACTGACACAAGAACAGAAAATGAAACACCGCATATTCTCACTCATAGGCAGGTGATGAAAAATGAGAACACATGGACACAGAAAGGGGAGTACTAAACACTGGGGTCTATTGGGGGGAAAAGGGGAGGGCCAGTGGGAGGGGGAGGTGGGGAGGGATAGCCTGGGGAGAAATGCCAAATGTGGGTGAAGGGGAGAAGAAGAGCAAAGCACACTGCCATGTGTGTACCTACGCAACTGTCTTGCATGCTCTGCTCATGTACCCCAAAACCTAAAATCCAATAAAAAATAAAAAATTTAAAAAATCTAAAAAATTAAAAAAAAAGAAAAGCTTGGCAATGATTTTGGCAGTCTCGTAGAGTTAGGGGAACAGAAATTGGAGTTCAGGGCCCACCAAAGAGGAAGGCAGAGAACTGACTTTCAGTTAAGACCCTAACAGGGTATGCCAAAGGAATAAGGCAAATCAGAAAAAGACATCCTCACAAAGCCTGAAACACAACTTAAAATCACCTTAATTCATAATTAAATGAAGGTGATCTGTTCATACTCTATCTGCCAACCCAAAGGAAATTTAATCCTTTCCAAAGATAACAAGATCCAGTGCCACTAAAATTTTTTACATATCAGGCATTCACTCAAAAAATACCAAGCATGTCAGTAAACAGATACAAATGAACAAAATCTGTGATAAAAAAATCAAGTAAGGCCAGGCATGGTGGGTCATGTCTGTAATCCCAGTACTTTGGGAGGCTGAGGCGAGTGGATCACCTGAGGTCAGGAGTTCAAGACCACCTGAGGTCAGGAGTTCAACATGATGAAACACCGTCTCTACTAAAAATGCAAAAATTAGCCAGGTGTGGTAACATGCACCTGTAGTCCCAGCTACTTGGAAGGCTGAGGCATACACCTGTAGTCCCAGCTACTTGGAAGGCTGAGGCAGGGGAATTGCTTGAACCCAGGAGGCAGAGGTTGCAGTGAGCCATGATCACACCACTGCACTCCAGCCCGGGTGACAGAGTGAGACTCCATCTCAAAAAAAAAAAAAAAAAAAAAAAACCAGAAATATAACAATAGATGACCTATATTTTAGACTTATCAGACAGGAAATTTAATCAGAATTACTGCATTCCAGAAAGTTGGTAAAAAGATGAGGAATGTCACTAGAGAACAAGAATCTATTTTATTTTATTTATTTTTTTTTTTATTAATTTTTTATTGGATTATAGGTTTTGGGGTACATGAGCAGAGCATGCAAGACAGTTGCGTAGGTTCACACATGGCAGTGTGCTTTGCTTTTCTTCTCCCCTTCACCCACATTTGGCATTTCTCCCCAGGCTATCCCTCCCCACCTCCCCCTCCCACTGGCCCTCCCCTTTTCCCCCCAATAGACCCCAGTGTTTAGTACTCTCCTTTCTGTGTCCATGTGTTCTCATTTTTCATCACCCACCTATGAGTGAGAATATGCGGTGTTTCATTTTCTGTTCTTGTGTCAGTTTGCTGAGGATGATGTTTTCCAGATTCATCCATGTCCCTACAAACGACACGAACTCATCATTTCTGATTGCTGCATAATATTCCATGGTGTATATGTGCCACATTTTTCCAATCCAGTCTATTATCAATGGGCATTTGGGTTGATTCCAGGTCTTTGCTATTGTAAACAGTGCTGCAATGAACATTCGTGTACATGTGTCCTTATAGTAGAACGATTTATAGTCTTTTGGATTTATACCCAGTAATGGGATTGCTGGGTCAAATGGAATTTCTATTTCTAAGGCCTTGAGGAATCGCCACACTGTCTTCCACAATGGTTGAACTAATTTACACTCCCACCAACAGTGTAAAAGTGTTCCTTTTTCTCCACATCCTCTCCAGCATCTGTTGTCTCCAGATTTTTTAATGATCGCCATTCTAACTGGCGTGAGATGGTATCTCAATGTGGTTTTGATTTGCATCTCTCTGATGACCAGTGACGATGAGCATTTTTTCATATGATTGTTGGCCTCATATATGTCTTCTTTCGTAAAGTATCTGTTCATATCCTTTGCCCACTTTTGAATGGGCTTGTTTGTTTTTTTCCTGTAAATCTGCTTGAGTTGTTTGTAAATTCTGGATATCAGCCCTTTGTCAGATGGGTAGACTGCGAAAATTTTTTCCCATTCTGTTGGTTGCCGATCCACTCTAGTGACTGTTTCTTTTGCCGTGCAGAAGCTGTGGAGTTTCATTAGGTCCCATTTGTCTATTTTGGCTTTTGTTGCCAATGCTCTTGGTGTTTTGTTCATGAAGTCCTTGCCTACTCCTATGTCCTGGATAGTTTTGCCTAGATTTCCTTCTAGGGTTTTTATGGTGCCAGGTCTTATGTTTAAGTCTTTAATCCATCTGGAGTGAATTTTAGTGTAAGGTGTCAGGAAGGGGTCCAGTTTCCGCTTTCTGCACATGGCTAGCCAGTTTTCCCAACACCATTTGTTAGACATGGAATCCTTGCCCCATTGCTTGTTTTTGTCAGGTTTATCAAAGATTGTACAGTTGTATGTATGTTGTGTTGCCTCCGGTGCCTCTGTTTTGTTCCATTGGTCTATATCTCTGTTTTGGTACCAGTACCATGCTGTTTTGATTACTGTAGCCTTGTAGTATAGTTTGAAATCCGGTAGTGTGATGCCCCCCACTGTGTTCTTTTTGCTTAGAATTGACGTGGCTATGCGGGCTCTCTTTTGGTTCCATATGAAGTTCATGGTGGTTTTTTCCAGTTCTGTGAAGAAAGTCAATGGTAGCTTGATGGGGATAGCGTTGATTCTGTAAATTACTTTGGGCAGTATAACCATTTTCACGATATTATTTCTTCCTAACCATGAACATGGAATGTTTCTCCATCTGTTTGTGTCCTCTCTGATTTCGTTGAGCAGTGGTTTGTAGTTCTCCTTGAAGAGGTCCCTTACGTTCCTTGTGAGTTGTATTCCAAGGTATTTTATTCTTTTTGTAGCAATTGCGAATGGCAGTTCGCTCTTGATTTGGCTTTCTTTAAGTCTGTTATTGGTGTAGACGAATGCTTGTGATTTTTGCACATTGATTTTATATCCTGAGACTTTGCTGAAGTTGTTTATCAGTTTCAGGAGTTTTTGGGCTGAGGCGATGGGGTCTTCTAGGTATACTATCATGTCGTCTGCAAATAGAGACAATTTGGCTTCCACCTTTCCTATTTGAATACCCTTTATTTCTTTTTCTTGCCTGATTGCTCTGGCTAGAACTTCCAGTACTATATTGAATAGGAGTGGTGAAAGAGGGCATCCTTGTCTAGTACCAGATTTCAAAGGGAATGCTTCCAGTTTTTGCCCATTCAGTATGATATTGGCTGTTGGTTTGTCATAAATAGCTTTTATTACTTTGAGATAAGTTCCATCGATACCGAGTTTATTGAGGGTTTTTAGCATAAAGGGCTGTTGAATTTTGTCAAATGCCTTCTCTGCGTCAATTGAGATAATCATGTGGTTTTTGTTTTTGGTTCTGTTTATGTGGTGAATTACGTTGATAGACTTGCGTATGTTGAACCAGCCTTGCATCCCTGGGATGAATCCTACTTGATCATGATGAATAAGTTTTTTGATTTGCTGTTGCAATTGGCTTGCCAATATTTTATTGAAGATTTTTGCATCTATGTTCATCAGGGATATTGGCCTGAAGTTTTCTTTTCTCGTTGGGTCTCTGCCGGGTTTTGGTATCAGGATGATGTTGGTCTCATAAAATGATTTGGGAAGGATTCCCTCTTTTTGGATTGTTTGAAATAGTTTTAGAAGAAATGGTACCAGCTCCTCCTTGTGTGTCTGGTAGAATTTGGCTGTGAACCCATCTGGACCTGGGCTTTTTTTGTGAGGTAGGCTCTTAATTGCTGCCTCAACTTCAGACCTTGTTATTGGTCTATTCATAGTTTCAGCTTCCTCCTGGTTTAGGCTTGGAAGGACACAGGAGTCCAGGAATTTATCCATTTCTTCCAGGTTTACTAGTTTATGTGCATAGAGTTGTTTGTAATATTCTCTGATGATGGTTTGAATTTCTGTGGAATCTGTGGTGATTTCCCCTTTATCATTTTTTATTGCATCTATTTGGTTGTTCTCTCTTTTATTTTTGATCAATCTGGCTAGTGGTCTGTCTATTTTGTTGATCTTTTCAAAAAACCAGCTCTTGGATTTATTGATTTTTTGAAGGGTTTTTCGTGTCAATCTCTTTCAGCTCAGCTCTGATCTTAGTAATTTCTTGTCTTCTGCTGGGTTTTGAGTTTTTTTTATCTTGCTCCTCTAGCTCTTTCAATTTTGACGATAGGGTGTCAATTTTGGATCTCTCCATTCTCCTCATATGGGCACTTATTGCTATATACTTTCCTCTAGAGACTGCTTTAAATGTGTCCCAGAGGTTCTGGCACGTTGTGTCTTCGTTCTCATTGGTTTCGAAGAACTTCTTTATTTCTGCCTTCATTTCGTTGTTTACCCAGTCAACATTCAAGAGCCAGTTGTTCAGTTTCCATGAAGCTGTGCGGTTCTGGGTCGGTTTCTGAATTCTGAGTTCTAACTTGATTGCACTATGGTCTGAGAGGCTGTTTGTTATGATTTCAGTTGTTTTGCATTTGTTGAGCAGTGCTTTACTTCCAATTATGTGGTCAATTTTAGAGTAGGTGTGATGTGGTGCTGAGAAGAATGTGTATTCTGTGGATTTGGGGTGGAGAGTTCTGTAAATGTCCACCAGGTTTGCTTGCTCCAGGTCTGAGTTCAAGCCCTGGGTATCGTTGTTGATTTTCTGTCTGGTTGATCTGTCTAGTATTGACAGTGGAGTGTTAAAGTCTCCCACTATTATTGTGTGGGAGTCTAAGTCCTTCTGTAAGTCATTAAGAACTTGCCTTATGTATCTGGGTGCACCTGTGTTGGGACCATATATGTTTAGGATCGTTAGCTCTTCTTGTTGTATCGATCCTTTTACCATTATGTAATGGCCTTCTTTGTCTCTTTTGATCTTTGTTGCTTTAAAGTCTATTTTATCAGAGATGAGAATTGCAACTCCTGCTTTTTTTTGCTTTCCATTAGCTTGGTAAATCTTCCTCCATCCCTTTATTTTGAGCCTTTGTGTATCCTTGCATGTGAGATGGGTTTCCTGGATACAGCACACTGATGGGTTTTGGATTTTTATCCAATTTGCCAGTCTGTGTCTTTTGATTGGTGCATTTAGTCCATTTACATTTAGGGTTAATATTGTTATGTGTGAATTTGATACTGCCATTTTGATTCTAAGTGGCTGTTTTGCCTGTTAGTTGTTGTAGATTCTTCATTATGTTGAAGCTCTTTAGCATTCAGTGTGATTTTGGAATGGCTGGTACTGATTGATCCTTTTTATGTGTAGTGCCTCTTTTAGGAGCTCTTGTAAAGCAGGCCTGGTGGTGACAAAATCTCTGAGTACTTGCTTGTTCGCAAAGGATTTTATTCTTCCTTCACTTCTGAAGCTCAGTTTGGCTGGATATGAAATTCTGGGTTGAAAGTTCTTTTCTTTAAGAATGTTGAATATTGGCCCCCACTCTCTTCTGGCTTGTAGTGTTTCTGCTGAGAGATCTGCTGTGAGTCTGATGGGCTTCCCTTTGTGGGTGACCCGACCTTTCTCTCTGGCTGCCCTTAGTATTCTCTCCTTTATTTCAACCCTGTTGAATCTGACGATTATGTGCCTTGGGGTTGCTCTTCTTGCGGAATATCTTTGTGGTGTTCTCTGTATTTCCTGCAATTGAGTGTTGGCTTGTCTTGCTAGGTGGGGCAAATTTTCCTGGATGATGTCCTGAAGAGTATTTTCCAGCTGGGATTCATTCTCTTCATCCCCTTCTGGTACACCTATCAAACGTAGGTTAGGTCTTTTCACATAGTCCCACATTTCTTGGAGACTTTGTTCATTCCTTTTTGCGCTTTTTTCTCTGATCTTGGTTTCTCGTTTTATTTCATTGAGTTGGTCTTCGACTTCAGATATTCTTTCTTCTGCTTGGTCAATTCGGCTATTGAAACTTGCGTTTGCTTCGCGAAGTTCTCGTATTGTGTTTTTCAGCTCCTTTAATTCATTCATATTCCTCTCTAAGGTATCCATTCTTGTTATCATTTCCTCGAATCTTTTTTCAAATCTTTTTTCAAGGTTCTTAGTTTCTTTGCATTGATTTAATACATGATCTTTTAGCTCACAAAAGTTTCTCATTATTCATCTTCTGAAGTCTAATTCCGTCATTTCGTCACAGTCATTCTTTGTCCAGCTTTGTTCCCTTGCTGGTGAGGAGTTTTGGTCCTTTCTAGGAGGCGATGTGTTCTGGTTTCGGGTGTTTTCCTCCTTTTTGTGCTGGTTTCTTCCCATCTTTGTGGATTTGTCCGCTGGTCGTCTGCGTAGTTGCTGACTTTTCGTTTGGGTCTCTGAGTGGACACCCAGAATGTTGATGATGAAGTATTTGTGTTGCTTGGTTTTCCTTCTACCAGTCTAGCCCCTTCGCTGTACGACTGTTGAGGTCCGCTCCAGACCCTGCTTGTCTGGGGTGCACCTCTAGTAGCCGTGGCACAGCGAGGGAGGCTACCAGTTTCTTTTTCTGCTCTCTTTGTCCCAGGATGATGCCTGCCTAATGACAGTCTTTTGGATATAGAGGGGTCAGGGAGCTGCTTGAGGAGACAGTTTGTACTTTATAGGGGTTTAATTGCTGAGCTGTGCACTCTGTTGTTCATTCAGGGCTGTTAGGCTGCTATGTTTGATTCTGCTGCAACACAGCTCATTAAACAACCCTTTTTTTTTTCTCAAATGCTCCGTGTTGAGGGGTTTGGGCTTTATTTTTGGATGTCCGATCAGGTGTCCTGCCCAGCTCAAAGGCAGACTAGCCACTGTTTGGCTGCCGAGGCTCCGCCCTGCTGTTGTGTGATTCGCGCTGTTCCTGCCGGCTCTGCTGTGGTCTCTGCCACGCCCTGTAGCGTGTTGCCTCAGCAACGGCAGGCTGCGTCAGCAGTGGGTGTGTATCTCAGTAGGGACGGGTTGCCTCGGCAACGGCTGGCTGCGTCAGCAGTGGGCGTGTATCTCAGTTGGGGCGGGTTGCCTCGGCAATGGCTGGCTGCCTCAGCAGTGGGCGTGTATATCAGTTGGGGCAGGTTGCCTCCGTAGTGGTGGACGCCCCTCCCCCACAGAGTGTGTCGGACCATCTGCCCGGGATAGTTTGAAATCGCGGTTTTGTTCGTCCCACTGGGTATCCCAAGCGATCTGTCCCTGCAATCCCCTGGGCTGGGCTACTGTGCAAGTCTCCTTCAGTCTCAAGACCAGCCCTCTCAAGTCTCAGGTTGCTGGTTCAACAAGGCACCCGGACAAGCGCGCCCTGTGGGGAGTGCTGGGTAGGGCCGGCCGCCGCCGCCCCGGCTGCCGGCTTCGCCAGGCAGACCTACTGCCTGGCGTCCCGTGTCTTTTTATACTTGGGAGTTTCCCCGTTCTGTGGGCAACAAAGATCAGTCTGGAAATGCAGCACTGACTCACCGTTTGCGAATTCAACGCGGGCTCCAATCCTGGGTTGTTCTCACAGCGCCATCTTGAGTCCCCTGGTACAAGAATCTATTTTAAAAAGAAAAGAAAAGAAGAAGTAAGTGGTAATAATGGCACTGGAAATTAAAACAATTGAAATTAATAATTAACTAATTTAATAATTAAAATTAATGTAACAAGTATAAAATCAGATTAAAGACAGCAGAAGAGAAGATGAGTAAAAAGAGTAGAGAAAATCCATAGTGGTGCAGAGAAAGAAAAGAGAATAGAAAATGCAGAAAAGGGCATTGACAGCATATGAAACATAAGGAAAAAGCCTAACATATGTGCAGTTGGGGTTCCAGGTGGAGAGGAGAGAATAAAGAAAAAGCAAGAATGAAATGCTGGCTACTGATGAAATACATCAAGGCACAATTTCAAGAAGCTCTATAAGCCCTGAGCAAGATATTTGTAAAGAAAATCAAACCTAGGTACAGCACATAAAACTGGTAAAAACCAAAGACATAAAAATTCTTAAAACCACCAGGGGAAAACAAAAGAATAATTACCTTACAAGGATCAAAAAAAAGACCTACTGCTGACTTTTCAAATATATGATGTCAGCCAGAAAACAATGGAATTACATTATTCAACAGTATAATTCTAAATACCTCTCAAATGAAAGAATAAAGCAGAGTGGATACTAGCAAATATTTTGAACTGAATAATATTTTTAAAAAATCTTATCACAACTTGTGAAATGCAGCTGAAGCAAAGCTAAGGAAAAAAATGTATGAAAATAAGAAAGGTTGAAAATTAATTATCTAAACATCCATCTCAAGAAGCCAGAAAAAGATAACCAAATTAAACCCCCCAAAAATGCATAAATTGAGAGAAAAATAAATGGAATAGAAAACAAGTTTATAAGGTAGAAAAGAATTTCTAAGTTGGCTACACAAAGTGACCAATACAATGGCTAATGACCTAGAAAAAGACAATTAATTTAAAAATGAAAAGTAACATTACCAATAAGACAAAGAAGACTACATTACTGCAAATCCTATAGACTAACAAAATAGAAGGATTTTATACAAACAAATATAAATTTTAAATAAAATGAACAAATACCTACAAAAATACAACGTATTAAACCAATACAAAAAATATATAATCAGAATAGTTCTATATCTATTAAATAAATTAAACCTTAAAATATAAACCTTCCACTAAAAAACTTTCAAATGGCTTCACCAATGAACACTCCCAAACATTAAAGGAAGAAATAACAACTTTGCATGGATGTTTGTAAAGAATAGAAAAGAAAAAACATTCACAACTTGAGGATGCCACCATAAACTTTATACCATAACCCAAAACAGGCATTTTAAAAAAGGAAACTTACAGGTTGATCCCTCTCAAGAACAATGATGATTTATTTTATTTAATCATAAGCAAGCAAAATGAAAGTAATCAAAATCAGAATAATATTAATAGATATCATTGGCAGATAATGACTGGGAGAAGACAAAAGGCAGGCTTCTAGAGTGCTGTTAATGGTCTATGTGAGTGTTCATTTTGTAAATAATTTATCAAAATTTATATATTTATGTGTATTTCAATATGAAAGGGTTTTTAAATATATAGCATCTTTTATCACCTCCTCACTTCCAGTGACATTGATTATGCTTTTCTTGTGCTACCATTTTCCACAGTTCCTAGCACAAAGTACTTAATAAATATTTATTAAAAACTGAATGAACAAATCTTTACTTAGACATTTAAAACCTCACACAGTGTCAGACATACAACCAGTGTTCAAGATATATGTGTTTTTTTAAATAGATGAGCAAAGCTTTGCGTGAATGAGTAAACTCAGTAAAAGTATCCTATGCCAAGCCTTCTTAATCCCAAAAGTCTCTGCGGACACAGTAGTAGATGAGAGACACAATTAGAAAAACGGACACAATGGCTCATGTCTGCAATCCCAGCACTTTGGCGGCTGGATCACCTGAGGTCAGGAAGTCGAGACCAGCCTGGCCAACATGGTGAAATCCCATCTCTCCTGGGCAACAAAAGTGAAACTCCATGAAAGAAAGAGAAGGGAAGGGAAGGGAGGGGAGAGGAAGGGAAGGGAAGGGAGGGGAGGGGAGGGGAGGGGAGGGGAGGGGAGGGGAGGGGATGGGAGGGCAGACAAAGAGATGAGAAAAGAGGGGAGGGGAGGGGAAGGAAAGGGAAGGGGGAAGAAAGAAAAAGAAAGAAAGAGAAAGAAAAAAGAAAGGGAGGGAGGGAGGGAGAGAGGAAGGAAGGAAGGAAGGAAGGAAGGAAGGAAGGAAGGAAGGAAGGAAGGAAGGAAGGAAGGAAGGAAGGAAGGAAGGAAAACTGCCTGAATAAATATGAAATAACAGGTAAGGGCAGATGAGAAAAAAGAGGCAGAGGTAGTTTGAGAGAAAGATGGAAATGAAGCACAAGCAGATCACAAAAAGTCTCTTATGAACAGCAAGCTGTTAGAGCACTAATTAGAAGTATAGACTTGGCTACAAAAGAAAACAGGGGAGTCTCTGGTCTCTGGGCAGGTCAGCTTTGATGTGAAGCATTTCTTTATCACAGATCTTCCTCTTCTTTTATTTTAGTCTCACAGAAAAGGGGTAGGAAACCATGACCTGGAAGATAGTCGTCCGATCTAGATTTGATTTTGTTGAGATACCTTAATCCAGTCATTCCCCTTTCCAGGACACTGAGTGGCAAGTAAAATTTGAGGAAAGGTATCTTAGTATTTTATGCATCTATTCTTTACAATTAAAAATTATTCTGGTATCACCGAGATTTCCCAAGTAGTTCTGGGATCTGTTTTTTAAAGGACAAAGAACAGATAATTGCTTTGCAAAAAAAAAAAAAAAGAAGTAGTAACAAGAGCATTCTGGATTAGGATTAGAAACAGCTGGGAGAAAGTCTCTAATTCTTTGGAGAAAAGACTCTTCCACAGTCCCATTTTCAGGCCCTTATTCATCATACTACAACACAATTAGGCAAGCTGCTCAGTTGTTCCAAATATCTCTCTCTCTTTGCAAAGTATTATTCAAGCCTGTCAAAACAGTGTTGAAACTTACAGCACTGTCCTCTGTGAATGCCATTATGGACAGAGGCTTGGCATTATATTAATTACATTAGCTGGCCCAGGACAACATAATCTCACCTGATTAAAAACATTCCTTACACTCTTTCTTCTATATTCCTGTCCTCTGCCTGAATCTTTTCATCCTTTTTTATTCACTCATTCATCCTTGCTGTAAATATTTACTGAGCCCCTCCTATGTGCCAGACACTTTATTACTTAGTATCTGATACTAATATGTGATATGTATCAGTAACAAAAACAGGTAAAGTCTCTTCCCTCATAGATTTTCCTGACCTTCTTTCTGCATGACCTTTATCTTAGTTGGAACAAAATAAAAAATGGTCGAGACATCCTTTAGCTATAATTAGGGTACTTGTGTTCTTGTCCCAGCTGTGCTACGAGTCTTAGAGGTAAGTTTATTAACCTCTCTGTATATAATTTTCCTCTTCTGTACATGAAAGAGTTGAGCAAGACTATCTTAAAGAATTTCTCACATGGACTTTTTCAGTAGCTCCTAACTAGTCTTCCTGCTTTCATTTTGCTCCTGCTGTTCCTGAAATTTTATTCTAAACATAGTAGCCAAACTAATCTTGCTAAAATGTTAAGTCAGCTCTTATTGTTGTTCTCCTAAAGACCCTCCAATACCTTCCTGTCTCACTCAAAATAAAACCCAAAATCCTTACAATGTCGTGGAGGTGGTACCTGGTCTAGTCCCCAGTTACCTCTCAAATCTCTTCTTCTATCACTATTCCCTGCACTCACACTGGTCTCCATGCTGTTTCTTGTACACTCCAAATATACTCCCTTCTCGGGGCTTTTGCCTTTGCTTTTCCCACTGCCTAGAAAGTTTTCCTTCGCTCCCCAAGGTTCACATGACTCATTCCCTCACTTCCTTCGATTAAATAAATGCCTTTTCAGGAGCCATTCTCTGATCTGATCACCTTACATAAAACAGCACCTCCACACCACTCTCTGCCCTGCCTTTTTCTTTTTAATCCTTATCATTGCCTAACTCGTCATATATTTCCTTGTTTATCTTCTGTCTCCCTCCAACAGAAGATGTATACCATTAGAATAGGGCTCTTGGTTTGTTTTGTTCCCTGCTATATCCCCAGTGCCAAGAATAGTAAATGCTCAATAAGTGTTTGTTGAATGAACAAAAGAATGAATCTTTTCTAGTAGTAAAATAAGTCTCACTGTGTGTCAAAATTTACTCATACTTTAGTAGGATTCAGATCTGGCTACTAGGACCTATAAGAGACCAGTCAAGTATTAGAACTACACTGGAGTCAGACTACACGGAAAAGTTGCCAATAGAAATAAACCATTCACTGAAGCCAATCTCTTCCATTCCTTGAAGATTTTTGTTTCATAGCAGGGTGAGTTAAAATAAGGTTAGACTTAAATATTTATTCTATGCAGTTATTTGCAGTGAGAAAAGTGGAATTACTACCCTCATTTCACTTAGGCCTAGAGAAGTTTAGTCATTTATCCAACATATCCAGTCTTTTTGAGGCAGAGATAATATAAGGACATAAATCCCTGACCACCAAGTCCACAGTTATTTTCAATAGTGACCTACACAAGAACAAAAAGATCTGTACAGACATAAATATATCATGCATAGGGTAAAAAGTGTAGATTCACTGACAGGGACTCTTCCCACTGAACTTCTGAAGAAAGTGCATGTTCCAGAAGTTTATCTTATATGCTGTTTATTTTATATGCTATCAGTATATACTGTACTGTTTGTCTTATATGCTGTCATATACCCAATACTTGGTACATGCTCAGTTCATGTGTGATGATTAAATGAAAGTATCAGCCTTATAGTAAACTGAAGTCTATTAACAAACAGGTCCCCCTGCAACACCCCAGGTAATAATTACTCTCACCTCCTGCACAGGTCACTCACACTCACAAACAGCAACACACACACAGCACCCCTTGAAGGAAAAGAAAGACAAATTTCCACATACTGCATCACACCTGGCTATGCAGGTATTCTCTAGTCAGATGAGGGACCAGGACAAAATTGCCAGCTTACAGCTTGCTTCAGTACTTCTAGGATCACCACAGTGACACACAAAGATACATATACATCTATGTGTATGTGGAGAAAGACCCATTTACAAGATTAAATGTACAAATACACATATGCACATCAAAATCACTTCAGAACTAGGCAGAATACAAATCATAAACATATTTATATACACAGTAACTTACAAGCCAGCTTTGCCCAAGCATACTCACAAATGTACACAAACACATATACAAAGATATTTACCTCAAGGTATGACTGTGAAAAGTAAATAAGATTATGTGAATTCACAATAGTGCCTGACACATAGAAACCATGCTAATAAAGGTTAGCTCCTGATTACATATATAAAAATATATATATTATATATTATATTTAAGTTTGTATCCAACTCATATTAATATGCACCTTCAAAACAAAATTTCCTTTTCAGTCACTATGCAGAATATCATGGAAATTCTAGATTGTGGGAGACCAAAATAACCAATAGTGTGGGGTGTGCTATCGTAGTGCAGGGGGAAGGAAGGGGAAATCCTGCTGGTAGGAGGCTGGTAAACAAGACTTTCCAGATTTCTTTGCTTGGGAGAAGACCTCAACTTGGAGGGAGCTGAGCTGATGAGTATTCTTGAGAGAACCAGCCTCCAAACACTTCAAAGGAGTTTTTAACATTATTGGGTAAGAAGTAGGGGTTGTCCTCTCTCGGTAGCCTTGGGAGGGAGAGTCCCCAAAGTCTCAGTGAGTTCAAATCAACCAGAAAATCCTTTAGAGTATTTATCCTATAGTCCCATAGCTTGGAGAAAATCTGATTAACTCCACCTACCCAGATGGGCTTTAGAGTGAAACGTATAGCTGGTTTCTAAGATTCAAATAAGGTGGGAAAACAGAGGAAGGAAAAACATGGAATATGAGTCATAGCACAATCCCTGTGTGTACAACTTGGCTCTGCCATCAATTTGGAGCAAGCCACAGCTTTGTGAGGCTCAGTTTCCCCAGCACATAAAAGGCAAATAAAACTGTATCCTGTCCATCTCCAATAAGGTGTTTTTCTTCTCTCCCAAAAGGATGCCAGCCACAGCACTTCCCACTCAACCCTGGAAACTGCTCAAAGAATTTCTCCGGTACTTCCCTGCTGCGGTGACCCTGGAGGGGGTCTTTATCCATCAGACTTCTTTTTGGATAGTTCTCCTTTCTTTCTGAGGCCAAATATTATAACTTCAGAGCTTTTAAAAAGAAAATCAGGCATCTGGTTCAACTCTTCCCTTTTAAAATGATCAATTGAACCCAGAGCATGTCTGAACTAGGAACTGTCTGTTTTACTCATATACAACTGCATTCTTTAAAAATCAAGGCAACCATTGAGAGACCTCGAGAGATTAATTCCATAACCCTTCTCACCCCACCGCTTACACGGAAAGAAGCCTAGGGATGTGGGAAGGGGATTGCGCAGATCTCATCCAGCACTCTAAGCGTTAAATTCAACCCAGAGTCTAAAAGGCTATTGGCCCAATACCGGGAGAAGATCTGGTTTTCGTAGCCGCGGGCCAATGAACACCTCGAGTGGGAGGGTTTGAAGATACTAAGGAGTTTTCCCCCCTTTTTTTTTCTCTCAGCCCCCTCCCATCGGCTATCACCCCTCCCATGCCCCACGCCTCCAGTTTGTTAAATTAATGCAGTAAGAAAGTCTGAAGATCTGAAGGAGTCTTGACCAAGGGAAGATGGGCGAGCTCAGAAAACCGAGATGCATCTGAGGCGTTGGGCTCCTGAGCCCCACGGGGTAGCCATGGACACCAGTAGCCCCTGAAACTTGCCCTGGGCTCTCTGACGCCTGCGGCCCCGAGCAATGGGACACCTTTTCTGCAGTGATCATAACTTATTCGGCGGGGACCAGGAAACAGGAATCTCAAGGCGAGAGCAGACCAGCGCCGAGGCAGGGGAACGAGATTCCAAGACTGGATTGCGATGCGCCAGCCTGGCACACTCTCCGAGATTTAACTGAAGGCAGCGCCGTCAACAGCTTTCCCCTCGCCCCTAACAGCCTTAGGCCGGCCCAGAGCCATAAGCTCTGTTCTCTTTACCCAAGATGCTCGCCCAATCCAACGGTCCGAGACCAGCGCTCTGATCTCCACGGAAGATTTTTTTCCTTGCATGGAGCTGGCCGTTTAAACAGAAAAACAGCGGTAAAAAAAAAAAAAAAAAAAAAGGAAATATACCCACCCCCAAACGTGCCTCCCCAGCGCCGCAGGGAGCCAACAGACACGCTGGAGTTTAACAAACAGCAATACTCTTCGCGCTCCTGAAAAGCAGGGCTGGACGCTCTCCGTGGTGCTGAAACGCTTCGCAGCCGCCGCTGTCCGTGGTATCTACAGCCCCTCTCTCATTTCCCCTGGGCTCTCCCCCCGCGCCCCTGTTCCCCGCCTCCCCTTAACATCTGGATTATTTTTTTCAATAGCGCTTTCTGGTTTTGTAAGTGCCAATTTGAAACATTTTTGCCCCCATAACTCGTGGACTACAAAGCACAAGGACCTGAAAAATGTACAGCTTCAATACTCTTCGACTCTACCTTTGGGAGACCATTGTATTCTTCAGGTATGCAATTTTCTACTGACCACATCGCTCTGATGTAAATGGGGGGAAGGAGTACGGAGGCTGCCTCTGTCCGTGGTCCCATCATTTTGGGGAAGAGGGGTGCTGTATTCCGCTGCAATCGGGTCCTTCCATCCCCCCGTCTCCTTTCTCCCCCCTCCCGCCCCCCGCACCCCCCCCCCACCCTCCACCCCGCAGGGTGTCTGGCTTGTGCGTGGAGGTCTGAGACAGTCGCTGTTCTGACAGCTGTTTACCGGTTTCCTGCCGTTTGTTTGTCCTTCTGCCTGCTACACCCCCCACCATTGGTCCCCAGCCCCACTGCATGTTGGCTTTCACTCGGCTGAGGACTTTAAGGTGAAGCTTTAGGAGTTACTCAGTTTAATTAGGACTGCATTCTCCCTAACCGCAGTGCCGAAAACCTCAGCTTTCCCGTCTGGGAGCCAAGTGACAACTAGCGGTGACGGGGAAGGTTGCACTCAAACTCGCTGGACACAGAGCATTTCATTTTCTCTCCTTTTTTGCTGTTGTTTTCTTTTTCTGCTGGGAGGTTGGGGGGGGGGGGTTACTAAGGCTTAGTGCTTGGAAACAATAGTGTTATAACCTCAGTTTGTAAAGGCTTGAACTTGGGTACAGAGTGGATCTATTTAGGAACATACTGGGAAACATTTCCCTTTTGAAACTTTGACTGCTTCCTTTCCCCCACCCACCTTTCCAAACTCCGTTAGCTCCAGATCCTGAACTGATGAGCAATTCTCATTTGTTTTGTTTTTTAATTTATGCTTATACCTGGCTCCACAGCTGAGTTTTCCCATACACTTCTCTAGGGTTAAAATTTTCTGCCTGAAAGCTTGGCATTCTTATGTTAGTAGAAGTGAAAAGTGAAAAATCACCTCTTCAAGAAGCATTGAAATAGATAGTCCTTTTGTAAGTGGGTGAATCATATCATCTTCAGAGATGGTTATGATAAATTCCACTTATATGAATTGAAAAAAATTATTGTTCTTCCATGACATGCAGGAATCATTAATCTTCCTCATTTTAGATGCCTGTCTCTCATATTTTACTGTGGCATTGGGTTAACAGTCATTTGAAAACCCCACTCCAAATTGTTTTTTAAAATAAGTGATCACCAAATATTATCCTCTCCCAACATAAAACAGCAAATAATTTTTGTTTTATTACACTTCATAGGAATTGCTCATTTGACTAATCTGTTGGTTGGTTTATTAAGTGAATGACACCTCCCTTCAAATTGTAAGTTTCTATAGTTCAGCCTCTTTTCATGCCTTTCTCTTGAGATGAAGAAAAGGCATGCCCCCTTCTTTGAGATGCCCAATGCTAAACCTTCTAATCTCCAGTTCAAATAATTTTTTTGTAGGCCGCAGAGTCCTGACCACAGATCAGAATGCACATAGAGAGTCAGATGGAAGGAAAAAGCACAACAACCCAGGGCCTTATGAAATGTATCAAAACGTGGCTACATTATGGGGGAAAGGTCAGGAAGTATTGTATTAATAATATTAGATCTTTTCTCCCCTGAATATTTAATAGAACTACAAAATGTATGGAGGTTGGGCACTTTGTAACATTTGTATGCAAATTGATTCTCTGTTTGGTTTACAGGAGACAGAACTGAACCAGAGAGATTAAAGAGCAAATTAATAGGACCAAGCACATCTTTCTCCCCTCCCCACACACACTCCCTCTTTTTTTCTTGATGAACAGTATGCAATACTTGATTTGCCTCTCCCAGACACTGTCTTTCACAAAAGGGAGACTCAATCTAAAAGGTCTGCATTATAGTCATTTTGATAAGGTTATGAATCCACTGTGTTAATTCTTCAACTAAGCTGGTGGTGGCCTATCAGGAAACATAATTCTACATCTCCTTCCCCTATGTGTGTGAACACACACATGAGCTACAATGGACGTGGGATATAATTCCATGTGTTTATAAGGAAAGAAGAGTTATAACTACGGAGAGCTGGAAAGGTGGTGGTACCACTGCACTTTCAAAATATAGGAATGGCTACTTCATTAGGAGAGTAAATATTCAGTTTTAAAACATAATGCAAATAATGATTGAACTGAGGAAATTCAGCAATTTTTCAGTAAGATTAAAAAAGATCACAAGGAAGTAAAGTGAGTAGATTATATTTGTTCAATTGGTATTTTCATTTCTAACTCACTCATTTTTAAAATTCGAGGTGAAAATACAGAAGCATTAGAATGTGGGGACTTACTAGAATGTATGTGCGGGTAAATGGAGGCTGGCAGCTCTCTAGCAGGTTCCATGTGAATAACCCCTTCTTCCCCAAGGGATGGGCATTATGTTGGAATGGCCAATCCAATCATCTCAGGCACCCAGATACTCCTTAGAATAAATGACGACAGCTGCTCACCTTGTTGGGGAAATCAGGGACTAGAAAAGGCTCTCAATAACAGACGTGAGCTGCATCAGCACATAACCAGTGAAATGGCAATAACAACAGCAAAACAAACAAACAAAAACAACAATCGAGTGAATGAGGCAGAAATCCCATATGGTACCAATGTAGAGGAGGAACAGAGGCCTCAGAAAGGGAGACACGGGGTCCTGCAAGACAAAAAGTATTGCGTGCTCATCAACTGTGTCTTTATAAGATCAGGTGATTTGGCCGAAGTTCATGATCCAACATTTTAAAAACCTAGGCTTCTAAAATTCTGTAAGTGACATTCTGAGAGTCAAGAACCTAAATGTTTTCCTTTATTTTCAGTTGAAAATGGCCCTTATATGAAGACTGGTCAAAAATAGTAGGCAATTTTGTTTTTAATGGTAGAAGCATGTTTCTTTCAAACATCCTTTCAAGCCAAAGGCAATTTGGCTTTGATCCCCAGATCCCTAACAGAGACTTATGGCTAAGACTGACCCAATGTTACCCCAAAATTCTCTTGCCTTCTGGGCAACTCAAACAGACCCATGTTTCTCAAGCTCCGCACTACTGACACTTTGAACTGGGTAATTCTTTGTTATGGAAGTTGTTCTGGGCATTGCGGGATGTTTAGCAACATCCCTGGTGCTTTTAGCACTCCCTTCCTGAGTCACGACCATCAGAAAATGTCTCCAGACATTGCCAAATATACATCCTTGGCAGAGGGGAGACAAAATTGTCCAAGGCTTCAAAGCACAGTACAGAGTGACCAAATTTTTAATCAGCTGCTCCAATGTGCTAACTATAATGAAGAGGAAAGTTTAGCTTCCTTGAGAAAATGCCCCTCATGAAATACACAAAGTACCCTGATGAAGTAAAAGGGGACATAATATGTGCTTGAGAAAGGAGTAAAAGCAGGGAGATAAACCAGATCTAATCCCTGGGTGGTTCTCCCAAAAGATGATCAGCTTTCCTTTAATGTGCTACCTCCATCTTCCATCCCAGTAGGTGCTTCCTTGCACTGGGTTTTGTACTGAATATGCCACTCAACTGCTAACAAAGGTCATCAAAACCTTGAAGGGAAGATGTTTCTATCCACATTAGGATCAAAAGGAAAATGACAAATACATTGTTTCATATCTCAATCCAAAAAAAAAAAAAAACCTACCCAGTTGAAAGGTAAATGGGCTTTTCCTTGAAGTGGCCCCTGTGGCTTCTCCATCTCCAAGCTTGTCAAGAAGGGCAGATGACTGTCTTGATCTTTTCCTTCTGGAAGGAGGGTTGTACCTACTTTGAATCTTACCTGCTGCATTTTGGCACTGCAGAACATGTCTAGGGGGTTCTGAAATGGGTCAAGGACTTTTCCCCAAGAAATGAAGTGCCTTGGGCACTTCAATTTGACGCAAGTTTGTATTAGCGTCAAATTGTCAATTAATCTACTACCATTTTGGTCTTAGAAACCTTAAGAAAGAGAAAATAAAATGTCATGTTTTTGCTCCTGAAGGACAGGTTGGACAGGGAACCTAGGCTGGTAAATGGAGTTATGAATCAGCACATGACTTCTGCATATTTGCCAAATTTATAATGACCTAAGCAGAGGATATTTAGGAAATTGTTTTCTTTAGATTGCCTTAAGAAAGAGGTTATGGCCATGTGATGCAGTGGAAAGAGAAGCTGGGCTATGATTTCAGAACTGCTGCCTCTAGAGTCCACCCTGCTTCTATCCCATAGCATGGCCATAACAACTCTCCTTCTCTATTGGGGACTCAGTTTTTTTACCAATCAACTCAAATGACTAAATCAGACACTTCTACATTGTCTCCAGCCCCTGATGAGATCTTTGTCAAAGGAAGGGGCCCACACTTACAAAGTTTCAGGATGAATTGGCTTCAGTGGTGACACTGCCTTCATTTCTTCACCAGGAACTTGTTTATCATAGGCTTCTGTGTCCAGTCCAAAACTAAGCACTCTGCATGGACAGATGCCACAGTCCCCGTCCTTGCAGAAAGGGTGGACACTGCTCCCTTTAAAGGTATATTAAAATATTTTTTCCTCCTTCAGAGGACCTACAAAGCTCCCTTCCAGGCTGCCTATGTGTGTATCTTGCAACAACATCACATTTATGTGGGCATCATTAACTTTATTTCCTTCATCAGCTGGCAGAAGCCAGAATGATTTTTAAGATGGATGGCACTATCTCCCTGCTTGGCCATCTTGACACTATTCTGCAGGTTTGCTTTAAACAAAGAGGCTTTGGCCTAAAAGGCAGGAGACCTGGGATCTGGAATTTAGCTAGTGGCATGACCTTGAGAGGGCTCTATGACCTTTCTAGCCCTCAGTTTCCTCAGCTGTAAAATGAAGAGATTTGGCCAATCATGTTCTAAAACCCCTTTGAGCTGTGCCAGTTTAGGATATATTCTCCTGATCTCTTCCATGATAGCACAGCTTTGGTTACAGCTATTGCAGTATAGCCACATAGAGGTATAGTCATACCGAGGTATAGTCAGGCTCAAAGGTCTGAAAGAATTGAGGGCCTTACTAGGCAATTCACTTTTTAAAGAGTTTATTCTGACATGGACACAATTATTGACAGATCCTATAAACATGTCAGTTTCTTCAGGGAATGTTTATTATGATGAGAAAACATGATGCCTGATCACTATACTCACAGATCTGAGGAATAGTATGAGAAAGAGACCAAACATTTCTATACTTTTTATCAATGATTCTGTTTGGTTCTTTTTTCACCTCATAAAGCCTATGTTTTTTAAAAAATAAATTGTTTACCAGATACCATTCATCATTAACATGTTTTTCCCATCTTTATTAATCAAAGGTATATGTAACTGCCAGAAATACTAAATACCATGGGGTGAGCAATGTCGCCACACTGAGCTGACCTAAGAAAAAACAAAAGTAAAGATATGTGATTCTTTCTAGTTAATCCAGAGAGCTTTGTCAGAAGTAAATATGCAATTTGTTAGAGCCTTTGAAATGTTTAAAATGCACTCTGAGTCCTCATTATTATTTCATGAATCTCCTATGTACCCAGGGACCCCAAATTGGGAAACATTAGGTTTGATTTATTCTATATAGCTCCAAGAGAAGAATCGGAGTAAATTCATAGATTTTTTTTTTTTTTTTGCACACATACAAATTCTGACTCAATGAAAGCCAGAACTTTCTGGTAGCTCTTTCAAATGGTACTGTGGGCTGCCTTAATGGTAGTGATGGTGCCTGTTAGTGGAACTATGCAGAGACTGGATGTCCACCTCCCAGGCAAGACTTAGAAGAAATTCAAGCTTCTTTTACAAATTGAGATTTGTAATTTGCAATTCTATATTCCCTCCTTTCCTGATTCCCAAATTGCCACCTAATCTTTGTAAGCTCTTCGAATCATGACATGAAAGCCACTAACTAGGATCTTTTTCTTCTTAAAAATGGATTGGATAATTAATAAATTGGACAATGAACATACAAACACCATGCAACAAAGAATTATTAAAAGGAAATCACCTTGGTTATATAAAAGCCTGATTTTAAGAAATGAGAAGAGCCTCAGAATAAGCCAGAAAAAACTACCAGAAAATGCACTTGTCCACGGACAAGGCCACAGCCGCCAATGGTGTTCACAGGACTGACGGCCTCTCAGCCTCGAACTCCAGCTGTCTCCATGAACCAACTCCCTGTAAAGCCTAACACACAAAATGAAAACACCATACAGCCAGCCAGCAAATTCATTTGGAAAGTACATTAGAAGGAAACAATGCCCAGAGATGCTGGAGAGAGGGCTAATCCACACAGTGCCTATGGTTTGTAATGCAAGTTCTTATGAGAGGTGCTGAGGCCCCCAAAGCTTTTGAAACTCCTGACAAAGGATCCCTTTGTGGTTTTCTGAAGTTGAAATTGTCTGAGTCTCCCGAGGCTAATTCAGTGCAATTAGATTACCACTCTCTGCCTTTGAATTGGGCTGTTTTTCAGTGTCCGTAGCTAAATTAGTTTACCGTCTTAACAGGGAGCTGCCAACAATCATTAATCCCAGCCGTGAAATGGGCAGCAGCTCTGGGCAGCATGATCTCTTGCCTCATATTCTGGGCAACTCAGAGGCACAAGGAGAACAAGACCCTGCTCCCTTTCTCACAAGTACTTTCTCAACTCTTCCACCTGTTTATCCCCAGAGAATCACACTTTCTTTCAGAGTGTCTTGAGTATCAACAGAAACATGGAATCTTGGGGTAGGAAGGATTCTTAGCTCTAGAATTCAATGGCTGTTAAAGTCAGCTGTAAGGGGCTTGCCAAAAAGACAGATTCCCAAAAATCTGTTAAGAGGATAGATCTTATATTAAGTATTCTTACTGTAAATAACAACAATAATAACAATAAACAAAAGAGCAAGAGGAAACTTTTGGGGTGATGGATAGGCTTATGGCATAGATTGTGGTGACAGTTTCATGTGTATATATACTTGTCTCTAAAGTCATCAACTCCTAAATGTGTACAGCATTTTGTATGTGAATACACCTGAATAAAATGGTTTTAAGAATTAAATTAAATAAAATACAGATTCTCAAGATCATGTCAAACTACTGAAACAGAATCTCTCAGAGTGAGGACCCAGAAACCCATAATGTCAACAAGACTCTAATTCCACGCTTCAGACTTCAGCGTGTAGAATTACCTGAGTATCTCCTACGATGCAGACTCTGACTCAGGAGGTCTGGGTTAGACCTGAGTGTCTGCATTTCTAAAGCTCCCAGAAGATTGATCCTGTTGCTTCCTTGACCCAAAGGTTTGCACAGCAAGGCTCTAGATCATTCTGACTGAGCACCCCTGACATAGATCAACCCTTTTATTTTGCAGATGTAGAGGGGATAACTTCCTCAAGTTTATAGAGTGGGTGACAGAGCTTCCAAAGCTATACGTAGTCCCCAAACTTACTCCCCTACATGTCATCTATAGAGATGACACATACACCCTAACTCTGCCACCGCACTTTCTTTCCTTCAATCCTCTTACACTCTGTTCTTTCTCATAAACACACTCACCCTTCAAGAGGGTTTCTCAGGGAGCTATCCCTATCCCCAAATGGTGGCCTGGTCTCTGAAGTCCTGGTGCACCAAAAGCTCTCATTCACACAGCTGTGAATTCTATGTGATGCTAGATAAAGAAAGGGGGCACCCAGGCAATAGATTTTAAATCCTGGCCCTGGGACACAGCAATGAGAGTGTCAGGATTGATAAAGGAGGTGAATCAAGAAGGTCAGAAGGAGAGGGTTTATGGTTTCTTTCTCCAAAAATGATCTCGCTTACCAGTCTTCCTGTGTACATTGTACTCTCAACCTTGCATAGCTAGAGGCTTGCTTAGGACCCTCAGATGTTCAGAGACCACTGCCACATTCTACCACCTGTGTGACCTCAGGGCCATGTTCTTCCTTTTTCTCTATTCCTTTAACCTGTCAGCCTTTCCACAAATTACATTAGTATTTTATACACCAAATAGAGCAACTGCTATGATCTTCAGCCTTTTGAGAGCTGCGTGTTTATTGCTGTGTGCTCAGTTCTGCAACATTCTCCAGCTCCACAGGAATGCGGCAAGGCTGCTGCAACACTGGCTGCCAGGCAAATTTGCAGTACTGTCCTATAAAAAGCACTTTACAGGTTATAGCACGTTTTATATCCATAATCCCATATGAGCTGCCCTATCACCTTAAAAATTAGATACAGGACAATGGTTAGTATCCCCATTTTAGAGCTGAGAAAACTGAGACTTAAAGAAAAAAGGTGGTTTGCCTTTTGGTAACAGCAGGTGACCATGCTATTATTCTCAGAGTAAAACCAGGATTCAAATACAGATCTCCTTGCTTCTCGCTCACCATACTGATATTTAGAGACAGACAGTTAGAAATATATTCATGAAGCCCCTTTGAGCAGGTACAGCTATCAGCCTAATAACCCTCTCCCTCCACCCATGGATAACAGGGATGAAAAGAAACCTAGAAAAAAAGAGCTGAGAAATTTTCATCAGGCCTTGGGTTTGACACAGTATTATTCTTCCTACTCTTGGCCAGATAGACATTTATTTCTCTGTTCTTGATGATGTTTAATTTTACAATGTATGCATACATTATCTTTTTCAGAAATTCTAATACTACACCTAAGCCTGAGATCCCCTTTGATAAAGACTTCAAGGTCCCTTTCAACTGTTATCCTTCTTGATAATTTTTTAATTCACATATATATATATAACATATACATTTTATACACAAGTGTATACATCTTGAAATATACAATTATTCCATGGAATTCTATTGTCTATATAATTTGAAATTTGTTTTGTTCACATATTAACATGTCTTGAGAAGCCTTACTTGTTGAAGCATACGGTTCTACTTCATTCTTTTAACCACTGCAGAGCATTTTATGTTATGGATGTGCCATTGTTTTCAATAGCCATCCCCTATTGGTGAACACTTATACTTTTTCTAATTTTCCCACTGCAATGAGTGCTGCAATAATTACAGTGTACCTACATCTTTATGAACACGTGGTATTTCTCCAGGTAGATAATAAGAACAAGAAACGGAATTGCTGGGGCACAGAGCAAATCCATCTTATATGTTGATAGATACTGCAAACAGATATTCCTTTCTTCCTGAGCCTTCTTTCTGCCTTCCTTCATGATGCCCCATCTCAGCCCCAACTTCAACAACTTATTAAAAATAATCATTAGTATTTACTGTTTATTGAATGCTAGACACTATGCTAACAATGTCAGATATCCCATCTCATAATTCTAAAAAAAATACTATTATGTTCTATTATAAAAATACTATTCTTATCTCCACTTTACAGGTGACAAAACTGATATGTAAAGAGGCTATGTAACTTGCCCAAGGTAAGACAACTAGTAAAAGGCAGAGCTAGGATTCAAAATTGGGTGTGACTGTAAAAAACACTGCTTTCACCATTACCCTGCCACTATTACTCTAAGAATGAACTAGGAAGGAGGAAAGAGGAGACTAAACTGGATGAGAGAGATGAAAGATATGAATTTACCTCTCTAGAAAATCAAGAGCTAATCTCTTGCAGGTGGTTCTGGATAGTTGAAAAGTTATTAACATGCATCTATAAGCAGATATGAGCTCTCTATCCTTGACATAAAAGAGAAATTGCACTAGCTCCCACCCCCATCATAAGGTGTGTGATTAGAGCTCTGTCAAGGGGTAGAGACAGACAACTACTGAGGGTTCTTTCTTCTTTGACCCACCTGCCTTGTAACCAAGATCATTTCATTGAGAAACTCGTCTGGGATTGTGGGAGAGAATTTCTGACTGAGTCAGGAGGTCAGGAATAAGGGCAGCATAATTTCTGGCCCAGGAACAGAATTTTTTTCAATCTTAGTCCTTATACTCAGACAAAAGACATTTTTAATTGCATTCTCTAACCCCCAGAAACACAGGAAAATCCTGTCTCCCTTATTTTCTATATGTGCTCAACCTCAAGCACTAAAAGGTCTCACCACACGACCCAGATTTGCCACTCCCAAAGAAGACCTTCAAAGTAGGTTTCTCACAACATCTCTAGGCCAGAAAACCACATCCAGTCCAGACGAGTCAGGGGGAGCAGAAAGGGCCAGCCCTCCTTAATAGCCATCAGCATCACACCTGACATAGCTGTGGGAAATCCAGACAATGGGGTCTCAGACCCCTGTTTCCAATAGCTCTCTGAGTGACAACAGAGACATTTTCCAATGTGTCCCTACCAGCCCTGTTGCTACTAGGGAAAAAGAATACAATAGAAATAAAGTCTCTTAATATCAGCTCTTAAAATAGACCTGCTGGTTTGTCATTTTGTTTTCCTTTATTTTGTTTTTAACATTATAAATATGCATTTGTTGTAAAATATTAAAAAGCATGCTTGAAACTGAAATACACATAAATCTTACTTCCTAGGATAAATCACTTAATGGTTTGATATTCGTCCTCCTAAATGATTTTAACAACATAATAATAACAAAAACATGAGTGCTTCCTATGAGCCTAACACCTTTCTAAAGCTGGATAGAACTCAACCCATGTAACCTTGAGAACAATCCTATAAATCATACACTATTATTCATTTCATTGTACAGATGAGGTTAAATTGTTTTCCTAGGATCACCCTGCTTGGAAGTGTCAGTGAGGGATTGGAATCCAGGAAGTGTGGCTTCAGAGAGCCTTTAGCTACTGTGCTACTGTAAGAAGCTCCTTCTGTTTTACAAAAATGGGATTATTCTAAACACCATGTTCTGCAACTTCCCTTTTGTCACTCAGCAATACCTCATCAGTGTGCATACGGATCTACCTCACTTATTTTTGCAGTTGTGCTGCCCTTCTCTTGAAAATGCAATACGAAACTCTTAGCTTGCCACACACAGCCCTCACTGCTATTTCCAACTCCTTTATCTCACACAAACTGAATTCCAACCCAAAATGGATTTCCCATTGTCCATAAGCAGTACGTCCATAAGTCTCACCTTTGTATTTTAGCTCACGCTGCCCTCTATACTCTCCATGAATCCGGAAAAGCTCCCCCCTCACTCTGCCTTAAAAGACACATCAACCAGCTCTAGGTTCACACTCATCTCATTTTGAATCCTGCCTATGTTACTTCCTTCCTGTATGGTCTTGGCAGTTTGCTCAGTCTTTCTGAGCCTCAAGTTCCTCATCTTAAAGACTGAAGATAACAGCTTCACTGATAGATTCATGAAGTCCCACTTCAAATACATTTTCCTAGCAGAGCACAATCCTTAACAAATGATGATTTTCTCTTCTCTCTGAGATGCTGTCCATGCCTTAAGACCCATGTCTAGCATCACTTCCTCCACGAATTGTTGCTGGATTGCCTCTATGCTTAGCCTCGGCTGGGCACTGACTCTCCTTCCTAAATCCTCTTGGAAATATAGGCATTATCCTTAGCACTCAGTTTGTTTAAAGTGACCTTACATACATTTGGGTGCCCATCTAGCTTTCCTGTTGCACTGTAAGCCCCTCAAAGATTAGAGTTTAATGAATTTCTTGATGCATGTGAAAAGCAAACAGGAAGAAAAGGGAAACATCTCCTGGTGCTTTCCAGGGTTTTCAGCTTACTCCGCTACCCACTCATAGATAATATCACCCCAGGGGTTCATGTATATCAGACAGACACTCAGTGTTTGTTAAATCGAATTGCTTTATCCCCACATGCCTGCTCCCATCCTCCTGCTATTGGCTCTGCAGAAGCCCAGGACCTGAAAGATTCCAACCAACCAACCCTAAAGCACTGCTGTATCACACCATGACCCCTTTCTGCTCCAAGAAATGAGTCACAGTGAGAGTGTGAGCTAGATATGGCCGCGTAGCCCTGGCTCTGTAGCTGTTGCAGTGAGTTGCTTGCTCAGCCTTACCCTTGCTGTCTTACAGTGCATGTCCAAACTCTGGGCCTCTCAAAATATCTGAGCCATTGCAGACAAGGTTGGTCTTTACCATCACCAAGTCCTGCAGAGAAGCCCCTTCCATAAGACAAGGCAAACTTTCTAAAATAATTTTAAATGTGAAGAGGGCTTGGACTTTCCTCAGTTAAAGGTAGTTTCCTCAATGTGACCTAAAACATATAGTAGAGAAAAAAAAAAACAGTCTTCACAGAATCCAAGTAAAAGATTGCATCATGCCCAGAGAGAGGGTGCTTGAATAAGTTTATTGAATACGCCTTGGAATGTAAAAAGCTATACCGACTGAAAAAAGAAAGTGATACGGCCCAGCAAAAGATGTAATGCTCCATGCTGCCTCAAAATCTGACAGCCTAGATATTAGAGCAAGATTTTTTTCTCCCTGCAAATACTGCTCTAACTTTGTAACTAGTCTCAGCTTTTCCATGCCCAAAATGAGATGGAACTATGTAAAGACTATGGGTCATTCCAGCTGTCATTGCCTAATTCTTAAATTAAGTTGGCTTATTGAAGACCCAGAAGTCTAAAAAACTCTGGCTTAGGAATCAATCATATATATCCTGAAATCCTAGTTACACCACTTGTTCTGTGTATGCCTTGGAGCAAGTTTGTTTCTAAAATTGCTAAGCCTCAGTTTTCCTCATCTGTTAAACAGGAATGATAATTATCCCTTCCTGACAGATTACCATAGTATTAGAAGGGAGAGGGCATATAGATAGTTGGCATTGTATATAGCACACAGCAATTGGACAAAACAGGAAAACCACTCTTAGTATAATTAAAGCAGGATAGGTGCAAAGTATTGTACAAACAGACAAAAGAGCCTGATTAACTCTGTCTGGGGGTGGGAGACTGTATAAATTAAAGACACTTCACAGGACTCAGGACAATTAAACTGGGCCATAAAGAATGACTAATTTACCAGGTAGGCAAAGAGTATCAGGAGAGTGAGGCAAACAAAGGAAAAAGGCTTACATAACAGTTAAGCTGAATGATGTTGAGCTCAAGGCCACTGGGTAGGCTAGGCATCCACCCTGTTAGGTTGACACAGCCCAGTTCTGCTCTGTCCTATTCTCTCCCAGTGGGCTTTCTATCACTTAGAAGCCCATTTGAGAGTGGATAATATGTTCAACATCCAAAAAATATTTATTAATTTCTATGATAAGCAGCAGTTGTTCTAAGTTCTGCGGATAGATACACTGATGAACAGAAGAGTCATGGTCCCTGCTCTAACACACCTTAACTTCTAATGGGGGGATACAAACAAATAAACAAATTGGGAAACTATAGAATTGCAAGACCTAGTAAGTGCAATAAACCCAATAAAGCAGAAGAGTGTGCCAAAGAACAGTCTACTATCGAGTCCACTGTCAGGGTGCCTACACTTTCATACATGTCCATTATCTCACTTAAGCCTTATAAGACATAAGATGGGCAGCTTGGAGCAGACTGTTTCTTCTTATAGTTAAGGAACTGAAACCTTGAGAGGAAAAAATGATTCATTCAAAGTCCCATGGCCAGTTAGTACCATGGGCAGGCAGCCTCATTCCATGCAGAAAAGTCAAAAATGGCCAGGATGAATGACTATAAGGAAAGGAGAGAGAAGGGAAGGCAAATAGTAAAACAATCTGTAGAGTAGGATCCCATTTTTATCTTTTTTATGTATTAATGTTCTCATATGGGGAAAAAATTCTACAGAAATGGACTGAAAACTGTTTATAGTTGTTATTATCTCTTGAGAATGAGACCATGGGGAACTTTTATTTTCCGCTTTAAATATTCCTATAATACTTGAATGTTTTACAATCATATATGCTACTTTTGAAAAGCTGGAAAAATAATTTTTTTAATAAAGAGGATGCTAGAGGACATGGACATTCAATCAAACATAGAGCCCACCTTAATAGAAGACAACCTGTACCAGGTAGGAAAGAAAGACATTTGGAGACACCCAAACCAGGGCCGTGCTACTATGTTTTCTCTAAGTAAAAACCAGCCTAGAGGCTGAAACTATTTGGTGTATTTAGAAGAATTTTCTGAACAAATGGAAGTTGGTTTTCCCACAGAAGTCCTTGTGCTGGAAGCAAATGCCACTGGAAAATGGAAGGCTAGAATTATATTATAGAATTGGGTGCTCAGAACAATGTGATGGATGGTACATACCCTCATCAGGGTGACTGGAGCCCTACCCAATTCACTGTGCGATTTCATAAAATACTCCTACTCATGACAAAAAATAAATTAGAGATGGAAAGAATTATACGTCCCAATTCCTTCAATTCCCAGGGAGGAACTGTGGCCAGAGGGAAATAGATTTGTCCAAAGTCAATAGTGAGTGGACAGTGTCACCAAATAAATGAGAGCCACAGATGCAAAAAGATCGGAGATAATTCTTCACTTAACATATAAAGAGCAACTTCTGTATACCAGCTTCTTGGCTAAACAATTTATCTGTATTTCTTTTGTATGTCTTCTAAAATTAGACCATATTCTCAGTTTACAGATAAAGAAACAGGCTCAGAGAAGTTAACCAACTTTTAAGAACACCCAAATAAGTAATAAAGGCACAGTTCCAGCCCACTCCTCAGCTATCATTCTTACAGCATGGTACTGAGCAGTAGTTCAGCCTCTCCTTGAATACTTCCAGTGACAAGAAACTCATTATCTACTTAGGCAGCTTATTCCTTTGTTGGATGCCTCTAATGGTCTAAATATTCTTTCCTCACATCTGTCAGGCAGCCACCTTACTCTTTAAAAGTCCTACAGGCCTTCCCTGGTCAGCGGGCTGTAGAAGGTACTCAAACTGTGGAATCAGAAAGACCTGGCTCCATTCCTACCCTTCCCCCTATTAACCACGTAACTTTCAACCAAGTCACTTCTGCCTCTGTGCTTGTTGCATCATCTGTACAATAGGAACAAAAATACGTACCTCATACAGTGCTTTAGAGAAATAAATATTTGCAAAGCTCAGTGTCTGGAAAATAAAAATACTCAAGAACATTATTTGATTAAGTTGGGTCCCTCTTTTCCCAACAGCCCAATGGACTGATCTCTTCTGCCTAAGGCTTCTCTGAGCCAAACACCCACAGAGTCTTTAATTATTCCTTACAGGTCAATTTCAAGTTTGTTTACCAGCCCAATTGTTCCCTTTTGGACCTGCTCCAGCCTGTTAATGTCCCTCTTAAAATGCAGGACCTACAACTAAATATAATAAAGTAGCCAAGATTTGAAGTACAGCGCACATCCGGTATTTCCTGCATTCCTGACTCTTTCAGTCTTTATATTTTTCTGAAGGTCTTAAGAATTATTAGGTTAAGCTTAGGCTGGCATAGGATTTTACTGCATATTATTTGAACCTTATGTTTATTTGTAATAATTGCTAACATAGTAGGTGGCTTCTCTGTGCCTGGCACTGCAGTTCTCACTTGACATGTATTTTCTTACTTTGCCCAGCAATTCTAGAAAGCATCCTATTATCACCCTTATTTTACTGATAAGGAAACAGATTTGAAGGTATGAAGTGACTTGCCTAAGATCACACAGCTAATAAATCAGAACCGGCTAACAAACAGCATAATCACATTTGAGTTCACCATGTTATCCTACCCCTCATTTTGAGTATTTAGGGAATGCTTACAAAATGTAAGTACTTTCAGAGATTTAAAAAAATGAATATGATGCAGGCAGAAGACATATGCAGGGCAATTTAACAGAAAAGGAAATGCAATGCACGAAGCGACATTGGGCTTCTGAACAATCTGTCACTAAGAGCTCTCCTTCTCCCCTCCAGCACGTCCCAGTGTCCACAATTTCACGGGCAACGTGAGTCAGTGGAGGAAAAGGGAAAAGGTGGAAGCAGTCACTTACTCACCGTTGCCTCCAGCCCTTGCCTCTAGCACACTGCCTTATGAGGAATTAATTTTCGGTGAGAGCCAAGTTGCTGGTCCTGGGGGTTGGGAGGGACTCCTTTACTCTGGTATGGCCTTTCTACCTCAGAAATATTTCTAGCTTTGACTCAGCAATTTTGCTTCTAGGACATGATCAGAGGTTTGTGACCAAAGGGGTTTTTCTAGCATAATTTATAATAGCTAAAAATTTAAAATAATATAAATGTCCATCAATTGTGGCATAGCAAAATGAATACTAATTTTAAATGACTGCATATGGCAGTGCGTGGCTGGCATATGCAGCCATTTAAAATTGTGTTTCTAAAGGTTTAATAGCAATAGAAAATGCTCGTTTAGAATCTTCAGTCAAAAAAAAAAAAGGAAACAACACTGATTATAATCTGTAGAGGAAAAAAATACCTAGAAGAAATGTAGAAATATGTTAACAAGTAGATATCTAGATGATGGGACTTCCAGATGGGTTTTAATTTTTTTCCTTGAGCCTCATTGTATTTTTCCAATGTGCATTTTTTGCTTTAATCATCAGAGTAAAATGTTATTTTTTTTTAAGGGTTGAAAGAATCTGGTCTGAAGGCAACCAGCCAACTTGTGAAAAATAGTTTTTGCCACTGGACATTTTCCATCTGTGCAGCAGCAATTACTACTCCGTTACCATCAGATCATCTTAATCCTATTGATTGAAACACCAAAGTAATGCTATTAATTTACTACTTAACAGATAAAGTGCTAAAAGCATAGTGGAAGAACTACCTGAAATTGCTGTGGTCCCCTTCTAGGATCAGAGTAGGTGGCCTCTGGAAGTTCATATATTCATCCCCCATCACAAAGCCTAGATCCACCAACTCTTTTTGAATCAATCAAAATTGTACTGAACATTTACACTGCCATGCACCAAAGTAAGCACTGTAATAGAATACCTATTCCTTAGAACGACCGTATGACCAACAACTACTATCATCCTCATTTTTCAGATGCAGAAACAAAGATTTAGACAGAATAAGTAAGACCATACTTGGACAATAGCTTGTCCAAGACCACACAGCTAATAAAAGGCAGAGCCTGGATTTGATGCCAGAGTTCATGTGCTTAACCCTGGAGCATGCCCTGTTTCAGCCAAAAAAACAAGTTCTTATGCTTTCCTTCTCATGATTTTAAATAATAAATCAAAGTTAGAGCAGGAGCTATCTACACTCTATGGATGAGGAAGCTGATGCTTACATGCAGTAAAGGACTTGCCCAAGCTCATACAAGGAAGAATTGCAATGGGTAGAAATCAAACCCGGAATCTCTGACTCCACATCCACAGCTTCTCTTTGCCTCTGAGACAGACAACAAGCCTCACAGAAAGCAGTGGAACTCAGGCCCACTTTGGTCCCCCTGTGCTTTAGAATGTTGTGACATGCTGGAGGATCTTGAAGGCATAGGGTAAAAAGGACAGAAATCCCAAGAGAAGAAAACCTCAGCAAGGACCCTAGAGATCCTTTATCCTGAAGGGGTAAAGGGCATTGGCCACAGAGCCTTGCTGTTTCCTCATAATCCATCACTCTTCCCTCCATCTCATTAAGTCCCACAGGGTGTCACTGATATTCTTCCTGGATTCTCCTAAGTAAATATTCCTTCTAGGAGCTTATACTAAACCACAGCAGAGTAGAAACTTAAAACCATGAATATTTGAATTGAGTGAGCTGTTGTAGCAGATTTGAACAGCTGCTCCAAAACTTATGCCAAAATTTCGCCTCAGTTAGATTTATGTATCAGTTCTGCCGCTAAGTCACCTTGATCAAGTCAGTCAATCTCGCCAAGTCTCAGTTTTCTCATCTGAAAAGTAGAAAAGAAAATGCTTGATGTTTCATAAAGTCGTTGGGAAGATTAGAAAGCCTGTATGGAACAGTTCTTAACTGTGGATGGCACCTAGAAAGTATTTGGTCATTGGTAGTAGCCTTTGCTATTCTCAGTTAATCTCTGAGTCAGTTTTCCTATCTATAAAATGGAGATGATTGCCTTGCAGGCATATAATATACATTTATTAATTTATAGCAGGTAATCAATGAATTTTTTTATGCACAGGATGACCAAATCTCCTAATTCTATGACTCTGCTACTCACTTCTTGCCCAAGTCTTTGGAACCTGCTGAGTGAAACAAAGAAGTTCCACCCTGCTGAGCATAGCTGCAGCTCTGACTCTGTCTTAGAGGATTCTGGGGAATCAACAAAGGCTATTTAGAGAGCATTATTAGAGCCCTGGAGCGTCCTTACAACTCTGCATTTACATGCAAATACCCACTTCAGCTAAACCCTATCAACTCACAGTTAAGTGCTCACTTTCTGAAGACCAGTCACTCAGTTTATTAAAAGCAGCTTCAGGTTTTAATCCAAATTGCCCTTTCTACAATTTAAGATCATTTCTTCCTCAGTGCCTAGTGAGGACTGTTTATTTTCTGAGCATTCTCCTTTAAATCATAGTCTTTGGATGCTTGAAGACCACACGCATCCAAGCTCCACTCCTATGAAACCTCTGTTTTCTCTGGGATAAATACTATAGTTTTGTTGATGCATTTCCTATGGTTTCATTGCAACTTGGCTTTTTTTCACTATGAATTTGAACTAGTATAGACTTGGAAAGGAAAAGTGATATGTTTGTTTCTAATGGGCATGGATATTAAAGCACTTATGTATTCTAACATAAGTTTTCCTCTACTAGTTTGAGAGCCCTCGGAAAGCAATGGTTATTATTGCATGTTCATCATCAATATAGTTAAGAGAGAAGTCTGCAAGGTCAGGTGAACCTGGATAAATTATTTAATCTCAATGAACCCCACTTTTCTCATCAGAAAAACAGAGGTACTTATACCCCAAGCCAAAGGGCTATTTTGGGGATTAAATATTGCAAATAAAATTTTTGGTGTAATGCCTGGTACAGTACTTTATAACTCCTCAATAACGGCTGGCTGTTATTTTATTTGTAGCCTCCTCTAACACCTAATACAATCTCTGGCGTATAATACACATTTCGTAATTAAACAAATGAAATAAACTAATGCTATCTAAAATTAGATTATCAGTATCTAAAATTACCTAATGAATAAAAAAAGTTGACCTGAGAAATGAAAGTTTATTTCTTCAGCATCTGTAAAAGTACTGTGACCTTTTCCCATTCAAACACCTGCAGTTGGTAAAGGCAGGTAGTACTTTCAAGATGAGCGAACTGAGAAAAGGGTACAACAAGAGGCAAGTTGACTACAGAGAAAGTGTGATAGAATTGATGAAATAAACAGTCAAGGTTTTGTCCATACCATGATTGGTTCTGGGGAATGACCAGAGTCAAACAAAAGAAAACCCCGACCAGACCGGGAGCCCTCCAGTTAGATGATGGCTCTACATCTGAGACTGAGCAGGCCTCCTACCTTTCAGTTGAGCCTGAATGTCATCACCTGGACATGGAGATGTCGTCCTGGGGCTGGTATGAGGATCAAATGTAGTGATGATTTAGAAATGCCATAAAAACTGAAAGTGGTACATGTGTGCAAGTGGTTATCTATTACATTGTTCCCAACCTATACTTTCCAATTCCCAGAGCTCCAAAATTCTCAGTTGTAATTCAAGAGTCACAGAAACATTTATATCATGAACCAGAGAGGCTCCTCAGAGGGACTCTGCAAATCACTATCACTTGGAAGAGTCAATAAATTATAGTAAATAATACCATGGGCTTCAGAGACCAGTTGTCTCATGGGGATACCACTTGCAAACTGCAAAATCTCAGCTAAATTTTCTGAAAATGAAAGTGTCAGCTTCCTCATCTGTAAAATGGGGATAATGATGTCATCTTCATGGTATTGAGAAGAGATTAAATACAGTGAAATATATAAAGTATCAGTGAATAGTAGCCATTACTATCATTAGCTAATATCATGTCTTCATCATTTTTTATCTGATTGCTATGTCTCCTCAATATCTATATCCCCAGGCCTTTGCAACCTCAGATGACCAATTCCTGCTGATTAATGCAATCTTTTTTCCCAAAACTTTCTGTCCAAAAGCCTGGGCTCCATTCTCCGCAAAGACACATTTCTCCAGTGAGAATACGCAACTGTCTTGCATGCTCTGCTCATGTACCCCAAAACCTATAATCCAATAAAAAATTAAAAAAAAAAAAAAAAAGAAATTTAAAAGAAAACAAACAAACAAAAAAAAAGAAGCTGCATTGAAGGTAATGAGAGCCATTTGCTCTTCTGTTCAACTCGTGGGATGCATGCTGATTACATAGGGCCTGCTAAGAGCTTTCACTCAGGAACAGTAAACCCCATAGGCCAGTTCTTCGACACTCCAGCCGCTGAAGAATCCCCCTGGATTCTTCACACTGTAGCTCACCTGAGGGCCACTTGATGCCCCCCAGGCTTAAGCCAAGCATTCTTTCACCATAGGACCAAACTGCAGAATAACACTGAAGGTCAGAGGCATGGAAAAATGTTGCCTACTGAGATATATAGGCACAGCTGGGGCAAAGTGAGATGATTGTGGTAGAATTATAAATAGTGACATAAGGAAGCAGGAATGTGCAGTTTATGCACAAATAAACCTAGGTTTGACCTAGGCCAGTGGTCCAAGACGTTTTGTGTGAATACTGCTGAAGGAAATGATTTTCTTTCTCTTATTTTTCTGCCTTATATTTTCCCTGAGGACATTAAATATTTTCCGCAGGGGCTGAGTGTATCAGGGCCAGAGTTTAGGACTCTTTGGATTCCAGTCAAATCATATCACTGATGCTAAGTAATGTTGCACAGCTAAATTAAGCTTCCTCTGGAATTCCAGATATAGATCATCCATTTAACAAATATTTAATGAGCTCTGACTATGTGCCAGGCTCCGTACTTCATGAAAACCATGTTTGTTAAGAACCTGAAAAGATGTTTGTGAAAATCATGCTTTCGGGGTCTTGTCTATATAACACCTTGATTGCCCCAATTCTGAGAAAAAGGAAGGTTACAGAGCTGAAAGCTGGGCTTGAACCAGAAAAGACCAGGCTGCCATGACTCCAGCCTTCACAGATGCACGTGGAGTAAAGAGAAGAAAGATGAGAAAAAAGAAAACATCCACATAATATAAGCAAATACAGTGTGGAATGCCAGAGTTGGACATATCAAGTCACAAGCCACAAAACTGATTAAGCCTCAATTTTCTCACCTGTAAAATAGGGACAGGCATCCCTACCTCTCTGGCTGTTTGGGGGATAAAATATGTAATGTGCAATTCACAGTGCACATTAGGAATGGCAGGTGGTCAATTAATGTTGTTTCTTGCCACCAAACAAGAAAAACAAGCTTTTTGAAAAAAAGCAGGATACTGTGAGAGGTAAAGACCCCCTCATTGAGAGAATACATTTGATAATCTACAGGAAATCCTACCATGTAGACGAGGCTTGGGGATTTAGGATGTGGTAGCAGGGCTAGTACTAGGGTGAAGCAGGTGAGACACAAAATTTAAGGAAGTGGTCACTCTCTGGTCCCTGTAAATACAGGGTTGGCATTTATGCGACCCCGGGATTGAGTGCCTCCTTCTATTTTGCTAGGTACCTCATTCACCTTTCTCTAGGTGGCCCTGCTTTGTGATACATACAATAAGGCAGGAGAGTTAGTGAATGGAAGGCTATCCAGAGGAAAACATGGGAATTGATGCTACAGTGTATATGGGATCCCTAGAGGACCAGACTTCCTTAGGGGGAGAGGGAGAATCAGATGGGATTTTAAGGTTTAGCCCAGCTCTAAGAATCCAGGATTTTACCTTGCTACAAGAAGAAAATCATGTTCAAATATATGTGCTTCTTACTCAGATAAGGGTGCTTCCTTATAGGAAGCAGTAATAACTGTAGGAGGTAGGACAGGAAGGGTGAGGGGTGTCTCGTTCCATAAGATTTGGGGGTGAATTGGGCTCAGGGCATGCCAACTGTGACATTCTGTTCCCAGGGGTGCTTAGCAGATCATGAAGTGACAGTAATAAAATGTCAAGCACTCCCTAGTCAGTCTAAGCCCCTTGCTGCAATCAAATAAAATCAGAATTGCACAGCTGGCTGGAGGAAGCCAGATGCCGACCTAATGATGCAACCCAGGCAAAGCTGAGGGTGACCAGCAGGGCCCAGGCTGCACAAGCCCCAAGTTCCCTGGGGTCAGAGCCAGGGACGGGAAACTGGCTTAGCCCAGAAAGCCAAGAGTGCCAGCCCAGCTCAGTCCCACCTCTTCCCAGAAGCCCAGGGCACCCACCTCTCCTCACCACCCACCATTTCTTTTTCATTTAGAAAAAGACCGCCCACAGGCAATGGGGCAGGAGAAAGCTTCATCCCCAAAAAACACAACTTGAAAATGGCAAATGTTGGGTCTTTCTAAAAGCACACAGAGGCTACAATTAATAAAACTCAGACAATTTCTCTGATTAATCTCCACCTTCCCCCAAAATACTGCCTTTCACTGTAGCAGTCCAATTATGCCACCTAAGCAGGGTGGCAGCCTCTTATAATTGCTTAAGTACCTAAACTATTCTATCTACTGGCCAGTAAACAATTAGACAGCAAAGACTAGTGAAATCAAATTTTTAATGACTTCTACATGCCTGGCACTGAACAAGACAGACCCTACCCACAAGTATTTCATCCTCATTTCTCATCATTTCCCATTCTCTTTCTCTCCCTCCCTCCTTCATACATACACTAAACTCTTCTTTCAATTCTCCAAGTTGTATCTCACTTTTAAACTACACTTGCTGTTCCTCCTACCCCAAACACTCTTCCTCCCGTATTTTTCCAGGCCACCTCCATACTTAACCTTCAAGTTTTACTTAAAAAGTCATTTTCTCCACAAAGTTTCTTGGAGATTTCTCATCCTCCAATCAAATGTATTGGATACACTGTGCTCACTGCATTCCTCAATTACTGTGCTAACAACGGCCTCAAACTCCTCCGTTTTCAGTGTTCTCTTCCTCTTCAGCTTCCTGCCTCCCACCTCCCTGTCCTCAATCTAAGTTCCTCCTCCAACCATATGGGTCCTTCCCTTGGTTACATTCAGCCTTTTAGTCCATCTTCCACCCCCTACTTTTCTTTCCTTCCCGTTTTCCATCCTGACCTCCTGGACTTCTCTAACCATGGTGAACTGAAGAGATGGAAGCTATCAGGGGGATCACTTCTGCTAACCCAGAGTGGTTCTTGGGGGTGTGGTGCCATGCAAAATGTAGTTGAAATCGTTTTCCCCCAGTCTTACTGCCAACTCTAGGTCATTTGTAATTCAGATTGACAGCTGTATATTGATTCCTTATTTTCAACTGATGTTGCAACTGGAGAATGAGAATCTGAACATCGATCCGGCTTTTCTTCCAAGTAAAACTTGGGATTCTCCAAGAGGTTGGCCTATTGGAGAAAAACATCTTGACACTAGATGAGAAAGAACCAAGACACAAAAGCCCATTCCCCCAAAGAAGTCCAGACAAATCTGGATTCTCAGACCAGATACATGAAAAAAAAAAAGAGGGAGTATTATAGACATTATAGACTCGTAAAATGATGGCTGAGGGCTGGAAGGGCCATTAGAGATTATCTTAATCTCCTTGTATAACTGGGAAAACTAAAAGCCAACAAGGAAAGTGATTCACTGAAGGTCATACAGCCCCCACTTTATTATATCAACTTTGCCTCCAACCTCACTATTGAACTCTATTCCTGGAGCTTTCCATGGCCTCTGTCATTAGGAGTAACTTCTGAGGTCCTTTAAGTACCAAAGTCTCTTAGTGTGTCAAATCCCCTGACCAGAAAGTAGTGGAAAATCTAGTGCATGCTCTAATCCCCACATACATCCATAAACATCCATCTATTTGTATACATAACATACATAATACATCATACTTAGAAACCTACTCACATCACACAAACTCACCTACATCCATAGACACACACAAAGAAAGTAAAATGCATTTGTCCCTCATCCTGTCCATCAAAACTAGCTCTTCAGGATGTGAGCAAGGACCTTCAGATTATTAAATGAGAGTGTCTAAATATTCCTAGAGTAACTTCTGAATCTTCAAAGCAATACAAGATTGCTTTCAGTATTTTTCATTTCTGTGTATAATAGTCCAATGCTTTGTGTAGCCAGTGCATCTATTGTAATAAGCTTTCTCAGTAAGGAAAAGAAAACTTTGTCTCAGAAGATCTCACTCTCTCTCTGAAAATTACCATTAATCAAATTTTTCTAAACTGAGTCTGATTCACCCATTATATCTTAGTAATCCCTGAAAAACAACTGCATCATTTCCAAATACTTTCATAAGTTCAAAAAATTTTAACAATTGAGTGTTTCATTTCTCAGATTCATTCCCAGCTCCTCTGTCCAGCAGCTCATGGTCTATAAGCAAATGCTTAAGTTAACTGGGAATTGTGGTACTAAAAGAGCTCCCAAATGCATATTTACTCTACACAGATGCACGGCACATCAGATTCACCAGGGTGGGAGGGGGTTGAATAATCCTGTGCAAATTGTACTATCTAAATATAGACAGAAATGTACAAGGATTATCAAGTGGAGAGAGGCATAACTACTTTCGCATTAATATGGAGCCTTTGTATTTGGAAAAGAGTTGGGAACTTTTGGCCTAGGGCATAGTGAAGGAGGAGGATGATTTTAAGTGATTGACACAATAACAATAAATTATTAGTGAGCCCATTCTTTTCCAGTCTTTATTATCTCCAGAAGTCTTGTTAGGTGCTAATATGCCTCTAACGCCTGTCCAACACTTGCTAGACTTCTTTGTAACTTAGTGCAGGCCTTGGGCTCAGAACATTGGCAAGCAGCAGATCACTAGAATTGTAAACTCTTATCTTTCTGTCTTGTTGCCATTGTATTTGCTGTTATGGTTCTCTCCCATTATGGCTAGTAATACTAGATTTCTATTTGTGAGTAGTGAAACATAGTTCCCTTTTAAATAAATCTAAATTTAGAAGAAGAGAGGCAATTTAATGAAAATAATTAAGTGAATAATAGTAGAGGTGGTGAACAAACAGGGCAAAAATTATGAAAGTGACACCAGGAAACAGCTGGTAAAGAATATACAGGAGGGGCTGAACTGGAGATTCTCAAAATATGCTACTGTGAATCACTTGACAAAACAGAGAATCATTGGGTACTTCACAACAATTTCTTCTCCATTTTTAAGTGTGGTAAATTCAGAGCAGTGTATATACAGATTGCTAGAATTCAGACACATGTTTTGATTTGCTTGGATATAACAGGGTAGAACAAGCTTCAGAAACAAATACTAATAATAGCATAACTCTCATGATTTTATCCTCCTCACAATTTGCAGATGACTTTCCCACACGTTGTAGCATTTGTACGAGTCCACACTGGAAAATTGAAGTTCTAATCCCTTCTCTCTTTAAAGTGCGGTGTGACCTGAGGCCAGTTACTTAACCCCCCAGAGTCTTCATTCCTTCAACTTCGGCTCAGTGCCAAGGTTTTAAGTGAGCCAGCAGCTGGGTGACCAGACTGCAAATACCTTACTGCAGACATACAGGTTAGAATAACCAGAAGACTCTTCAGCTTTGGGGAGGGTTCTGGTATTAAATGTCATGTTATGCTAATAGCAAATGGTATGGGATAATTTGGGGCGAATTCATTCTCCCACTATACTGCCTAATAGGATTCAGGCTTATGAGAGAGGCCTAAGGGCAAAAAATTGCTTGTGCTCCAGGAACTGCTGGGAGGAAGTACTACATTCCCAAATCTTATTATCCCAGAGGAGGGGCTGGAGGGAGTACGGGAGCTTATGAAAGTGTCATAACTGCCACTCCCAGAGAGGTTCTAGAAGTGAATTATAACAGCAGAAAAGTCGTAAATCACTAGTTACATGCCTGTGGTCCCCTCTGCCCACACCAGAGTCACATAGCAGCCATGAGTCTGGTGCTGAATGGAGAAAACTGTGGGCCATGGGAAGCACCTGGGAGGGCTTTCCAACCATGTGGGGTTCACGGTGCAGCAGAAAGCCGTGTGAGACAAGGAGCAGCCTCAGACCTGCTGTGAACTGCTTCAAACACACACACACACACACCCCACATACACACACCACGCCACAAGAGAAAAACAATGTATTGTGTGCTTACTGTGTTCTAAGAACAGTCCTAGGTATTTTTAACTGTGCTACCTCAGTTATTCCTCGTGCAAAAAAATTCCTTGACAGGTAAGAAAACTAAAGCTCAAACAGGTTAAGTAACTTTTCCAAGGTGACACAGCTAATAAATGACTAAGACAGGATGAATCCCAAATCATCTGTTCTTTTCACTCTTTTACACTATTCTGTATTATATTTCACAGTACATTTCAAAAACAAACACATGCAATATGCACATTACAGACATAAATCTACAGAAGCATTTTACACATTCACACCCTATATCCCATTTATACATACACCTCACATATACACACAAAATGCCCATACTAAATGCCATGCTTAACGTATATACACATGAACACAGAAATTTACATTTTGCACATACAAACCTATGTGACCCAATTCTCTATGCACCTGCAAACACCCCCATGCACACTCTAATCCCCACATACGTCCATACACAACCATCCATCTGTGTACGTAACACATATATACAATCATACCTAGAAACCCACCCACATCAGACAAACTCACCTACATCCATAGACACACACAAAGAAACTAGTGCATTTGTTCCTCATCCTGTCCATCAAAATTAGCTCCCCAGGATATGAGTAAGGATCTTCATATTATTAAGCAACAGTGTCTAAATACTCCTAGACTACCTTCTGAATCTTCAAAGCAATACCACATTGCTTTCAGTATTTTCCATTACTGTGTATAATAGTCTAATTATTTTAAAATTGTTGATCCATGTATAAATATTTATGAACACTTTTTACTAGCCAGAATATTTGATTAATTAAAGTAGCACATTATTCATTCATTCATTCATTCATTCATTCACTGTGCAATTACTGAGCACCAATTAAGTATGAAACACCATGGTAGACACAGCAGGGAATGAAAGAACAAACAAACAAATAATAAATAAAACCACCATGATTCCTGCTCTTAAAACACAAACTCAGATAACTACATCAGCACCTGATGAGTGAGCTTGTGGGGGATGGGGGTGTGGGGAAGCAAGGAGACAAGATGACCGGATGGCTCTGAGGCTTCTAATCCTAGAGAGTGGAAGTATATTGACATCATCTGGAGAAACAGATCTGAAGGAGCAAGTTTGGGAAGGAAGCTGTAGTGTTCAGTTTGGGGGATATATTTGAGGCACTAGCAGAACATTGAGATAAATGTGTCCCTCAGGTGTTTGCAAATGAGGAAGGGGGTTTTAAGGAAGAGGCTAGTGTGGTGACAGATTTGAGACTCATCCATTATTAACTGATTGCTTAAACAGTTACAACTGATGAGACCAGAAAAGAAGCTGAGAGGAAAAACAAGACAGGTTGGGTACAAATCCTTGGGGAATATTATGTGCTGCTTGACTAGGTGACAGAAGCTTCCACCTTACACACACACACACACACACACACACACACACATCTCTATGCATTTCCTCCAACATTCCAGCCTCACAAGCTCATGTCAGTGCTGCTCATGGCTCCTAGCTATCTATCTCCTGGAAAAAATTTCAGTACCAGCAAACCTCCATTGCCCAAAGCAACCCAAATTAGTGTTCTTCAACCCTTGAGCCTCCAACACTGACTCTTATTGAAATCTATATGCTTTAAGAGCTTGATGTGGCAATTCCTCAAGGATCTAGAACCAGAAATACCATTTGGCCCAGCAATCTCATTATATGCCCAAAGGATTATAAATCATTCTACTATAAAGACACGTGCACACGTGTATTTATTGCAGCCCTGCTCACAATAGCAAGGACTTAGAACCAACCCAAATGCCCATTAATGATAGAGTGGATAAAGAAAATGTGGTACATATACACTATGGAATATTTATCCAGCCATAAAAAATGATGAATATGAGTTCATGTTCTCTGCAGGGACATGGTTGAAGCTGGAAACCATCATTCTCAGCAAACTAACACAGGAAGAGAAAACCAAAAACCATGTGTTCTCACTTATAAGTGGGAGTTGAACAATGAGAACACATGGACACAGGGAGGGGACCATCACACACCAGGGCCTATTCGGAGTTGGGGAGCAAGGGGAGATAGAGCATTAGGACAAATACGTAATGCAAATGGGGCTTAATACCTAGATAACGGGTTGATAGGTGCAGCAGACCACCGTGGCACATGCATACCTGTGTAAAACAAACCTGAGTACTCTGTGCATGTGTCCCCAAACTTAAAAAAGAAGTAAATAAATAGCTCAACAGAGGGAAGCTCATGTTCTTAATGCATTAGTAATTCATACTGTGGTGTGAAAGAATCCCTAAAGCCACTTACTTGAATGGGTGTGGGGTGGAGGAGAGGTGACAGAAATATCATGAAGCATCCCCACAGTTTGATTTGAAATCACCTCACCCTTGATACAATGAAGTGGGATACTACTAATTTACTCTGGGTCCTCTGTCAGTCCCTTCCGCTAACTGAGCCTCAGTTTCCCAAGTGAGATTTTCTGAAGTGTATGCTTCTTGAGACGGTGATCCCATAAGTATAAGCATATAAGCTTGTCAAAGCTTCTGAAGAGACTTGAGGTAAAAATGCCTGATAAAATTTGTGTTCCAGAATGCATCTGACTTTAGCAACTTTTTAAAAAATTGGTGACTTTGATTCTGAAGATAAACCTTGAGGAAATGGTAAATTACTTGATCTATAACATCCCTTCTGTCTGTGTTGCTCCATGGACCTATGAGAGTACAGGTGCCCAACACAGGGTAAGGTCTACCAAAAGACTAACCGTCCAACCTCCTCTCCCAGGGAGACCCAGCTGCCAAGTGTGATTACTCAAAATCCCAGAGATGAAGCCTTAAAAATGTCAGTGGCTTCTCAGCAGACACTTAGCTGCCTGCCAGGATCCCATGCTGGCTGATATTTGGGCTGGGTAAACAATTTAACCTGGGCCTTACCTCACTAAAGACCCATATAACCTGTTTCTCCCACTAAGGGCACTCTTGTGTTTCTACAGGGGTTGGACAAGGCTGGGATCTGATCACAGCCAAGAGAAAGAGCTGTCAGTAACCTTTTGCTTTCCTCTCTTCCTCCTTAGCCTTGCTGCTTCTAAGGAGGCTGAAGCTGCCCGCTCTGCACCCAAGCCTATGTCACCCTCGGATTTCCTGGATAAGCTAATGGGGAGAACCTCCGGATATGATGCCAGGATCAGGCCCAATTTTAAAGGTAGAGAGAACATTCCTTCCAGACCCACAGGGAAGTGCTTTCCCAGATTACAGCAGCAAGCAGAATGGTATTACACACAGATGGTAAATACACGATATGAATCCCATGACTCTTTCCTCTACCCAAGGCAGACATTCTTAATCAGTTCAGTCTTCTCTCCCACCAAGCCCAGAAAAAGCCACAGAGGATTCAATTTAATAGCACCTCTGGTTTCCAGGAGTCCAAATCTGAATTAAAAACTATCTGCTACCTCTTGTATAATAGGAAGAAGGATAAACATGGAATGTGGAGAAATGGGTTCAAGATTGGGCTCAGGCACAGACTTACTCTCTGAGCTTAGATGATGAGCCTCTCCCTTTCTTTGAGCCTCAGATTCTTCATCTGTGCAGTGATGGGCTTGGATACTTCAGCAGCCTTTAGGCATATGCTTCCCAGAGCTTTCAGACTTACAGCAGGTGCCCCCAAAGGAGAAGTAGAGGGCATGATGAGCAAGCCCACCCTGCTTCTCCCCAAGCAGCTTCCCTTTTACTTTCTATAAAGGGCTCCCAACAAAAATGCATCAGCTGACAGTTTCCCATGGGCTAACAAATACGTTGAAAATGTTTAGTCTAAATCAGAGTCATCATTTCAAATCCCTCCCATGGTCGAGTAGATAAATGAGTGAGGCAAACCAAGACTAAGACAATAGGGAGTGGTAGAGACTATGAAGAAATAGAGGTACTGGCTCCTCTACAGGGGCAGCCTCTCCTTAGCCCCAGCCTGCAGTTGCCCTGCAGAAATGTAGGCCCCATGTTGCCAAAGTATCATGTATTCCAAGAAAAGCCAGGTATTGAGATCTATGTGAGACCTCCTAATTCCTAAAACATGTAAATTTAAAAAAAAATGTGTTTAATCCCCTGTGGGTGGCCAACTTACATACTCTAGTCCAGGTGATCTGAAACATTTTTTTTAACCTCTCATAATCCTTTGGGAACTTAATCAATGTCTATAACCAAGAGACTAGTTCCCTTTGTTTACTGATGCCTTAGGAGGTTGCAGCTATCTCAAACTGCCAAGCAGAATCCAGCAGGTGCAATCTTAAGGACTTCCTTGGGAGCCTATAAACTCTGACCTTCCTCCCGGCACCCTTGCAAAAATCTTATTCCAAGGACCTGCAGTCAGCCTCCTAGACAAGCGTTGATTTCAGGTGCCCTTCCTCATTGTTCCTTTTGGCTCAAGTCCAAGACCAAACAAGGTATGTGACAGCTGGTAACAGCTTCCTAATATTTGCTCACTTTGTCCCCTGCTCTCAAGTCCCCTTCTCAGAGTGCTTGCTCCGCACAGCTCTGCAAATAGAAAACGTTCTGGGAGATGCACGCAGGTCTCTGTTTGGGCCCGCTCTCCACCCGTTTACCTCGAGGCTCCTTCACTCCCGCCTGGACCTTGCTCCCGAGGCCATAGCTTCCAGCATTGTGAGCTTTATCCTTGTGGTTACCCCAAGGATAGGTAAGTCAAGAACAAGGTTGCTGCCCCAGCACACTCAGCTCAGGCCTTCACCAGGGTCACCATCTCAAATACCTAGAGGGGCAAGACAACTATAGTATATTAATGAAGCAGGATGGAGAGAAGAAAATAAAACCCGAAAACATGGGGCTCATCTAAGGGCAGCCACTTCTCAGCTCTTGCTGATGGCTGTCAGGCAGGAATGCAGACCCTGTACAGCCAGGCCTTCCAAGAAAAGACTTAAGTCTAAGGTTTTATCTGAAATCTTGCAAACTGACAACTAAATCACCTCTTTAAAAAACACTGTTGGCCAAATCCAACACTTTCAAGAACCGGTTAGGGCCCTTGGCAACCAGGTTGCATCCTCTGTCCCTCGCTGTTTTTAGGCATCCCGGTCCACCGCGCCCCCTGGTGGGCTCTCTCAGTACTCCATCCTGAGTAAAGGCGGCATGGTCTTGCTTTCCTGAGAAATGTGTTGAATGTGGGTTCATCCAGGGTTTATATGTTAATTATTCTTTGTGCATGCCACTGTACTTGACACGTTCAGTGAAAAGCCTTCATGAACGAATGAGTGAATGAATAAATAAATAAGCCCACAAATATGCTACTTAGAACAGTTAAGTGACTTTTTCAAGTCATGCTATCAAGACCAGAGACTTTAATCCAGTTATTCTAACTTAATTCTTTGTCTAATAACAATGATTTATTTGTTTGTTTGCCTATTTATTTATGTACTTTGCTTATTTACTTACTTAGCAATGGACATTTTTAAGAAATAAAATATTGCCCTGACCACTGAATCAGGGCCCTTCCAACCTTCCCACTCTGAGAACCTTGGGCCCAATATCCACAGAACTAGATCATCTTTTAGGCCTCTCCTAACACTGCACTAGCCTTAACCCCTCCGACCCCGCACCTGACTGGGAATGAGGTGCAGCTTCCTGGAGCCTCACTGTAGGAGCTGAGAGGTTTTCTCTGCCCTCTTTTTTGCTGAGGCCTGAAAAATTTCCAAGAGGATTTTATGCCCTGAGCCCTTTGATGCCTTTCATGCTTCCACCCGGACACAAATCAGATTCCCCAAAACCCCATTCAAACCATAGAGCTCCTCAAAAGGCCATTGAGGATCAGGCCCCCTGTGACTCCAACCTGATAGAAGAGGGCTGCATTGTTTAAAAACTCTATGAAGGGATCCATCACTCATTAGCTGCCTTAAGTGCTAGAAATTTTCCCTGCTCCTGCCCCTCGTGAAAACACTGGTAGCAAGGAACAGCAACCACAGTCTGCAGAGTGCAATGGCAAAGAAACTGTGACGTGGAAATAAAGGGCCCTAAGACAGCATTCCAGTTCTTCTACTTACCTAGCAGGCATGACCCCACTTGAGTCACTTACTTTATCTCGGCCTCTGTTTCTGCATCTGTAAAATGACTCAGCAGAACTAGGCCATTCCAGCTCTGCTAGTGTCTTCCATATGATTTTGTAAATTATAATGGCTCCTAGGATCAGGGGCACAGCCCAATGCAAATAAATACACAATAGCAAAATTAAACTTTAATATTTAATGAAATATATACATTATCCTGCTGCAAAAGGCAGCTGGATTGTAATTTTCTCGAGGATAATTTAATTTCAGATTTATTTCAATGAATCGCACCTCCCCATAGGATCCTTTTGGCCTGCACCCCCTCACACACATAAATCAGAATCTAATTTATATGGAAGTCACAGTGCCAGACACTTGCAGGGACTGGGTGAGAACTCTGTGCACGTCATTCCAAGGCATAGGCAGAAACTCCTTGGGGTATCTTAATGGCGTGAGGCAAAAAAAAAACAGGTCTGAGTCTAAATGAAGGAGAAAAATTCTGACCATTCAGGTTTTTTCCACCTGACCTTTGTTTAGGTGGAAGTGACAAGGAGGCAGACTTCTGCTCAGCACATGGAAAAATATATTTAGCAGACAGAGCTCTCCAATTATGGAAAGGGTTGCTCAAGACAAAATCAGTTTCCCACTGCTGGAAGTATTCAGGCACTCAGCCTTGAATGGGTAGTCAGTCTACAGCAGTGGTCCCTAAACCTGGCTGTGCATGAGACTCACCCAGGTAGCTCTCTGAACACTAGACTCTTGGGCTAACCTCCAGAGATTTGGTTTCACTGAGTGTGGGGTTGGGCCAGAGAATCTGTAATTTAACAAGTTCCCAGATGATTCTCCTGCAGATAACCCTGTCTGCACTAGAGTTTGGGAAGAAATTGATGAGGTGAGCTTTAAGAAACCTTCCAGCCCTGAAATCTTATAACCCTGAAATGCAAATGGATAGCTTCTATAAAGGAATTCCAAACCACTGAAGCTGAGAATGACTACCTAGAACAAGAGCTACTCTCTCTCAAGATTGATGAGGAAATTGAGACCCAGGACAGAGAAAGGACATTGCCAAGGTCAAACAATCAGTGAGTGCTGAAGTTATGTCTAAAATCCAGAGGTCCTGATAATCCCTTTAAGGAAAAATGTGGATTCTCACCCCAAGACTAAGTCCTCTCCTATATGCCAAGACTTCTGATCTTAGCTTAGTTTGAGCAAAATGCCTAGGCTACTCTTTCAAGAGGGACAGAATGCAATGGGTGCTAGGGGGCATAAGGACATACCTACTTTCTTCTTTCCACAATCAGAAAACTTTGGTTCAAGTCCTGGTTCTACCACTTGTTAGTTAAATGAGACTGGATGAGTTACCAAAACTCTTGGTGCTACCTTTGTCAAGTAGGAACAAGCATTCTGCCCTGCCTACCTCAGTACCTCATGGGAATCAAGAAACTGAATCTGAAAAGAAAATCACAAATCGCAAATTACAATCTTCATGTGAAAGGTTGGGACCTTTTATCCACGTCCTATTCATCTTCAAAGTCACCTCCAGGTCATCACCTTTCTGAGATCTTTCCTGCTTCATTCTCCAGAACCTCTCTCACTTGGACTCCTGATGCTCTTACCACTCTTACCCATGGTCTTGCATTTCCCTTTGGTTATTTTATGTCAGCCCTTTTTGTCAGCTTATTTGGAAACCCAGTACTGAAAATTCTGGACTCTGCCACTGTCTCTGTGACTATGAGCATGCCCCTTCCTTCCTCTGAACCTGTTTCCTACAGACTAGCCATTCAGATGAGCACCCTTGGAGTTAGACAAATCTGAACCCAAACTCTGGCTCACCCATTTGCTAGTTATGTAACCATGAACAAAGAACCTCTCTGAGCCTCTGTTTTCTCACCTGTAAAATGAAGGTAATAACCATACCTTCTCCTGGAGTTGTTGAGAGGATAAAATGATGTTAATGCTCTCAGCACAGCAGTAACCCCTTTCATGTTTAGTAAATGGCACCTGCTATAATTAATAGTATAAAGTGAAGAGATTGGGCTTCAATGAGACGACATTTCCTCCAGCAATGAGATAGCAAAACAGTGAATAATCCTCCATTTCTTTCCTATACTTTGTAGTAGGATTCAAAAAACTTGCTCAGAAAGTATTTAACTAAGTCTGTAGACTTCCCTTGAGGTTCCTTCTGGATTCCTCAGCTGGTAATTCCCGTCAATGCCTTTCAGACTATCATTCTTGGTTCATAAGTTCAAGGCAAGGAACTTGCTGTTCCTTGTGATTCCCAAGATGGCCTCCAAATGTTGTAGTCATAAATATATTTCAGCCACAAATTAGAAGGCAGCCAATGGGACTTGGGAAAGGAATTTCAACCATATGGCAGGATGATGAATCATCCCGTGTTAATGAAAGTACATCTCAGCTCAGCCTCTGGTGTTCTGTACCTGGTGCTCACTTGGGGACCAGGAAATCTGGCATAGAGATGTTAAACGGTGGCTGGGAATTCCAAGTGGCGGGGGGGGGCAGGTAGAGAGCAAGCAAGGATCTCCTCCACCAAGGGCAATCTATTCCAGAAGTCAGTGTTCTAGGAATGGGTCCTATCCTGTGGGTTCTTCCATGGCCATGGGACTAAGCAGGAATCTCTCTTGATTGGCAGGTCCCCCAGTGAATGTGAGCTGCAACATTTTCATCAACAGCTTTGGTTCCATTGCTGAGACAACCATGGTGAGTAAGTCAAAACACAAGCTGTTAGTTTCTGCTGGGGATATCTCTCCATGAAATATTTATCCTCTGCATTGGTCTCCACCAAGGAGGTGGGGAATCAGCTGGGTTTTCTTCAAGTCTCCAGTGGTATACCATGAGGCTCGATGTCTTTACTGTCACACTAAATGTTTTCAGTAAGGATATAACATCTGAAAATGGTTAAAGGGTTAGCAGGGCAAGCACCTGCTAAACATCCAGGATTACAGAAACAAAATTGTCCGACAAGTCAAATTTTTAGAGTAAAAGAAAATGTGAAGACCTGTTTTTAAGTTTAACATTCAACTGCAGAATGGCAGGAGATTCATTGCTGGTTATAGAAGCTGAAATGGGTATATTGGGTTAATTGTATATTTCCTCTACTGTCGAATACATTTAAAACTTTTCACAGTAAAAAAAGTTTAAAATAAATCAATTACACTAGAAGAAATGGCTAAAAAAAAATACCAAAATTGGAATTGTGATTATCTCTGAATTATAAACTTATGAATAATTTTTATTTTCTTCCCATGGTATTTATATATTTTTCAAATTTCTGCAAGGGATGAATATTACATTAATAATTATAAATAAATATAATGATACTTTAAAACATTTCTCAGCTGTTTTTTGCTTTTCAACAGAAAAACAAATTATACTTATGTTAAGGAAGTGATCTAGCTTGTGAAAAAATAATCAGGGCAGCCTACAGTTAACTGTGACCTGTCCATTTCTGGACATCCACCTGCCCCCAATCTACTTCAGGTTTCCACTGTGGCTTGCTTACATGACTGCAAAGGGTTCTCATTGGCTTCCAGCTGGCCCCCTTCCAGTCTACTTTTTCCCACACTGGCCTTTCCAAAACACAAATCTAACCACAGCACTGCCTCGATTTAAACCCTCCCTACGGCTCCCCATCACCCTCAGCGTTAAACCCAAATTCTTTTGCAAAGATGAGGAGGCTCCCTGTGATTCACCCTGCTTCATCTCTTCCCTCTCCCACTGCATACTCTAGCTGCACTGATTGCTTACTGCTCTCCATCCAGGTTGTCTCTCACTCCCTGCTTTACAGGTTTCTGGGGATTGCTGCTACGCCGCTGCCCAGAGCACCCACTCCAGCCTTCTTTCCCTTGCCAATTCCTATCGTCCTTTAAGACTCAGGTTAGAATTATTTCCATAGAAAGCCTCCCCACTCTAACATGTGTGTACGTGTGTGTGAGTTCATGTGTGCACTTCACCCAAGGCTGGGAGGAGTCCCTTCTGTCCATTCTCAGGACACATTTTACAGTTTCCACAACAGCACTTGCCACTTACAATCACCACTGTACCAGCCTGCTTATGTGTCCCTCCTGTCACTCTACTCTAAGTTCTTTGTGGGCTGGTATCTTGTCTCGTTTTCTGTGGTGACCTCAGCTGGCACAGTGATTCAATAACAGATAGTCAACGGCTTTTTAAATAAATAAACCAAATCAATTATATTGCCTATCAATTAAAACCAGTATTTGGTCCTAAGCATTTATGGAGATTACACGCAAACTTTCAGTCCGAGGCTGGCAAAAATCACTGAGTTCTGTAGGTGAGGTTTCAAATGATCTAAAAGCTGTCCTTTGCAAACAGGCCTGTCTTGATGTGGCCAAGAAGACTGTGCCCACATTCAGAGGACAAATGGTGAAACTCCCTAAAGTAACAGACCTCTTCTTTCCAAATGGAGATGGCCCCACCTGTTAGCTAGGAGCAAACACAGGTGCTTTGCATTGGGTATCCAGGTGAAATAAATAGCCAAGTTCTTTTCACTTTTGAATGGATGTCTTACAAGCACTCTTAATGAGCCCCTGTGCTTTTCTTCTCCTCCTCCAAGATCAGAAGCATGTTGACATCTGTATTAATCATAATCTGTACAGTGAGTGTTGACACTGCCACTCTTTCCTCAATGGTAAGTGGTTATCAAGTCAAGTCAGGGAGTGGACTACCTGGTTCTATAAAGGGCCTGGTTATTTGAGGATAGGCACACATATCTGCACTTGTTTCCCTATAGTGACCAACAGAGACCTAATTTCTTCATACAGATTCCTAAAAAACATAGGTATAGCCCTGCTTCATGTAGTGGTTAAAAGCTCAGCTCTGGAGTCACATACACTGAGCTATCTGTGAAGTCTTTAAGCCTCAGTTCTTCATCTGTAAAGTCCCAATGGTAATTAACATACTGATATCATTAAGTTATTATGTGTAGTATGTAGAGAAAAATGTTTTTTGTTTTGTTTTGTTTTAAGACTGAGTTTCACTCTGTAGCGCAGCCTGGAGTGCAGTGGCGTGATCTCCACTCACTGCAACCTCCGCCTCCTGGATTCAAGCGATTCTTATGCCTCAGCTTCCCAAGTAGCTGGGATTACATACATGTACCACCAGACCCAGCTAATTTTTGTATTTTTAGTAGAGATGGGGTTTTGCCATATCATCCAGGCTGGTCTCGAATCCCTGGCCTCATGTGATCCAACTACCTCACCCTCCCAAATTGCTGGGATTACAGGCGTGAGCCCCCAGCCTAGAAAAATGTTTTTCATTGTACCTGCTTTGTAAATGTTCACTAAACATTTTTTATGCTGGTAATGATGATAGAGACTCTGGACACTGAAGCCCCAACATTATCATTGATGATTTGCTGTGCAATCTTGAGCAATCCTTAGACTTCTCTGAGGCTTGGTTTCTTCCTCCTTTCCTCTCCACCCCAACCCCCACAACCCTCATCTCCTACTTCCCACCCCACATCTTCTGACTACCTTTTCAGACTTCACTTCTGCTGCATTTTGCTTTCTACAGAAACAGTGTAGCAGAGTAATTAGATAAAGTCTTCAATGCCCAGACAAAATTTGAGGCTCAGCTCTGTGATTTTGGCCAAGGTATTTAAGTTGGCTTTCTCATCTGTTGAAAATGGGGATGCCCATAGCATTCACCGTGTGGCCTGCTGTGAGTATTAAGAGATAATGCACAGAAAGTGCAAAGTGCAGTGCCCAACACAAAGTGCACATGCAATGATGCCAGCTATTGTTACATGCCATTTATAATTTTCAGCACATTTTCACATTCACTCTCTCATGTGATTCCTTCACCAAACGTTTAGTCTTACAATGGCTCTGTAAAGTTGGCATACTAGGTTCCCCATTGTACAGCTGAGAAAATGGAGATTTGTACAGATCATATCACAAAGCTAGTTAGTGACTGTGCAAGGATTAAGATCCAGTTCTCATATCCCATAGACAAGTGTTTGTTCTGTGCCACACTGCTATAACTCCAAAGAGCACAGACTAAAACGTTTTGAGGACCAGGACCTACAAAGTACACATAAGCAACAGTCTAAGTGCTATCAAAAGTGGAAATCCAACCCAATAGCATGCCCAGCTCCCCCCAAGAGAAAATAGTAACTAACAGTAATGGAGATAATCAACAAGACAACCCCAGAAGAGATGGCCCCCTGGAGAATAACTAAATAATCTTCAGACAGGAAATGAAGGATCAGCTATGATGTGCTGCCTTGAGGGTAGACCACAAATGACATAGTTTTCTTCCTGTTTATTAAAGTTAATCCCAAGTAGGGCAGGGGGTGCTATTTCCAAGCTTGCGCATTTCATAATATAGTGGAATCTCATTTAACATCACCAATGGGTTCTTAGAATCTGCAACTTTCAAGAAAATGACTACAACACAAACCATTTTATTTCTCATCAACATTATAACAAAACAACATTATTCAATAAACTGCTAAATGTCATTTCACTTAAACTCTGTTCCCAATAATCTATCCAAGATGTTAAATGAAGACTTATGTACTGTGATTTTTTTTCCACTAGCTTCTTAATTATTTATGTGTATAACTTACTTTGCAGATGCTATAGGGGGAAAAGTCTCAGATATAAAAAAAATTGAGAAATTGCCTAGTTCAGCTCTCTATTTTCTGGAGAGAGATCTGGTGGTTAGAATGGTAAGGTCACTTGAGCAAAGTCACACAGCATGAAATAGGTGTGAAAGAAACACAGGTCTGATGCTCTCTGCAGTGGTCAAAGATTCCCCTCCCTTCAGCTTCTTTCCCCTCTAGCTTCCAACAACCAAAACTTTCGGGCCACTTTCCCAATTAGAGCCTCTTTCCTTATCACTCAGAGTGTCTTTAGGAAACTGGTATTAGTGTAATAATAAGAAGAACAACTTGTTCTGAAGAACTTATTATATGCTGCTACATATCAGGCAGAGAACAGACCACTTCGGTATCTGTCACCTAATTTAGGCTTGATAAAAACCCCCATACAGTGGGAAGGATTATATCCAGTTCACAGATGAGAAAGCTGAGGATCGGAAAAGTTAGGTTATTTTCCTAAGGACACACAGCTAATAAGTGGCAAGGGTAGAATTTCAACTCAGTGCATGGTCTCGTAGGCCAAATGTAAATATTTAATTCCTGGATGTTTGGGACTACCCACCCCTTGCTTGTCCCCTTTCATCACAGAGAATTAGAGCAAAAGAGAACTTCAGCTTGAACAGACATAGAAACTGGAGGCCTCCTCTGAAATCTAGGTGGAAAGAAAAAATAAAAATAAAAGAAACTGGAGGCCAGAGAGAGGATTTCACTTACCCATGGATGCACACACACAGCTAATTACTGGCACAGTCAGCCCAAGCTCCCTGACTTCCAGCCCAGAATCTGCCTCTGCAATCCCACAAAGAGCTGGTCATGCACCATGGGTCCAAGGTAATATGGACATAGTCCTGGTGTCAGAAACTTTCCAGGCTGTGTTTGTTCTCCAGAAACAGCAGGAGTGCATAGCAGCTCTATAAACAGCTGGAGTACCCAGGCTTAACTGCCTGCCTCCCAGGACCTGGCTTTATTCACCGAAGCTAACAGACCTGAGAACAGAGAGGCAGCCAGCAAAGCAACAGGGGTCTCTATCCAGTCCTGACAAGGGGAAGGCTGAGACTGCCTGTCCTTTATCTAACCTTTTCCAGGACTCTCTTTGAGTCTGTGCAGCAAGAGGAAGGTAGAAGTTGAAACAGAAATGTACAAGGGAGGCCACGCACAGTGGCTCATACCTATAATCCCAGCACTTTGGGAGGCTGAGGTGGGCAGATTGCTTGAGCCCAGGAGTTCAAGATCAGCCTGGGCAAATGGTGAAACCCTGTCTCAACTAAAAAGAAAAGAAAAATTAGCCGGGCGTGGTGGCACATGCCTGTAGTTCCAGCTACTCAGGGAGCAGGGGCTAAGGCAGGAGGATCACCTGAGCCTTAGGAGGTCAAGGGTGCAATGAGCTGTGACTGTGCCACTGCACTCCAGCCTGGGCAAGAGAGTGAGGCCCTGTCTAAAAAAAAAAAAAGGAAAGAAAAAGTAAAAGGAATATACAAAGGAAAAGAGGAAAGAGTCCTGATCTAGAGCAGCCCCTCTGGTAGTCCACAAAGAGCTAAAACTCAGATGAAAAAAGCATGTGCATAAGTGTGTGCACTGCAGCATCTATGGATCTGTGTAGTATGTATGTGTAGGTGTATATTGTGGGATTGTGCAGTTGTATACGTAGGCATGTGTATATGTGATGCTAATTTGAACATACGTAGACATGTAACCTCAAAGAGAATGTGTATGATAATATATAGGTATAAACATAAGTATGTGTATTTCTGTATATATTTACATGTGGAAATCTGCATGTATGAATATGCATGTATCCGTGAGTTTTCATATATGCAGGAGATGTGAAAGTACTTAAGAACTAATGTGCATGAAGTGTATTATTTTCTTTGGGTATTTGTATGTGGATATTTGTGAATATATAGAGATATTTATGTATCAGCATTTGAGTCAGCACATTTACATGTGTGTACATGCATGTGCATGTGAATGTGTGTGCATATTAATACATGTGAATAAGTAAAAGAGTATTTAAATATGTATCAATATGGGAGTATGTCTATACATGTGTGCACATTAAGGAACTTGTATATTGCTGGAATTTATGTAGAACTATATATAAATACATGAGAGAGAGAGAGAAAGGGAAAGAGAGAGAGAGAGAGAGAGTGTGTGTGTGTGTGTGTGTGTGTGTGTGTGTTGACATCCTTTGGGCATGAATCCCAGTATTTCCATTATTAGAACATGTGTTCTAGCCTCTCTTGCCAAGGGGCAAGCCAGCTTGGCACAGAGACAGGTGCACTGTGGCCAGGACCCCTGCTGATTGATGACAGCCTATGCAACTACAGTCCACAAGTTTGGCCTTATTTGACATTAAGGGACAATGGACAGAGCTCTGAGCCAGGAGTCAAGAGACCAGGATTTGAGTTCTCACTCTGCCACCATGTAACACTTTTGAGACTCAGTTCCCCTAGGTACATGGCTCTAAGAATGGTGCATAGGATCACACAGAGTAATAGGTATGCAAGTCTTTGGTAAATGCTATAGAAATACAAAAGATTATTTACTACTAAACTAGCCAGCCAAAGTAAAGACTTTGCATTAGTCCATTTTCACAGTGCTAATAAAGACATACCCAAGACTGCAATTTACAAAAGAAAAAGGATTAATTGCAGTTCTACATGGCTGGGGAAGCCTTACAATCACAGTGGAAGGCAAGGAAGAGCAAGTCACATCTTACATGCATGGCGGCAGGCAAAGAGAGAGCTTGTGCAGGAAAACTCTCCCTTATAATAACCATCAGATCTCGTGAGACTTACACACACGATCACAAGAACAGCTTGGGAAAGCCCTGCCCTAAATTCAATTACCTGCCACCAGGTCCCTCCCACAACACATGGAAATTCAAGATGAGATTTCAGTGGGGACACAACCAAACCATATCATTCCGCTTCTGGCCCCTCCCAAATCTCATGTCCTCACATTTCAAAACCAATCATGCTTTCCCAACAGTCTCCCAAAGTCTTAACTTATTTCAGCATTAACTCAAAAGTCCACAGTCCAGAGTTTCATTCGAGACAAGGCAAGTCCCTTCCACTTATGAGCCTATAAAATCAAAAGCAAGTTAGTTGGGCAGGCACAGTGGTTCATGCCTGTAATCCCAGCATTTTGGGAGGCTAAATTTGATAGATCACTTGAGGTCAGGAGTTCAAGATCAGCCTGGCCAACGTGATGAAACCCCATCTCTACTAAAAATACAAAAATTGGCCAGGCATGGTGGTGCAAGCCTGTAGTCTCAGCTACTAGGAGGCTGAGGCAGGAGAATTGCTTGAACCCAGGAGGCAGAAGTTGCAGCAAGCAGAGACAGCACCACAGCACTCCAGCCTGGGTGAGAGAGTGAGACTCTTTCTAAAATAAATAAATAAATAAAATCTGGGGGGGAAAAAGCAAGTTAGTTACTTCCTGGATACAATGGCGGTATAGGCGTTGAATAAATACAACCATTCTAAATGAGAGACATTGGCCAAAACAAAAGGGCAAAAGGCCCCATGCAAGTCTGAAATCCAGCAGGGCAGTCAAACCTTAAAGCTCCAAAATGTTCTCCTTTGACTCCACATCTCACATCCATGTCACGCTGATTCCTGGGCAGCTCCTCCCCTGTGGCTCTGCAGGGTACAGCCTCCCTCCTGGCTGCTTTCAAAGACTGGCATAGAGTGTCTGCAGCTTTTCCAGGCGCACAGTGCAAGTTGTCAGTGGATCTACCATTCTGGAGTCTGGAGTATGGTGGCCCTCTTCTCACAGCTCCACTAGGTGGTACCCAAGTAGGGACTCTGTGTGGGGGCTTCAACCCCACATTTCCCTTCTGTACTGCCCTAGTAGGGATTCTCCGTGAGGGCCCCATCCATGCAGCAGACTTTTGCCTGGGCATCCAGGCATTTCCATACATCTTCTGAAATGTAGTTGGAGGTTCCCAAATCTCAATTCTTAACTTCTGTGCACCTGCAGGCTCAATGCCACATGGAAGCCACCAAGGCTGGCTGCTTCCACTCTCTGAAGCAACAACCTGAGCTATACCATGGCACCTTTTAGTCATGGCTGGAGTGGCTGGAACTCAGAACACCAAGTCCCTAGACTGCACACAGCACAAGGACCCTGGGCCTGGCCCACGAAAGCATTTTCTCCTAGGCTTTTGGGCCTGTGAGGGGAGGGGCTGCTGTGAAAACCTCTGACATGCTCTGGAGACAGTTTCCCGGTTGTCTTGGGGATTAATATTTGGCTCCTCATTACTTATGCAAATTTATTCAGCCTGCTTCAATTTCTCCTCAGAAAATGGGTTTTTATTTACAATGTCAGGCTGTGAATTTTCCAAACTTTTATGCTTTGCTTCCCATATAAAACTGAGTGCCTTTGACAGCACCCAGGTAATGTCTTGAAGGCTTTGCTGCTTAGAAATTCCTTCTGCCAGATACCCTAAATCATCTCTCTCAAGTTCAAAGTTCCACAAATCTCTAGGGCAGGGGCAAAATGCTGCCAGTCACTTTGCAAAAACATAACAAGCATCACCTTTGCTCCAGTTCCCAACAAGTTCCTCACCTCCATCTGAGACCACCTCAGCCTAGACTTTATTGTCCATGTTGCTATCAGCATTTTGGGCAAAGCCATTCAACAAGTCTCTAGGAAGTTCCAAACGTTCCCACATTTTCCTGTCTTCTTCTGAGCCCTCCAAACTGTTCCAACCTCTGCCTGTTGCCCAGTTTCACATTTTTGAGAATGTTTTCAGCAGTCCCCAAAGTCACTTACACATTTTCAGCTATCTTTTCAGCATTGCCCTACCATACTGGTACCGACTTACTGTATTAGTCCATTTTCATGCTGCTGATAAAGACATACCTGAGACTAGGTATTTACAAAAGAAAGAGTTTTATTGGACTTACAGTTCCACGTGGCTAGTGAGGCCTCACAATCATGGAGGAAGGTGAAAAGCCCATCTCACATGGCAGCAGACAAGAGAATTTGTGCAGGGGAACTCCTCTTTTTAAAACTATCAGATCTTGCGAGACTTATTCACTATCACGAGAACAACATGGGAAAGGTCCACCCCTATGATTCAGTTACCTCCCACCAGATCCCTCCCACAACATGTGGGAATTCAAGATGAGCTTTGTGTGGGGATATAGCAAAACCATATCAGACTCCAACACTTCAACACACAAACATAAGGAAATGCCCTTCTAGGTTTCTGAGGTTTTTTGTTTCTCTTTTCTGCTTGTTTCTGTTTTCACTGGTCTCTCTTCATTCATTTGTTCTTTATACTCCATTTATTAATTAAGGTCTTACATGTGCTAAATTTGGCATTAGGCTCTAGAGATAGACTTCTGTCTTAATCCTATAAGCTAGGCTTTCCTGCAGTAACAAATCCCCAAAATCTCAGCATCTTCAGACAACAATGATTCATTTATCCCTCATCTAAAGTCAGCTGCAGATCTAGGGGATCTCCAGGGCTTCTGTCCCCCAGGTAGTAGCTCAGCATTGCATTTCCATATCGACATATAATTTCACATTTGCCATGAAAGAGAACAATACACTAAAGGGTTGAACATTGGTGTATTGGTTTGTGCTACCATAACAAAATACCACAGATCAGATGGCTTCAACAACAGAAAATTATTTTGTCACAGTTCTGGAGGCTAGAAGTCCAAGATCAAGGTGGCACCAGAGTTGATCTCCGGTGAGGGATCATTTCCTGGCTTGTAGACAGCCTTTCTCTCACTGTGTCCTCACATGGTCTTCTCTGTGCAGAGAAAGAGAAAGATTTGGCACCTCTTTCTCTCTTTCTCTCCTTTCTTTTTCCTTTTTTTTTTTTTTTTTTTTTTTGGTCTGAGATGGAGACTCACTCTGTGGCCCAGGCTGGAGTGCAACGGCATGATCTTGGCTCACTTGTAACCTCCGCCTCCCGGGTTCAAGTGATTCTCCTGCCTCAGCCTCCCGAGTAGCTGGGATTACACATTCATATCACCACACCCATCTAAATTCTGTATTTTTAGTAGAGACGGGGTTTTGCCATGTTGGCCACGTTGGTCTCGAACTCCTGACCTCAGGTAATCCACCCACCTCGACCTCCCAAAGTTCTGGGATTGCAGGCATGCGCCACTGTGCCCAGCTTCTCTCATTAGGACACAAATCCTGCTGAATTAGGGCCCCACCCTTATGACCTTATTTAACCTTTATCACCTCCTTAAAGACTCCATCTTTAAATACAGTCACTCTGAGGGTAAGGGCTTCAACATATAAATTTTGGAGGGACACATTCAGTCCTTAAAAACTGGCAAGTAAATGTGTACCACCTAGGAGTGACTCCTGCTTGCATTTCACTATCAAAGGGAAGTCACATGGCACTGCTCAAAGAGAAGTATCATCCTCCTATGGTTCCAGAAACAGAAACAAGACATCAGTGAGTAGGAGGTCTCTGCTTTCAAGGAATCTATTTCAAGGAAAACAAGATAATACCACAGTAGGATGAGTGAGATTACAGAGCTATGCATGGATGCTATGGAACACAAAGGTTAATAATAATTCTCTGTATAATATTAATAATAATTCTCTGAATATGTATGTGCCAGGCACTGTTGTGTACTTTTGAGTGATTCTTTTTTCTTTTCTTCTAAACTGATCAGCATCAAATTGAATGATTTTTCTAAAGCAGCAATGTAGTCAAGATACTCCCCATGTTCGAACCTTCCAGGAGGGAACAGTTTCAAGGGATGAACCAAAGGATGAAAGGGTTTCAGAAAACTGGTATGTGTTCAGTAGTGCCAAAAGAGGAGAGAAAAGTCGAGTTAGAAAAGAAAATATTGTCCAGCAGTTTTGGCAATGGGGGATAGGGGAAGGGAAGGTGCATATATATGGAATTAAGGAATGCAATTTCAGGGGCATGAAGAAAGCAAAAGACAAATTGAAACAAAGACAGCATGAAGATAAGTCTTTCAAAAAGCTCTACTCTGGAAAGAATGTGAGGTGTATTAGTGTTTGTCATTTACTGAGCACTTTTCTGAAAGCCAGGTAATTGCAGTTAGTGAATGATGGAAATTATTTCATGTAGAACAATCACATTTTATAGATAAGGAAACTGAGGCTTAGAGAGCTTGATTCACCCAAATTTTCCCAGCCGATAAATGGCACAGCCAGTTATCATCCCCAGGCAGCATGACTCCTGAGGCTCTGTTCTTGGCCTCCTCCATTTGCTGAGCATAAAGGAAGAGGGAAGTGGGAAGTGACAGAGCCAAGGGCACCAGGGCCATGTGAGGGCATGACCTCATCCTGGTCTTCTGCAGCATGGTTTGGTCAGTAAGCAGCTCAGAAGGATTGGTGCAGTTCTTGTCTATGGCCATACCACCCTGAACACACCCAATCTCATCTAATCTCTGAAGCTAAGCAGGGTCAGGCCTGGTTAGTACTTGGATAGGAGGATTTGTCTAGTCCTATAAGAGCTTGTGTCACAAGAAAGACTGTGGTCATTCATCGTCTTGGGTATTTGCAAATAAGACTTCAAGATACAAGAAAACAGCTACCACACAAGAAGATCAAAAGCCCTTTATAGCCAGGTGTGGTGGTTCATGGCTGTAATTCTAGCATTTTGGGAGGCTGAAGTAAGGGGATCACTTGAAGCTAAGAGTTCAAAACCAGCCTAGGCAACAAAGTGAGACCCCATGTCTGCAAAAAATTAAAATATCAGCCAGGCATGGTGGCATGCACTTGTATTCCCAGCTACTCAGGAGGCTGAGGAGAGAGAAAATCACTTGAGCCCAGGAGTTCAAGGATGCAGTGAGCTATGATTGTGCCATTGTACTCCAACCTGGGCAACAGAACAAGAACCCATCTTTTTTTTTAAGTCCTTTGTACCCAACCACAAATATTAACACATTGACTAGGAAGCAGTCATTTAGCCAGTCAATGTCAACTTATCCTGGGCTCAGTTGATTGAATGAAGCAGACATTTTGAACCACAGATTAAAACTTAAATCCATCTACTTAGCTACTTTTTCCCCACTTTGCTGCTTTCGGCTCCTAGTTAAACTTGGCATAATCTCTCTCCTACTTGACAAAATGGCTTCCTAACTGGTCTCCTTCCCTCCCCTCCTCGTGCTCCCAACCACTTCCCACTGTTGCTAGAAGGATCATTTTAAACCAAAAATCAGATCGCAGAAGTCTCCTACTTCCACTCCTGCAACAATTTTCTATGGTTCTTAGCACATTCTGTTTCCTCTGCCCAGAAAGATCTTTGCACGCATGCCTCCTCACCCTTCAAGTCTCAGCTCAGACACTGCTTCAGGGGGTCCTTCTCCACCTCCCTACCTAAAACTATCCCCCTCTCCCAGTTACTTTCTATCACATCACCATGTTCTGTTATTCTCAGAGTAATATCTATTTTATTTTATTTTATTCTTTTTTCTTTGAACCACAACCATGCTTTGATATCCTCAGAGCAACATCTAAAATTAAAAGTTCACTTGTTTGTCTGTCACCTTCTTAGCTTTTTCATCCAGAGTGGGGACCTTGTTTCCCTCAATCACCTCTGTATTTCCAGTGCCCACCAAATTGCTTAAATCACAAGAGCTAGTCAGTATTTGTGGAAATGTTCTCTAAGCACACCCCCATCTGTTGTCAGAATTCCTGCCACAAATATCATGTCCAAGTACTTTTTGCTTGCACACCTCCAGTGATGGTGAACCTACTGCCTCCCAATTTTAGACTCAGGGGGTCATGTGCAGGTTTGTTACTTGGATATATTGTGTAATGTTGGTATTTGGGTTTCTATTGAACCCGTCACCCAAAGAGTGAACATAATAACCAATAAATATTTCTTGGCCTTTCATCTCAAGACGGAAGTCAATGCACTGAGGAGAGCACCCTGATGGTAAAGGGACTGCCCATTCCATCTTTGGGCAGCTCTGAAATCTCCATTTACCCATGGCTTTAGTCCTGACCCTAGTGCCACATAGAACCAATCAACTCACCTGACAACCCTTCACACAACTGAGACTGGGTCTCCCTGTCCCTCCCCAAGCCTGGCTTCCTCAACCACTCTCTCTAATTTTCAATCCCTTCACCACTGAGGTGCTCTCCTCAGAGTGCATCCAGTGCTTTATTTCCATCTTGAGATGGAAGGTCAAGAAATAAACTACCTATAGGGTACTATGTTCATTATTTGGGTGATGGGTTCAACGAGCTCCAGCATTACTCAATCGACCCTTATAACAAGTCTGCACATGTACCCTGGAATCCAAAATAATAATTTTTTTAAAAAAAGAAATACACCCAGCCCTGGCAAGGAGTGCTCAGAGCAGAGTGAAATGGAGCCATCACCATCTTTATTCCGGTTTAGTGAATTTCAAAGCACTGTTGTTTTTTTTTTTAATTTCTTTTTTTAATTGCATTTTAGGTTTAGGGGTACATGTGCAGAACATGCAAGATAGTTGCATAGGTACACGCGTGACAGTGTGATTTGCTGCCTTCCTCCCTTTCACCCATATCTGGCATTTCTCCCCATGCTTTCTCTCCCCAACTCCCCCAACTGCTGTCCCTCCCCTACTCCCCCCAATAGACCCCAGTGTGTGGTGCTCCCCTCCCTGTGTCCATGTGTTCTCATTGTTCATCACCCACTTATGAGTATGCGGTATTTCATTTTCTGTTCTTGTGTCAGTTTGCTGAGAATGATGTTCTCCAGATTCACCCATGTCCCTACAAAGGACACAAATTCATTGTTTTTGATTGCTGCATAATATTCCATGGTGTATATGTGCCACATTTTCCCAGGCCAGTCTATCATCGATTGGCATTTGGGTTGGTTCCACATCTTTGCTATTGTTAACAGTGCTGCAATGAACATTCGTGTGCATGTATCCTTATAGTAGAACGATTTATAGTCCTTTGGATATATACCGAGTAATGGGATTGCTGGGTCAAATGGAGTTTCTATTTCTAGGTCCTTGAGGAATTGCCATACTGTCTTCCACAATGGTTGAACTAATTTACACTCCCACCAGCAGTGTAGAAGTGTTCCTATTTCTTCACATCCTCTCCAGCATCTGCTGGCTCCAGGTTTTTTAATAATCACCATTCTAACTGGCGTGAGATGGTATCTAAATGTAGTTTTGATTTGCATTTCTCTAATGACCAGTGATGATGAGCATTTTTTCATATGTTTGTTGGCCTCATGTATGTCTTCTTTTGTAAAGTGTCTGTTCATATCCTTTGCCCATTTTGAATGGGCTTGTTTTTTTCTTGTAGATCTGTTTTAGTTCTTTGTAAATTCTAGATTATCAGCCCTTTGTCAGATGGGTAAACTGCAAAATTTTTTTCCCATTCTGTTGGTTGCCGATTCACTCTAATGACTGTTTCTTTTGCTGTGCAGAAGCTGTGGAGTTTGATTAGGTCCCATTTTTCTATTTTGGCTTTTGTTGCCAATGCTTTTGGTGTTTTGGTCATGAAGTCCGTACTTACTCCTATGTCCTGAATGGTTTTGCTTAGATTTTCTTTTAGGGTTTTTATGGTTTTAGGTCTTATGTTTAAGTCTTTAATCCATCTGGAGTTAATTTTAGTGTAAGGTGTCAGGAAGGGGTCCAGTTTCTGCTTTCTGCACATGACTAGCCAGTTTTCCCAACACCATTTATTAAACAGGGAATCCTTTCCCCATTGCTTGTTTTTGTCAGGTTTATCCAAGATTGTATGATTGTAGATATGTTGTGTTGCCTCTGATGTGTCTGTTCTGTTCCATTGGTCTATATCTCTGTTTTGGTACCAGTACCATACTGTTTTGATTACTGTAGCCTTGTAGTATAGGTTGAAGTCCAGTAGTGTGATGCCTCCTACTGTGTTCTTTTTGCTTAGAATTGACTTGGCTATGTGACCTCCCTTTTGGTTCCATATGAAGTTTAAGGTGGTTTTTTCCAGTTCTGTGAAGAAGGTCATTGGTAGCTTGATGGGGATAGTGTTGAATCTGTATATTACTTTGGGCAGTATGGCCATTTTCATGATATTGATTCTTCCTAACCATGAACATGGAATGTTTCTCCTTCTGTTTGTGTCTTCTCTTATTTCTTTGAGCAGTGGTTTGTAGTTCTCCTCAAAGAGGTCCTTTACGTTCCTTGTTAGTTGTATTCCTAGATACTTTATTCTCTTTGTAGCAATTGTGATGGCAGTTCATTCTTGATTTAGCTCTCCTTAAGTCTGTTATTGGTGTATAGGAATGCTTGTGATTTTTGCACATTGTTTTTGTATCCTGAGACTTTGCTGAAGTTGCTTATCAGTTTCAGGAGTTTTTGGGCTGAGACGATGGGGTCTTCTAGATATACTATCATGTCATCTGCAAATAGAGACAATTTGGCTTCCTCCTTTCCTATTTGAATACCCTTTATTTCTTTTTCTTGCCTGATTGCTCTGGCTAGAACTTCCAGTACTATATTGAATAAGAGTAGTGAGAGAGGGCATCCTTGTCTAATGCCAGATTTCAAAGGGAATGCTCCTAGTTTTTGCCTATTCAGTATGATATTGGCTGTAGGTTTGTCATAAATAGCTTTTATTATTTTGAGATATGTTCCATCAATACCGAGTTTATTGAGGGTTTTTAGCATAAAGGGCTGTTGAATTTTTTCAAAGGCCTTCTCTGCAACAATTGAGATAATCAAGTGGTTTTTGTTTTTGGTTCTGTTTATGTGGTGAATTACGTTTATAGACTTGCGTATGTTGAACCAGCCTTGCATCCTCGGGATGAATCCTACTTGATCATGGTGAATAAGCTTTTTGATGTACTGTTGCAATAGGCTTGCCAGGATTTTATTGAAGATTTTTGCGTCTATGTTGATCATGGATATTGGCCTGAAGTTTTCTTTTCTCGTTGAGTCTCTGCCAGGTTTTGGTATCAGGATGATGTTGGTCTCATAAAATGATTTGTGAAGGATTCCCTCTTTTTGGGTCATTTGGAATAGTTTCAGAAGGAATGATAACAGTTCCTCTTTGTGTGTCTGGTAAAATTCAGTCAAAGCACTGTTTTTAATAGCAGTCCCACCTTAGTTCATTTCTAAGGTGAATCTCTTTTTTTTTTTTTTTAAACATAGTCTCACTCTGTCACCCAGGCTGGAGTGCAGTAGCTCGATCTCGACTCATTGCAACCTCCACCTCACGGGTTCAAGTGATTCTTGTGCCTCAGCCTCCCCAGTAGCTAGGATTACAGGTGTGCACCACCACACCAGGCTAATTTTTGTATTTTTAGTAGAGATGGGGTTTCATCTTATTGGCCAGGCTGGTCTTAAACTTCTGACCTCAAGCTCTCCACCCCCATCAGCGTCCCAAACTGCTGGGATTACAAGCATGAGGCACTGTGCTTAGCTCTAAGGTAAACCCTATATAGCACTTTAATAAACAGATTTTTTAAATGGGTGGTTCTGGTTGAAGTGAAGAGGGAACCAAGAATCTCATTCTCTTGACGTCTCTCTCAAGGCCCTAAAATCCATTTCTGCCCATTCCACCTCAAAGACCTTTCCATTTCGGAAGCCATGTCACAATGTTCACTCACAGTTTGCTTATGGACAGCAACACCCTGGAACTTTTTTAAAAGTGTGTGAGTAATACATGAAAACAAGCTTTTGTAATTAGTTCAATAAAAAAGAAAAATGAGAATGAGAAATAAGAATGCCCCCCACTTTTCCCTCCCCTCCAATTCTCTTTGTCCTATCCTGAGTTACAAATGAAATTTACTGTATACCATACTAGTGCCCTTTCCTCGATTGTACATACATTTAGGTACATATACATGTCTTTGTATAAGTAGGTTTGTGCAATACAATTTGCTTTTTCCACTCCACTATGGCTTGGCACCTCTCTCTACATGGCTACATATAGATCTACTTTATTCTTTTTAACTCTCTGTGCACCCCCAAATTTGGAAACATGGGAGAATAGATACATTCTTTATTAATATTAAATTAAATATATGAAAAATTATACTATCTATGTTTCCAGGCTTTATAGCCTCCCTGTAAAATTCCATGGTATGCACACAGCATCACTTCACAGTATTTATCCACTCTTCTCTTGACATGCCTTTAGGTTTATTCAGCTTTACACTATTAGAAACAATGCCAGAATGCGCATTCTTGTACATAACTCTATATGTGCATTTCTTTAGGATCTATTCCAGAAGCAGAATTGCTTTAATGAAAGAATATTCACTTTTTAAAAAATATTTTGCCCAATTCCTTTCCAAAAAAAGCTTCAATAATTTACATTCCGTAAATGATGTGTTTATTTCTCATCATCCTTGCCAACCCAAGATATTATCAAACTTTTTAATTTTTACCAAATGGGATTTTCAAAATAGTACCTCATTGTCATTTTCAATTTGCACTTCAGATTCCTAGTGAATCTGAGCATCTTTTAATATGTTGACTGGGCATTTTGAATAATATTATAGGTTTCTTTTTTCATATGCATCTCCTAAATCCATTTGGAGTTTACATTTATATGAAGAATTTGGTGGTGGCTTGACTCAACTTTTCTCTGATTGAGTTTCTATTATTCCAACACCATTTTTTTAATAGTCTTATTTTCCTACTGATTTGAAATGCTTTTTCATAAATTAAAACCCTATGTATACATTTCTAGTCTCTAGTCTCAGTTTATTGCTCCATTGCTCTGTTTATCTGCTCCTGTATCAATATCACACTGCTTTAATTACTATGACTTATTATATCTCTACGTCTGGTACAGAAAGTCCTCTATTGTTCTTCATTTACGAGGTTTTCTCAACTCTTTCAGCCCTTTCTTTCTTCCATGTGAACTTTAGCATGAGACTATTGTATTGAGGCCTATAAAAATCCCCTCAGGTTTTGATTAGGATTGCATTGAGTTTAAAGGTTAATTTGGGAATAAAATGCATCTTTACAATATTTTATAAGCATAGTACATCTCTCCAATTGTATAGGTATTCTTTTATGCCTTTCAGTAAGTTTTGGAGTTTTCTTTTTAATATATACGCCTCACATATTTCGTGTTAGGTTTATTCATAGATACTTTGTGGGGTTGGTTGCTATTATGGATGAGATCTTTTGTTGTTGTTGCTTTTTCCATTACATTGTTGTCTGTCTACACAGCTTATGCTAGGTCCCTTATCTTCTTGGGTCTAGGGGATCCAAGAGAAAGTCTATTAACTGTTATTCAATTAGATATGGTGCCATACTCAACAAAGCTTTGGTAAATGAAGGACTAAGAGAGGGCCAAGGAGAAAGCCCTCAGAAATGCCAGTAGAGTCTATCACAAGCAAAGCATGAGATGATGAGCACTCTTGGTACCATCTGCTGGATGATTCTCTCCCAGTCCACCAGGGAGGCATCACAGCAGTGAATTTATGACTACCCAGAGTGTGGCTCTTCATCAGATCAAATTCCAGAAGGCTGACTCATGACCATCAAACCACGAAAGACTGAAGCGAGAAAATCAAACTGCCAAATTGCTTTAATTGACAATAAGACTTTCCATTGCAATAATAGGAATGCCGTGTCCACCAGGAGTGTGCTCCCTTGCCACTATCCTAAAACCAGAAAAGCCAAGCAAAAGTTGCTTTTAGCGTAACTGGACTTGGAGGAAAGAGAAGTAGACAGTCTTGAGGGAAATTTCATCCAGGCCAGGGAGAGTTCTAAGAAACCATCCTTGCATCACCACATAGAAGCCCTCCTTCTAGTGGCAAGAAAGTTGGTGTTCACACAAACATAGTGACATTATTCCCTGGAGCATGCTAGATTACCAACTGTCAAATTCCTGCTGCTTGAACTGCGCTTTCCTATGATACAGAATAAATGTCCCATATATGTTTACAAAACAGTCCCTGAAACAAGATACAATATAATCAATTAGGATATTTCTCATTACATTACAAGCATATGCCCATCCTAAATCATTGAGATTACACATAGGTCATTGAGATTGATGGTGGGCCTCAGATTTGAACACACAAATCCCTCCATTGCACATTCATCTCCATTTTTTTTATTATACTTTAAGTTCTGGGGTATGTGAGCAGATCGTGCAGGATTGCTACATAGGTATATACATGCCATGGTGGTTTGCTGCATCCGTCCCCCCGTCACCTACATTAGGCATTTCTCCTAATGTTATCCCTCCCCAATCTTCCCACCCCCTGCTATCCCTCCCCTAGCCCCCTACCCTTCAACAGGCCCCAGTGTGTGATGTTCCCCTCACTGTGACCAAGTGTTCTCATTGTTCAACACCCACGTATGAGTGAGAACATGCAGTGTTTGGTTTTCCGTTCTTGCATCAGTTTGCTAAGAATAATGGTTTCCAGCTTCATTCACGTCCCTACAAAGGACATGAATTCACCCTTTTTTATGGCTGCATAGTATCCCATGGTATATATGTGCCATATTTACTTTTTTTTTTAATTATTGTACTTTAGGTTCTGGGGTACATGTGCAGATCATGCCGGATTGTTGTATAGGTACACACATGGCAATGTGGTTTGCTGTCTCCATCCCTCCATCCCCCCCATCACCTACATCTGGCATTTCTCCCCATGTTATCCCTCCCCAACTTCCCCACCCTCCACTGTCCCTCCCTTAGCCCCCCACCAACAGACCCCAATGTGTGATGCTCCCCTCCCTGTGTCCATGTGTTCTCATTGATCAACATCCACCTAGAGTGAGAACATGCGGTGTTTGATTTTCTGTTCTTGTGTCAGTTTGCTGAGAATTATGGTTTCCAGATTCATCCATGTCCCTACAAAGGACACAAACTCATCATTTTTATGACTGTATAGTATTCCATGGTGTATATGTGCCATATTTTCCTTGTCCAGTCTATCTTCAATGGGCATTTGAGTTGGTTCCAGGTCTTTGCTATTGTAAACAGTGCCACTATGAACATATGTGTGCATGAGTCTTTATAACAGAATATTTATAATCCTTTGGGTATATACCCAGTAATGGGATTGCTGGGTCAAATGGAATTTCTGTTTCTAGGTCCTTGAGGAAGTGCCACACTGTCTTCCACAATAGTTGAACTAGTTTACACTCCCACCAACAGTGTAAAAGTGTTCCTATTTCTCCACATTTCATTGTTTTTTTTTTTTAACTCTCAGAGGGTGACATTAATTTTCATATTTCCAAGTTTGTTAGTGGCATGTCTCACCATTGTGCCCTACAGTTCCAACTCTACCTGCTTTCTTCTTTCCAGGTTAACATCTACCCTTCCTTCCATTTGTACCCTTTGGCAATTAGTTATAAATCTACTTCACTGCTTCATGTTCCAATCCAAAATTCTCCTCCTGATACTGATTATAAGGTTATTTATGCACCAACCTGTCACATGGACTCAGTGGGGCCTCAGTATTCTAAGTCTACTATATTTCTTTGATCCACCCAATAGATAGTCTAGAATATTGTATTTAATATTTAATAAAAAGTTTAAATATGTGTTTAAAATATTTAATAATTTTAATAAACATTTAATTTCATAAAGTAGATTGAACTTGGTTTAAAAAAATTTTTTTAAGGGGAAGATACTGCTTATAATTGTCAAAAGAGTGTGAAATTGGGAACCAGAAGTCCTAGATTCATATCTCTGTTCTTAGCACTTACTAGCTATGTGATCTTGGGCAAGAAACTTAATCTCCATTTAACCTCTCTAAATTTCAGTTTCCTCTCCTATGAAATGAGTATAATAATATCCAGTACGTCATGCTGATGAAAAGGCTTTTTTTTTTTTTTGCTTTTGTTTTTCTTTTTCTTTTTCTTTAAGGTGGATTCTCGCTTCGTCACCCAGGCTGGAGTGCAGTGGCGTGATCTCTGCTCATTGGAGGATCAACCTCCACCTTCCAGGTCCAAGCAATTCTCCCACCTCAGCCTCCCAAGGAGGTGGGACCACAGGCACCTGCCACCACACCAGGCTAATTTTTGTATTTTTAGTAGAGATGGGGTTTTGCTATGCTGGCCAGGCCAGTCTCAAACTCCTGACCTCAGGTGATCTGCCTTCCTCAGCCTCCCAAAGTGCTAGGATTACAGGAGTGAACCAGCACGCCTGGCTGAAAAGTTCAGCAATATGATATGTATAAAATTCTATGCAGTCTGTAATCCCAGCACTTTGGGAGCCCAAGGTGGGTGGATCACTTTAGGTCAGGAGTTCGAAACCAGCTTGGCCAACATGGTGAAACCCTGTTTCTACTAAAAATATGAAAATTAGCTGGGCGTGGTGGTGGACACCTATAATCCCAGCTATTCGGAAGGCTGAGGCAGAAGAATCGCTTGAATCTGGGAGACGAAAGTTGCAGTGAACAGAGATCGCACCACTGCACTCCAGCCCAGGCCACAGAGTGAGACTCCATCTCAAAAAAAAAAGTTTTAGCAAATGTTAGACACCCAATACACCCAATAAAAATAACTACTATTCACATTTTTATGTAATTATTAAATTCACATTGATCTTTAGTAATCCCCTAAAAACAAAGATGCTAAGCTCCACTGGTCCAAACCATCTACAGTCCTTTACAACAAATGTAGCTCTGACTGTGTGATATCCAAATGAGAATGCACCGGGCAGCATGGTGACTTCTGACAGGTTCAAGGCACAAAGCATCTGGGGCCAACCAGGCAACAGGCAGGGATCTGGGCAGTCCACAAGCACTGGACTTGAGTGCAGAGCAGACAGCAAATCAAATCCGTGGCTTGAGGCAGAAATAAGGCAATCGTGGACTGCTAAATCTAGGGCAGAAGCTTTCTGTCCTTTGCCCTTTTCAATACTTCCTATCAGTTGTGGGCATCTAAAAACCCATAGGTACATAACAGTAGCCAGAGGAAGTACCTGACGACATCGAGGTACTGTCACTCAGTGCAATTCTGAGATATCATGGGTAGTGTAGTCTCCTGGTTAAATGCTTGGGCTCTGGCATTAACAGCCTGGGTTCAAATCCCACTTTGTCACTTATCCATTGTACAATGTCATGAGTAGAACATTAACATCTCTGTACCTTGATTTCCCTGTAAAATGATAATAACAACAAAACCTACATCACAGGGTTCTTGTGAAGACAAAATAACACACATAAAGGTCTTAACACAGTTTCTTGCATGTGGCAAAATCTCAATGTATTAGTATTATTTGCATTGTTATTCTCAATTCTGCATTTACCAGTAGCTAGTGATAGGAACTTGAGCTTTTAGGGCTTTAGTTTTCACATCTGTCCAATAGGATTTCTGCATGCAAGTCCCACCTTAGTCACTGAATTGCCATGTGCCCCTGAGGGAGACTCCCTTTCTGTAAAATAAGAGAGTTGAGACATAAGTCTTAAGGTTCTTTCTAGCTGTAATATTTGTTGGTGAAAATGATGATGACAATCAAGAATGATGATTCTCTCAACTAGTTCCAATCTCCATGCCTTCTATCTTAGTTTAGAACCTTTATTCCCTCCCAATTGGACTGTCCCAACAGCCTTAATAGAGGTCTTTCTGAACCTGTTTTTTCTTCCTTCCAATTTTCCACAGTGGCTCCTGCCATACTGATCTTTCTGAAATCAGTGACATTTCTCCACTGCTTAAGTCTTCAGTGCTGCTAAATTGGCTACCAAGTAAAATCCAAACACCTTGGTTTGGCAATTAAGGATAGCCACATTCTCAAATCAATTCACTTTCAGCCTTATCACAGCAGAGTGGATGAGAACCTGAACTTTACGTAATCAGACAAACTAGGTTTGAACTCTAGCCCCACTATTTTCTAACTGTGTAAATCTGGACAAAACACTTAATCTCCCTGCATCTTCTTCATCTTAAAATTAGGCTGAAAATGCCTACTTCATAGGATTGTCTTAAAGATAAAATAAGCTGACATGTATAGCATGCTTAAGACATAATACCTGGTATACGATAGGGCCTCAATAAGGGACAATTGTTATTATTTATGCTGCTAATGGTTGGTCTAAACTGAATTGTTTGAAAGCACCTGCCTACACACCTCTGCTTGTGCTATCCCTTCTACATGAGGTTCCTTTTACCCCCAATTATACATGTTCTAATTCTAAATACTCTGAGGCTGAAGCCCTAGTCCTCATGTCTTATCCTTATCTCACAGATGTGAGAAGTATAGGCTTAGAGCATGTCACTGGCCTTATTCCAGGTGAAATCAGATACTGTTCACATCTCAGAACAATACCAGATCTAGAGATGCTAACTTCTGGAGGATGGAACAAACTGAAGGGGGCAACCTCAAATGCTAGCTTCTCTTCAAAAGCTTGTCCAGACTTGCCCAACTTGGCTGGAAGTCATCTCTAATAGCAATTTGTTAAAACTTTTTTTTTTTTGAGAAGGGTCTTGCTCTGTTACCCAGGCCAGAGTGCAGTGGCACAATCACGGCTCACTACTGCCTCAACTTCACGGGTTCAATTGATCCTCCCACCTCAGCCTCCCAAGTATCTGGGACTATAGTCATGCACCACCATGCCCAGCTAATTTTTTTTTTTTTTGTAGAGACAGAGTTTTCCACATTGCCCAGGCTTGTCTCAAACCCTGGGCTCAACCAATCTGCTTGCCTCGACCTCCCAAAGTGCTGGGATTACAGACATGAGCCTGTTAGAACTTCTTATGACCTGTCTCACTTTCAGATTTCTGTGGTAGATATTTGTGTCCATGCCTTATCTTGCTTGCTAGATAAATTGAGTTATATGAGTATAGAAACAAAGACCCTGTACCTCTGCCTTCACTGCACTCCCAATCAGCCTAATACATGTTAATAGAGTTGGACTGAGTTTAGAGATGAGGCATCCCCTTGGGTGTTGGAATAATGAGACTTTCAAAGGTATAAGAATCTGGTTCTTTTGTTTACCTCTTGATGCAATATCTCTTGGTTCTGACTGCAATGGGTCCACGTCTTGCTCTCCACATCCCCTTCCCACCAACATTCTTGTACAAGCTCTTATCTCTATTCTACTGAAACACTTCATGCTTCCTATTTCATCAAAATACTGAGTTTAGAGGAGTTTATTAGGAAAGGTTAGAATCTGAAATAAGGCATAGTGGGGGTACAGGTGGGGGACAGATCCAACTTCAGGTGATACATAGGAAGCCCTCAATAAATGTCTGTGGAATGAATAAATGAATGAGTTAATGTTCTACCTTGGTTTCATAAACAGGGCAGCTAGTTGCCCAGTTACCCAAAATTAGATCATCAGGGAATCGCAGAGGCAGGATGGGTGAGTTGATGCGGAACACTGTTGAACCAGAACTCCAATCCCTCCTGCTTCCAGTTTGTGGGATAGCCTTGAGGGTTTGGGACCTAGAAACCAGCTCCCAGGGGTGGAACTCAGGTTCTAGGGTGGAGAATTCGATTGCCTCTCCTCTAGTCCCTGAACTTGAACATGGCTCCCAGCATGTTGAACATCAACCAACATACTATAGCTATGGCCAAATAAGCAAAACAGCCTTTAGCTTTCAACCTACTATACCAATTACATTGATCTCTTTTGAGATTTCTCACTGCTGTTTGCCAACTTAAGGGAGGAAATCAATGGCAGCAACTTGTTTGGGTGGCAGCTGCTAGGGCAGTCACCGCCAGTGGGAGTCAAGCTGCCTGAGGACACCAAGATACATTCGCTATCTCTCACTCTTAACTTTTCAGTAGTCATTTCATAATGAGAGGCTCATTATGAAATATGAAGAGATGGGTTTTATTTTGTTTTTCTTCTTTTAGATGAAAAGAAGAAAATATTGCTTCTGAAATAAGCAATGCAAATTGACAATAAAAAATATAAAGTGCATCATCTAAAATATTTTTAAACATTAGTAATAAAATGCAAATGTAATAATCTCCATCTCTACCTAAAATTCTTCAAACCCTCCACATTATGATTAGGAAAAAGTTCAAATTTCTCAGTACAGCTTGCAAGACCCTGCATGCATTCTCCCTCTCCTCTATTCATTCACTTGCTATTCTTTCCAAAGTGCCACACTCTTGCTTTGCCTCTAGGCTTTCACATATGCACTTCCAACTGCCCAAAATGCCTTTCCTGTTTGGCTCAACCATATTTGTTCTCATCTTACATATCACTTCTGCCTGGAGACTTCCCTGGTCACCACCCACAAGTCCAGGTGGGAACCTGTCTTCCATATTCCCTAGCACCCTGCTCTTAACCCCTATGAGAGCCCTTATCTCAGTGTGGTTAAAAGTGACACTGGAGGCTCTGGAGCTAAATAAAAATATCTTTCTTGTTCTCAGTGGATTCTTCAATGCCTAGAATAGTATCTGGCACTTAAGAGAGTTCAGTTAAATGTTGTTGGAAAAAATAAAACTAACAATTAGCTGTTAAACTTGGAAAAGTTCTTAGAGACCATCTAGCCTAACTTCTTTTAACAGTGAGGCTCAGAGAAGCAGAGCTAAGTTCCAATTCCAGATTCTGGACTGAATTGCTGTGTGACCTTAGGAAGTACCTTTCCCCTCTGGGTTTCAGTCTTTCCAGATATAAAATAAGAAAAGCCCATTCTGTTCCAATTTTTTCTGACTTTGCCTCCTCTTCCTTCTCATAGGTACCAGGTAGCTCATAGGTGGACTGACAGGGTGACTAGGTGAGATGGTGCAGTGAAAATATAAGGTCTGGTTCATCTGCTCAAATTGGTGCCAATCAAGCTGAGGAGATAAGACATACACAGTGAAGAAGTGCTCAATTAAATGTTCCAGGTGATTCGATCTTGCTAGGAGATCAAAAAGGAAGAAGTCAGGGAAGCCTGGGGCATCAAATCTCCTATAGGAGATAAGTCTTAAGCTGAGAAGGCAGAATTTGCCTGAGCAATGAGGCTGACAGAGAGTGTCCCTGACACAGGATTGCTTGTCCACCCCATGTGATGTAAATCACGAGTGCTCACTAGAGGCTCAGGCTGACGCTGATTCCAGTCCCAGCTCTGCCACTCACTGGCCCTGTGCCTTGGACACGTTTCTCAACCTTTCCAAACCTGTTTTCTTACCCTCACTACGGGAATCCGAATGTCTAGCTTGCAGGGGTTTTGCAAGGATTAAATGTATGTGACAGTATCTAGAATGGCGCCTGCTGCCTAACAGACCATTTTAAGAAATGCCACTTTCTTTTCTTCCTGCTAGCCACACAGCAGACTTGACATGTCACTGGCAAGAACATCAAAAGTGCAGCTGGGGTTTGGGAACTGAAGGCTTTTTCTGACCAACCATTCATAGTCTGTTCACTCTAATGTGACTTGCCCAGTGCCTCATCATAAACACACACACACACACACACACACACACACACACACACACACTTCATGAAAAATCCAAGGGAGAAGGAGAAGGTGAGAATATGCCCAATCCCCTGATCAGATGGGGCCAGATTGGGAGCTGTCCATTACCATCATCAGGACAAAGAGCTAACACTCAGGCCAGACCTGAAGTTCTCCCACCACCATGGCACTTAGAAGATATGAGATTATGAAGCCAAATGTCACTTTCTATGGGGATGGAGGAAGAAACTGCCATTAAATTATATAACAATCCTATAAAATACCTTGGAACATTATATAAAGCTATTGATATTTCTATAGGAAAACAGAAAGAGGCATGCACTGTAGGAGGAATTGAGCAGAAGTGAGAGTGAGTGGGGAGAAAGGTTGTTTGTTTTAGTTCATCCCTGCTGATGACAGATCAAGACTGATGAGGATTTATAAGCAGCATTACAAAAGAAAATATTGCATGACCTTATTTATCCAGCACCCTCAAAGAAAAAAGCAACAGCAGGTCCTCATGTGTGGAGATTACTCCTTGGAGGAGAGCATTTAAGGTTGCACTTGAACTGAGGATATTAATCACCTGGGGAACTATAGACCCTTTGGGAGATCCAACACAGAGAGCTGTCCTTCCTCCTTGGGAAACACAAATATTTCCTAAACTCTACTTGTAGTGTCATGATATTCATGAACTCCAGGTTTACAATGTCTCTGTAATAAAATTTAAAACTTTCTTTTTTGTTTTGTTTGTTTGAGACAGGGTCTCACTTTGTCACCCAGGCTACAGTACAGTGGCATGATCATGGCCCACTGTAAGCCTGAACCTCCCTGAATTCAGGTGATCCTTCTACCCCAGCCTCCTGAGTAGCTAGCACTATAGGCTACTGTACAGGCCATCACACATGCCACTACACCTGGCTACCTTTTGTATTTTCTGGTAGAAACGAGATCTCATCATGTTGGTCAGGCTGGTCTCAAACTCCTGGGCTCAAGCAATCCTCCCACCTTGGCCTCCCAAGGTTCTTAGATTATAGGCATGAGCCATCGCCTCTGACCAAAAACTTTCTTAATGGAAATATTTCTTAACTGCATGATCCAGCTTTCTGCTATTGAGAACTACTCACACCATAATAGCTCCTCATGTTGTGAATAGAAACTGAATGGATTCTTTCAGTTCCTCTAGGAGGCAATTGAGCAAACTCTCAGCTAGGAGTCAGAACACTTGGGTTCTAGAATCAGCTCCGGCCCTACATTTCCAGAGTGACACTGAGCCAGTCTCAATTCTCCCTAGATTTCAATTTCTTCATCTGGAAAAAAAAAAAAGGTGGGAGGTGGGGATGGAGTTTTGACTAGGACAGCTATTCCTAACCTATATTCTATAGAAGATGCTCCTCATGCACAAAATAAAGAGTTCCATGGCCAAAATAAATCATATTCTACTCCCTTCTTGAGATGCACAGAATTCCTCAGCACATTAAGGTCTCTGAGAAGTCCTGGAACAAAGAAACCTGTTGTATTTCATCTGGTCTAACATTTCCCTAACTGATTTTACTCATGAATTTTCTTTCAGTGAAATAACTACCCTGCGGTTGCATCAGAGAAACATTAAGCACTGAGTTTAGAAACTAGTAAGATGTGACTCCATGACATCTATTAAACCTTTCCAAACAAATCAACATATGTCACAGTAAGTTATAGAAAGCTGGTATTACAAGAGTGAGATGAACCCTAAGACCAGCAGGAATACTACAGAATTCTTCCACCCATCTTTCCTTCACTGCTTGAGAATTAATTGTTCTCTTTAGGCAGAATAGTTTGAATGCTCAGACTTCAGCTTTCTTTCCTTTCATTCCTTCAATCTGTCTAGACCAGTGATTCTCAAATCATAGTGTGCCTAAGAAATCCTGTACTATTGGGGTTGAGGTAAAAGGGGGACTTCAATTTATCTGCAATGTATTTTTTCTCTTATTTGAAGAAACGAAGTAAACATGACAAAATATTAACAGGATGATGAAAACAAGTGTTTATTACATACATCTTTGAACTTTTATTTAGATTAATTTTTTTCAAAAGAAAGAATAACATTTATGTAATCTCAGTTCAGGGTTGAATATACCTCATCAGGCATTTAGAAGATTTTGGGGGGAAATTGTGACTCCCATGGTTTTTGTCTGATACACACCTTTTATGTCTCACCCTCATATAAGATGCAACCACATTTAATAACAACCTACAGAAAAGGTTTTACTGGCCAAAAGCACCCAGGTCCTCCAAAAGTTGATGTCCTTGGCCCTAACACTGCCTTCACCTTGTTTCCTGGCTATAGGACTATAGGGTCAACATCTTCCTGCGGCAGCAGTGGAACGACCCCCGCCTGGCCTATAATGAATACCCTGACGACTCTCTGGACCTGGACCCATCCATGCTGGACTCCATCTGGAAACCTGACCTGTTCTTTGCCAACGAGAAGGGGGCGCACTTCCATGAGATCACCACAGACAACAAATTGCTAAGGATCTCCCGGAATGGGAATGTCCTCTACAGCATCAGGTGAGTTCTGATCAGGTTCTCCCACTCCCTCCTCAGAACTTGCCTTGCCCCACTACCTTCTGGATGCAGACCCTAAAAGAGGGGCCAAACAGAGGTGAACAGGCCCTGGCAAACCAACACCTTTGTAGAATAGGCAGACCCAGCTCTTAACTTATACTCAGCAAGTAAGAATAAAATACCACAGGGTATTTGACTCATGAATTTTCTTTTAGTGGAATAACTACATGGAAGCCCCATCAGAGAAACATTAAATATGCACTGAGTTTAGAAGCTAGTGAAACGTGACTCCATGACATCTATTAGACCTTTCCAAACAAATCAACATATGTCACAGTAAGTTATAGAAAGCTGGTATTACAGCAGAGTAGGATGAGCCCTAGGACCAGCAGGAACACAACAGAATTCTTCCATCCATCCTTCCTTTGCTGCTGGAGAATTAATTGTTCTCTTTAGGCAGAATAGTTTGAATGCTCAGACATCAGCTTTGGGGTATTTTATTCTAGGAGCCAATGGTTTATTACAACCAAGGAGACCAAGGAAGGCATCCTAGAGAAGCTGGGGTTTAAGTTATCCAACATTTAAATCAAACAAGATAGGAAAGAGTATTGAAGCATTATTAATAATAGCAAAAGCTAAAGCATAAAACCTAGGAAATCACAGCAACTTCAAAGCAAATGAGCCTGCCAGGTAGATGGGGTTGCTTGTGGTCAAGGTCAGGGCTACTCCATCCCTTCTGTAAAATCTTCCTATCCCCCAAACCTTGCATTGGGTCTAGGAGTTTAGATCTTCTCCAGATGTGGAGTATCCTTTAAATATTGGTTAGGGGCAAAGCCTTCAGAGTCTGTTGCCGCCCCTCCACACCAAGTCCCTGATCTTCTCTCCTAAGGCATAAGGAAAATGACCAATATCCAAGAGATGAATAATACCATGAGGCGTTATTATTACCTTACTCATGCAATAATAACAGCTACCATTCATTGAGAATTCACTAACTATGCTGGGTACTTTTCATGTGTTATATCTAGCCCTCATAATAACTCCATGAACCAGGTTTTACTATGCCCATTTTGCAGATTAGACAAGTGAGGATCAGAAATTTTAAGTAACTTGCTGAAGTTTCCAGTTTGTTAGTAGCAGAGCCTAGATTCTAATCCATATTAGTGTGAATCTGATGCCCTCTCAAAGTCCTATAGCAGTGCATGGCATTCAATAGGCACTCAAATATATGATCAATATATGAATATGTTTTTATTTCAAAGAGCTTAAAGGGACACTCATCCTAAATGTCTTCCCTTTCTGCACCAGTCCTTTAGAGAAACATACCTCATCATCGAGGTCAGGCTTGGAGGAACCTGAGGTTCACATGGCCTTCCTTACTCAGGAGCCCACCCTCCCATCCCCGCCAAGTAAACATCCAGACTGGAAGAGTGACAGGCTTAGGAAATGAACACTCAGCCCAGCTGGCTGGGAGAATGGTAAGGGCAGCCTGCTTGTATTTTGCTGCTGCCAGGCTAGCTTCCTTTCTCTAGGAAGCTAAGTCCTGGTGCAGCAGGATAGAAGGACAGATCAGCAGAAAGTGATATTTCCAAGGTCATTCCACCTCAGGAAATTAACACAGTGTGACAGCTGCCCCACTTTGGAGCTTTTATCTGTAGAAATTCAACTGTATTCACTTTCTCCTTCTTTCCACTTCCTTCTTTTCCATCTTCTCCCTCCCCATCTCCCTTTCATTTTCCCCCCTTTGCTTCAGTGTTGTGCTTAAAGGGGCCCACATCCAGAGCTGTGGTTGTAAGCTGGAGGAAGGAAGTTCACAAAGGACTGTATACCTCACCACAAGCAGCCAAAGCGTCAGCTCAGTTCCACTAGAACACCACCAATTAGGTGTCTTAGGATATTAGGGTTGGCTTTTCAGGATAGCAGTGCTGCCAGCAAACACATGAGCAAACCCACCCTGGGACTCAAAATCCAAAGGCCAGGACCATGGTTTTGAATCCTGGCTGATATATCAGCTTGCTGTGTGACCTCAGATGACTCTCAACCTATCTCTCTCTGCCCCCTGGGTTTCTCACCTGTCACATGAGGTAGTTGGCTTGATGATCTAAGGCTGTTTGGGCTCCAAAAGCCTTTCTTCTTCATCCCCTGCAGCAGGCACTCAGATGTTGGAAAAGCCTTTCAAGCTGGAGTCTCGTATCCCAGCTTGAGCTGCAGGCCTTGAATTCTGTTGAGGGGACTCCCTCTGGTTCTGAGTCTGTAGCCTCTGTAAGGGTTGAACAACCAAACTAAACAGCTAGCCTAGAATCCTGGGGAGACCCCCCTTTCCAGCCGATCTCAGCATGAGGCCACTAATGTGAGTCAGCTGTGTTTGGACACCCAAAAGGCAGGAGGTCTCTTTGAAATAACTTTTGATGAGCCCTATGCATGGAGAAGGTGGCCAAGAACCACTTGCAACACCTGCTGCAGGTGCACATGGGCACTGCTCAACTTAAAATCTGAGCTCTGTCTCTACCTGAGGGCTATGCAGAAGAGGAAGGAAGCAGGGCAGCCCCTGGCCTCCAGGCGACTTGCTAAAGACAGGTGTCCAGAGGCCAGATAGCCTCCAAAGAAACCCTGAAATTCACTGACTTTGTGTCACTTTAGGCAACCTACTTTTACCTCTCTACGCCTCCATTTTTCAATCAGGAACTTGGAAATACACATATATTTATTTAATAAACATAAGTTGTCCACACCCACTGCCAGCAAAGGTCCTGTGTCCCAGCAGCTATCTGGAGCTTTGTCTAGACTGGGCAAAGTTGGCTGGGAGACCAGATGGCCACCAGGTCACCAAGGTGGGGTGGGAAAAGAGGTGTATTGCTGCTTGAGGCCTAGGCCCAGCCAGTGGGAGCCACAGCAAGGGCTCTGGGAGCCTTCAGGACAGAGGCTGCAGCCAGGCCTGGGCCCCCAGCTCATCTGCATGCCCAAGGCCAGAGGGTCTGCAGGTCCCCAAAGCAGCTGGCCGCACTCTGCTTCCCACTGCTCTGCTGCAACTCCTTGTGGATTTTTTATCCTTCAATTTTGCTAAATTCCTTTATTTGCTTTAACAGTTTGTACATGTGTGTGTAATTGTCAGGGCTTTCTAGATATAAAAATCATGTCGTGGCCGGGCACTGTGGCTCACACTGGGAGGCTGATGTGGGAGAATTGCTTGAGCCTGGGAGTTTGAGACCAGCCTAGACCACCCCTGTCTCTACAAAAAAAAGAATTGGGGGGGTGGGGGATGGAGCCTTGCTAAATCACCCAGGCTGAAGTGCAGTGGCATGATCTCAGCTCACTGCAACCTCCACCTCCCAGATTCAAGTGATTCTCCTGCCTCAGTCTCCAGAGTAGCTGGGACTACAGGCACGTACCACCACGCCCAGCTAATTTTTTTTTTTTTTTTTTTTTTTTTTTTTTGTATTTTTAGTAGAGGTGAGGTTTCACCATGTTAGCCAGACTGGTCTCAATCTCCTAACCTTGTGATCCACCCGCCTTGGCCTCCCAAAGTGCTAGAATTACAGGTGTGAGCCACCATGCCCGGCCCAAAAATTTTTTTAAAAATTAGCAGGCATGGTGGCATGTGCTTATGGTTGCAGCTACTCTAGAGGCTGAGGCAAGATAATTGCTTGAGCCTGGGAAGTCGAGGCTGCAGCGAGCCATTATTGTGCTATTGCACTCCAGCCTAGGCCACAAACAGAGATCGTATCTCTCAAAAATAAATAAATAAACAAACACCAGTTCCCTGACCTTCTTTCCCTACCCTGGATAACTGATTTTCTATTATAACTAGAATAGAGGCACAGCCTCCCTGATATGTGGATCCGGCATCATTCAATTCCCTTCTCTTCCCAGAATCACCCTGACACTGGCCTGCCCTATGGACTTGAAGAATTTTCCTATGGATGTCCAGACATGTATCATGCAACTGGAAAGCTGTGAGTGTCTTCCATGAGTCCACTAGAAAGAACCAGGCTCCCTTTTACCCATGGGACAGGCAGAAATTCCCACACAGCTGCTCCCAACCACTAGACCCCAGGAGATTACTGTAATAACCCAAAATATTTGATGAAGGACTGCTTTTAGAAAATTAGAAATACAACTTCCCTCACGTGGCCTGACTGAGGTCCATGTTTGAAGCCAGCACATTCTCCAATGGATTATTGTTCCACATCTATAGTGAATGTGAATGGAAAAGAAATGGCTTGAATAAGCCACAGTCCTTGAACCCACAAGATGTTCACTCCAGCAGGGGAGATAAACAACTGACTGCACAAACAACGCTAACAAAGGGCGGCAAGTGAGTGGTGTGTTGTTAGAAGTACAAAGCACTGTGGTTTTATGGCAGAAAGAATGCTTCCTTCTGATGGAGAAGGAGAGAGGGTATTAGAGTAGACGTTACAGAGGACCAGGATTTTAACGGATTGGATAGCTGACTCCTTTGATTGCAAACAGAGAAACCAATCTGACTAACTTAAAAATACAGAAACCAAGGCAGAGCACTTAGGCAACAGGAACTAATGGACCATTTCCTTGGAGTACTATCCATGAGGGGAATCAGCACAAACCAATTCTGAACGTTATGTTACTTCACTCAAGAGTCACTGAATTGCTGGGGCATGGTCTGGCCTAGCTCGAGTCACCATTTCACACCTTTCCCCTCCTACCCCAGCCAGTAGCTAGTCTCACCAAGACAGCATGCAAGAGTTGTTCCGCAGAGGAATATCTGCTGTGAGCAAAAGAGGAGGTTGGCAAGGATAGTGTGCAGGTGAAAATAGCAGATATAAACTGCATTTCACCATGGGAGTGAGGGGGGAAACAACAGTACAAGCTAATGCAGAAAGTTGGGAAGAGAGATGGAAGGGCTATGATGTAGATATAAAAATTAACCAGTTTTTACCTCCCTTGAGAGGAAACGAAAAGCAACATGGTCCCACAAGTACCATCAAGTGTCTGATGTCTCTCAGTCTCTAACCCTAACCAACCTTCTTCTGATCCCATCCCAGTTGGATATACCATGAATGACCTCATCTTTGAGTGGCAGGAACAGGGAGCCGTGCAGGTAGCAGATGGACTAACTCTGCCCCAGTTTATCTTGAAGGAAGAGAAGGACTTGAGATACTGCACCAAGCATTACAACACAGGTAGGTACAAGGGCCGTCCTCCTCAGATCCCACCCCACAACCAGGACCAGAGGTTGTTTCAAACACAATCATTGATTCAAGAGATCTTATGAAGTACCCATGATGGGAACAGCCCTGTATTTATTACCTAGTGGTTAAGAGAATAGGTTTTGAAACAAAAAAGTGGCTCTGATATTTTCTTCCTGTGAGCCCTGAAATGAGTAGCTTAAGCTTGGGTTGTACCTAATTACCAGGGAAGCTGGTAAATACAGTCATTATTCCAGGTAGTGGAATGGATCCTATTTCTAAGGCAGAAGTGAAGAACTGATATTGGGAAGACACCTAGTAGTTGCTGTCACAGAGGAGACATTTCCAGTAGAGCAAAAGTAGAGAGAATGCTCACAAAAGACCTCAGCAAGAGGGAGCTTAGAAGTGGCACTGAAGGTTAGTAAATAGCTAGAAAGGGTTCACTAGCCTGTGAGCTATGACAAGGCAGAGAAGCCACGATGGTGTAGCTCAGCTCTCTATCTCCCATGCCTTTTTGGAAGATTGAATATCTGGATGACTGGGGCCGGATCAAGACTGGCTTTGCATGCCCTGTCTCGGGTTGAGAACAAGTTCATAAAAGCATGGAGGAAGAAAGTCAGTTGGTTGGTACAGCAGCTGGAAGGATGAGTAGGAAGCCGGGATCTGAACCCAGCTTCATAGAGTAGAGAGGCATGGAAGGCCAGCAGGAGGAGAAGGTGAAAGAGAGGGATTGAAAGAAACAATCATAGGCTCTGGTGCAAGTAGAAAGCCCAGTGAAAGTGCAGGCACCCTGGGCTATCGTCTGTCTTGGGCAGCTGCCTCTTTTTGAGTCACCTCAGAGTTGTTTCAGAACCTCCAAAGATACTATCTTCATCCCTTGAGCAATAATGGTATTCCCATAGCTGCAGTGAAAGTAATGACTCCCAAGTTAAATCACCACAACTGACCTTCACATACCAAGTTTTTACTCTTAATAGAGTATTTTCTTTTATTCTTTCTTTTTAGCTTTCTTAAGGTATAACTGACCAGTAACAATTGTATATATTGAAGGTATGCAACATGATGTTCTGATATATATGCATTGTGAAATAATTATCACACTCAAGCTAAGTAGCATATCCATCACCTTACATACTTCTCAGTGTGTGTGTGTGTGTGTGTGTGTGTGTGTCACATGCCTGATAAAAACACTTAAGATCTACCCTCTTAAAGACCTAAATTTAAGATTAAGATAAATAATAAAACTTGTAGAAGAAGACCTGAGGGCAAATCTTACTAATCTTAGATTTGGCAATAGATTCATAGGTATGACATCAAAAACAGAAGCAACAATGAAAAAAACAACAGACTTGACTTCACAAATATTAAAAGCTTGTGTGAATCAAAGGATACATTGTGAAGATAAAGAACCCACAGAATGGGAGAAAATATTTGTAAATCATAAATCTGATAGGGGTCAAATATTCAGAATATATTTTAAAACTCGTCAAATGTGGGGGGGCAGGGAAAGGCCAGGCATGGTGGCTCATGCCTGAATCCTGGCATTTTGGGAGGCCAAGGCAGTTGGATCACTTGAGGCCAGGAGTTTGAAACCAGTCTGACCAACATGGTGAAACCCTGTCTCTACTAAAAATAAAAATAAATAGCATGGTGGCACAACCCTGTAATCCCAGCTACTTTGGAGGCTGACCCAGGAGACAGGTTGAACCTGGGAGTTGGAGACTTCAGTGAGCTGAGATGGTGCCAGTGTACTCCAGCCTGGGCTTTTTTTTTAAGACACTACCTCAAAAAAAAAAAAAAAAGTGAAAAGGTGATATTCCCTCTTAGCAAATTTCAAGTATACAGGACAGTACTGTTAATTCTAGTCACATCGCTGTATATTAGATCTCCAGAGCTTATTCGTTTTGCATAACTGAAATTCTGTATCCTTTGACCAACATCTCCCAATTTCCCCCATCCCTCGGCCTCTAGCAACCACCATTCTATTTTCTGCTTCTATAAGTATGACTGTTTTAGATTCCACATATAAGTGAGATCATGCAATATATGTCTTTCTGTGTCTGGCTTATTTCACTTAATATAAAAATGTCCTCCAGCTTCATTCACAGTGTCACAAATGGCAGAATTTCCTTCTTTTTTAAGGCTGAATAATGTTTCATTTTCTTTATCCATTCGTCCATTGAGAAATAATCTTATGATCCAGCAATTCCACTTCTAGATACATATCCAAAGAAAATGAAATCAGTATCTCAAAGACACATTTGCACTCCCATGTTCACTGCAGTAATATTCACAATAGCCAAGATATGGAAACAGCCTAAACATACATAGCATATTCTCATTCATTTCATTTGCTCTTCACCATGTTCATTTTAGTAAGGGCTGAGCTCTGTGCTAGACCCTATGGATGCAAGGAGAAAAGGCTGACAAGACCCTGACTATATGGTGCTTAGAGTCCAGGGAGCTTCAGGAAATTCCCTAGTTATTGTGCTTCAGAAGACAAGAACTAAACCCCATCCTAGGACTAGCTCCATCCCAGTTCCAGGGATACACAGACAGGGAGGAGACAAGCTGCCTAATCTAGTGCAGAAGACAGAGAGACAGAGAGAGAGAGAGAGAGACTGACTGACTTGCCCACTCACTCACTGTATTATGTCTTAAATGCTCTGATGATCATGTGAACAGGGTTCAAAGAACACAGAAAAAAAAGCAGCATTCTGCCTGGGGGAGAAGGAATGCTGCTCACATTTATACTGCCATGAAGGAGAAGGAGGATTTTTTTGGCTAGTTGTGGGAAGGAACAAGGGGATTCTGGGCAAAGGGATGAGCAAGATCAGAAGCTCAGAAATATGAAAGTTCAGGGCATGCTCAAGGCAAGGGATGGCATGTAGGGAGTCATGATTAGGGTGAAGAGTGAATGGGGAAGGGGACAGAAAGACTGGTTAGAGCTTGACTATAAAGGGCAGGCTAAAGAGTTGGAACTTTTTCCTGTAGGTAATGAGAACTGCCTTGTATGAGGAAAGAAGGATGGGACCAAAGGTTTTAAAAGAGGAAATAACAGAATCAAATCATATTTTGGGAAGATAACTGGCAGAAAGGTAGAGAAAGTGCCACTTAGGCCCATTCTCAGCAACAAAATAGTGATGCTGTTGATGATGATGACAATGGTAATTATGGCAATTGACAATCCAGAATATTGAAAATGTATGAGGACTGTGCTAAGCTTTTCATAAGCATCATTAATTTTATCTTCACATTAACCACATAAGTCACTATATGAAGGAGATATTATTATTATTATTATCCCCAGTTTATTATACACAACAAACATATACAGAACAATTCAAATACTTGTCTAAGGAAACAGGGAGTGTGAGACTGGACCAGAACTTGAGCCAAGGTTGTTCTAACCCTAAAGCTTTTGGTCCTATTCACCTGGCTGTACTGCCTTCTCACTGCAATTTCTTGCAGGTAAATTCACCTGCATTGAGGCCCGGTTCCACCTGGAGCGGCAGATGGGTTACTACCTGATTCAGATGTATATTCCCAGCCTGCTCATTGTCATCCTGTCATGGATCTCCTTCTGGATCAACATGGATGCTGCACCTGCTCGTGTGGGCCTAGGCATCACCACTGTGCTCACCATGACCACCCAGAGCTCTGGTTCTCGAGCATCTCTACCCAAGGTAAGTCCCATTGCCCAAGAGCATAGAACACCTGGACAAATGAGGAAAGTATCCATTATTTACTTCCTTATGCTGCCTAAAACATGGAAAGCAAAGGAATTATTCACTACTTATTTATGTACTATACTTTGCAGGATCCTGCAGATCTTTCCAGGTTCTACACTTTTCGGATCCATCAAACCTGCCACCAGAATCAACATTATGGTTCAACACGAGTTGCCAGACACCGCATTCTGGTCCACTGTCTACCAACACTAGACACACATTCTGCTTCATTTACTTTTAACACTCAACTTATATTCTCCTCCATTCACTTTTAGAGCTAAGTACAACATTCTGCTCTTTTCACCATTAATAGTATATACTGTGTCCAGGATCTCCAACACTAACCCCATATCCAGAGATTGGATAGAAAGATTCATAAGACTCAGCATGAAGTTGTATTCACAGCTAAGATATTTTTATTTTTTTATTTTTTGAATTAAAAAAGACCTTGATATTCCACCCTTCAAGTTACAATTGAAACAACTAGGAGACGGGAAAGAGTTGGAGTGGGATAAAGAACTAGGAGGGGTTCGATGGCTGGATGCCTAGTCCACGTAGTTTTTGTACCGGAAGGACTCATCACTGGTTTCATTGAGAAGACACATATGGATGAGGGCTTCTGTCACCCAAAAGGATCACAGTTGGTGGGGGATGGGGTGATAGTCTTCAAAGTAACGCTTCTTCTCCTGGCCAACGGTCCAGGGAATGCATATGTTGGGGCTACAATTGTTTACACCAGCAGAGAAGTTGTTGATGTTGGAAGTTTCATGGAATCCAGTTAGGCATCAGGCATTGTCCAGGCCTCCCTTGGGATCATAGGTGTGGATATGGTACTGGTGCCACTTGCTTAGTTTCTCAATGGCCTCCTCAGTGTACTCCAGACCATTCTCCTCCCACATGGCCTTGGTGCTAAAGTTGGTATGGCAGCCTGCACCATTCAGTTCCCAGGAATAGGCTTAGGATCAAAGGTTGCTATCACTCCAAAGTCTTCACATACATGATGCAAAACAAAACAGGCCACCCAGAGATGATCTCCCACGCTGATTCCTTCAGAGAGTCTGATTTGAAATTCCCACTGGGCAGGCATGACCTCAGCATTAGTCTCCACAATCTTGACTCCAGCATACAAGCAGAACTGTAATGGGCCTCCATGATGTCCCTGCCATAGCCTTTGTCTGCTCCCACACTACAATAATAGGGATGCTAGGGTCCCTGGAAGCCATTGGAAGGCCAACCAAAGGGGTGCCCATCTGTCCCCATGAGGCTATATTCCTGCTCCATGCTAAACCAGGGGTACTGGTTGCTCACCATGTCCATTATCCCTTTACAGGTGTGCCTCAAATTGGTCTCTGCAGGCTTTCAGTTGTACTTGAAAACTTTACAGAACACCAGCTTGTAGGGTCCTTACTGAAAGAGTCCCAAAACATGGCAGCAGACATGAGATACATGTCACTGTTGGAGCCTTCAGACTGTAAAATACTAGGGCCATCAAAATTCCAGGCCAGGTGCTGTGACTCACACTTGTAATCCCAGCACCCTGGGAGGCCAAGGCAGGTGGATCACCTGAGGTCAGAAGTTCAAGACCAGCCTGGCCAATATAATGAAACCCCATCAACTAAAAATACAAAAAATAAGCTGGGTGTGGTGGCACACACCTCTAATCCCAGCTACTCAGGAGGCTGAGGCAGGAGAATCACTTGGACCCAGGAGACAGAGGTTGCAATGAGCCAAAACTGTGTCATTGCACTCCAGCCTGGGCAACAAGAGTAAAAACTCCATCTCAAAAAAAAAAGAAATTCCACTCAGGCAACTCTTCCACACACTTGGGCTCACTGTCCAGGGTCTGGGTCTTGCAGTGCAGTCCTTTTCCAGTACCATGGATTCAGATATACATGACCTGGACTTTCTCACCCTGATGCAGGGACATGTACACCTGCTTAGTGCCTTTCTTTAAGTGGGAACTTGCTGAGGTCGTCATGGTGGAAGGTGTTCTGGGCACCGAGCTGGTGGGCGGGTAAAGGTAAGCTGAGAGAGCAAGGTGAGGAGAGGAGAGGAGAGGAGGCCGCTGTGCTGCTCACATACTCTGCTCTTCTCCCATTCTCGGCTCTCCACAGCTAAGATTTATTACAGCAACATATTCAGAAGATACAGCTGGCTCATCAGGGGAAAAGAACATAGACAGAGACTAGGGGAATCCATGTGCAGGCTTCCTTACTCTCACCCTCCCACAAGTGGGTCACAAAGAATGCACTCTTACTCCAGCAACAACATGCAGACTTGTGTGTAATGTTTCTGCCCAAAAAGACAGAAAAACAGAAACTCTTAGCCAGGCATGGTGGTGTGCACCTGTAATCCCAGCTACTCAGGAGGCTGAGGCAGGAGAATCACTTGAACCAGAGAGGTGGAGGTTGCAGTGAGCCGAGATCACCCCACTGCCCTCCAGGCTGGGCAACAAAGTGACACTCTGTCAAAAAAAAAAAGGAAAGACAAAGAAAAACAAAGACTGTTCTATGATTCATTTGAGGCTCAGTGTGCCATGTTTTAACTGGGAGCTGGTCACATCAGCACCCTCTGCCTAGCATGTGCCAAAATTCCAGATGCCCAAAAGGAAAGCAGATTGTTCAGCATGAACCAGGATGTTTGTACAATCGAGGCACAGTGAGCCAGCTTTATCAGTTAGGGAAAGTAGGAATATACCCAAAATCTAACTTCCCAGATGGCACCCAAGAGGCAAACTTGCAAGAGGACCTTTCTAAGATAGCAGCCTCAGGCCTGTTTTATTAACCCTTTTCTGGACACACTTCAATTTGATTCTTACATTTCTAGTGTTAAACACCACATTTGCTGTTAACTCCTAAACCATATTCTGCTTCATTCACTATCAACACTAGACACAGCATTCTGCTATTAATGTCAGATACACATTCTGCTCCATTCACCCTTATGCTAGACACAACATTCTGTTCCATTCACCTCTAACACCAGACACAGCATCCCACTTCATTCATTGCTAACACCAGGCACTATTTTTCTTCCAGTCACCCTTACAATCAGTACAACTTTTGGTTCCCTTCACTGTCAATACTAGACCTTGCATTCTGCTTAATTTACTTTTTATTTTTTTGAGATGAAGTCTTATTCTGTTGCCCAAGCTGGAGGTCAGCGGCATGATCTCAGCTCATTGCAACCGCCACCTCCCAGGTTCAAGTGATTCTCCTGCCTCAGCCTCCAAGTAACAGGGACTACAGGCTCACACCACCATGCCCAGCTCATTTTTGTATTTTTAGTAGAGATGGGGTTTCACCATGTTTGCCAGGCTGGTCTCAAACTCCTGACCCCATGTGATCCACATGCCTCAGCCTCCCAAAGTGCTAGAGTTACAGGTGTGAGCCACTGCACCCAGCCCAACTTCATTACTTCATGTGTGAATATTCCAGCACCATTTTTTGAGAGGAGTATTCTTTCCCCTGTTGAATTGACACCCATGTCAAAAAACTCAATTGACCCATAAATGGATTGGTTTACTTCTGGACTCTTGATTCCACTCCATTGAATCTATATGTTGATCCTTTTGTCAGTACCACACTGTTTTGGTTACTGTAGCTTTAGAATAAGTTTTAAAATCTGGAAGTGTGAGTCCTCCAACTTTTTCAAGATTGTTTTGGCTACTCTCTGTCTTTTGCATTTGCATATGAACACAAATATAAATTTTAGAATCAGCTTGTCAATTTTTGAAACAAAAATAATACCTGGGTTTTAACAAAGAATGCATTGAATTCACAGATGAATTAGGGTAGTACTGCCATCTTAACAATATTATGTATTCCAATCCATCAACATGGGATTTCTTCCCATTTATTTAGGTCATCTTTAATTTTTTTCAACAAAGATTTCTAGTTTTTGTGTACAAGTCTTGTACTTACAACAGGTATTGTACAGGTATTATATTCCTTTATGCTATATAAATTGAATTTTTTAAGTTTAATTTTTAAATTATTCTTTCTAGCCTATGGAAATACAACTGATTTTTGTATGTTCATCTTGTATCCAATAACTTTGCTGAACTCATTCATTAACCCTAAGTCTTTTACTTATTATTTTTTAATTACATTTTAGGTTTTGGGGTACATGTGCAGAACATGCCAGATAGTTGCATAGGTACACACGTGGCTGTGTGATTTGCTGCCTTCCTCCCCTTCACCCACATCTGGCATTTCTCCCCATACTTTCCCTCCCCAACTCCACCCTTGCCACTGTCCCTCCCCTATTCCCCCAATAAATCCCAGTGTATAGTGCTCCCCTCCCTGTGTCCATGTGTTCTCATTGTTCATCACCTGCTTATGAGTGAGAACATGTGGTATTTCATTTTCTGTTCTTGTGTCAGTTTGCTGAGAATGACGTTCTCCAGATTCATCCATGTCCCCACAAAGAACACAAACTCATTGTTTTTGATTGCTGCATAATATTCCATGGTGTATATGTGACACATTTTCCCAGTCCAGTCTATCATCGATGGGCGTTTGGGTTGGATCCACATCTTTGCTATTGTCAACAGTGCTGCAATGAACATTCGTGTGCATGTGTCCTTATAGTAAAACGATTTATAATCCTTTGGATATATACCCAGTAATGGGATTGCTGGTCAAATGGAATTTTTATTTCTAGGTCCTTGAGGAATCACCACACTGTCTTCCACAATGGTTGAATTAATTTACACTCCCACCAGTAGTGTAAAAGTGTTCCTATTTCTCCACATCCTCTCCAGCATCTGCTGTCTCCAGATTTTTTAATGATCACCATTCTAACTGGCGTGAGATGGTATCTAAATGTAGTTTTGATTTGCATTTCTCTAATGACCAGTGATGATGAGCATTTGTTCATATGTTTGTTGGCCTCATGTATGTCTTCTTTTGTAAAGTGTCTGTTCATATCCTTTGCCCATTTTGAATGGGCTTGTTTGTTTTTTTCCTGTAAATCTGTTTTAGTTCTTTGTAAATTCTGGATATCAGCCCTTTATCAAATGGGTAAACTGCAAAAACTTTCCCATTCTGTTGGTTGCCAATTCACTCTAGTGACTGTTTCTTTTGCCGTGCAGAAGCTGTGGAGTTTCATTAGGTCCCATTTGTCTATTTTGGCTTTTATTGCCAGTGCTTTTGGTGTTTTGGTCATGAAGTCCTTGCCTACTCCTATGTCCTGAATGGTTTTGCCTAGATTTCCTTCAAGGGTTTTTATGGTGTTAGGTCTTATGTTTAAGTCTTTAATCCATCTGGAGTGAATTTTAGTGTAAGGTGTCAGGAAGGGGTCCAGTTTCTGCTTTCTGCACATGGCTAGCCAGTTTTCCAACACCACTTATTAAACAGGGAATCCTTTCCCCATTGCTTGTTTTTGTCAGGTTTATACAAGATTGTGTGGTTATAGATATGTTGTGTTGCCTCCGATGTGTCTGTTCTGTTCCATTGGTCTATATCTCTGTTTTGGTACCAGTACCATGCTGTTTTGATTACTGTAGCCTTGTAGTATAGGTTGAAGTCCGGTAGTGTGAGGCCTCCTGCTGTGTTCTTTTTGCTTAGAATTGACTTGGCTATGCGACCTCCCTTTTGGTTCCATATGAAGTTTAAGGTGGTTTTTTCCAGTTCTGTGAAGAAGGTCATTGGTAGCTTGATGGGGATAGTGTTGAAACTGTATATTACTTTGGGCAGTATGGCCATTTTCACGATATTGATTCTTCCTAACCATGAACATGGAATGTTTCTCCTTCTGTTTGTGTCCTCTCTTATTTCTTTGAGCAGTGGTTTGTAGTTCTCCTCGAAGAGGTCCTTTACATTCCTTGTTAGTTGTATTCCTAGGTATTTTATTCTCTTTGTAGCAACTGTGAATGGCAGTTCGTTCTTGATTTGGGTCTCTTTAAGTCTGTTACTGGTGTATAGGAATGCTTGTGATTTTTGCACATTGATTTTATATCCTGAGACTTTGCTGAAGTCGCTTATCAGTTTCAGGAGTTTTTGGGCTGAGACAATGGGGTCTTCTAGATATACTATCATGTTGTCTGCAAATAGAGACAATTTGGCTTCCTCCTTTCCTATTTGAATACCCTTTATTTCTTTTTCTTGCCTGATTGCTCTGGCTAGAACTTCCAGTACTATATTGAACAGGAGTGGTGAGAGAGAGCATACTTGTCTAGTGCCAGATTTCAAAGGGAATGCTTCCAGTTTTTGCCCATTCAGTATGATATTGGCTGTTGGTTTGTCATAAATAGCTTTTATTATTTTGAGATACATTCCATCAATACCGAGTTTATTGAGGGTTTTTAGCATAAAGGGCTGTTGAATTTTGTCAAAGGCCTTCTCTGGTTATCAATTGAGATAACCATGTGGTTTTTGTTTTTGGTTCTGTTTATGTGGTGAATTACGTTTACAGACTTGCATATGTTGAACCATCCTTGCATGCCTGGGATGAACCCTACTTGATCATGATGAATAAGTTTTTTGATTTGCTGTTGCAATCGGCTTGCCAGTATTTTATTGAAGATTTTTGCATCTATGCTCGTCATGGATATTGGCATGAAGTTTTCTTTCTTGTTGAGTCTCTGCCGGGTTTTGGTATCAGGATGATGTTGGTCTCATAAAATGATTTGGAATGGATTCCCTCTTTTTGGATTATTTGGAATAGTTTCAGAAGGAATGGTACCAGTTCCTTTTTGTGTGTCTGGTAGAATTCAGCTGTGAACCCATCTGGACCTGGGCTTTTTTTGTGTGATAGGCTCTTAATTGCTGCCTCCACTTCAGACCTTGTTATTGGTCTATTCATAGTTTCGACTTCCTCCTGGTTTAGGCTTCGCAGGACACAGGTGTCCAGGGATTTATCCATTTCTTCCAGGTTTACTAGTTTACGTGCATAGAGTTGTTTGTAATATTCTCTGATGATGGTTTCAATTTCTGTGGAATCTGTGGTGATTTCCCCTTTATCATTTTTTATTGCATCTCTTTGGTTATTCTCTCTTTTCTTTTTTATTAATCTGGCCAGTGGTCTGTCTATTCTGTTGATATTTTCAAAAAACCCACTCTTGGATTTATTGATTTTTTTTGAAGGGTTTTTCGTGTCTCCATCTTTTTCAGTTCTGCTCTGATCTTAGTTATTTCTTGTCTTCTGCTAGGTTTTGAGTTTTTTTGATCTTCCTCCTCTAGCTCTTTCAATTTTGACGATAGGGTGTCAATTTTGGATCTCTCCACTCTTCTCATGTGGGCACTTATTGCTATATATTTTCCTCTAGAGACTGCTTTAAATGTGTCCCAGAGATTCTGGTATGTTGTGTCTTTGTTCTCGTTGGTTTCGAACAACTTCTTATTTCTACCTTCATTTCTTTGTTTATCAAGTCAACAATCAAGAGCCAGTTGTTCAGTTTCCATGAAGTTGTGCGGTTCTGGGTTAGTTTCTGAATTCTGAGTTCTAACTTGATTGCACTATGATCTGAGAGATTGTTTGTTATGATTTCAGTTTTTTGCATTTGCTGACGAGTGCTTTACTTCCAATTATATGGTCAATTTTCAAGTAGGTGTGATGTGGTGCTGAGAAGAATGTATATTCTGTAGATTTGGGGTGGAGAGTTCTGTTAATGTCTATCAGGTTTGCTTGTTCCAGGTCTGAGTTCAAGCCCTGGATATCCTTGTTAATTTTCTGTCTGGTTGATCTGTCTAATATTGACAGTGGAGTGTTAAAGTCTCCCACTATTATTGTGTGGGAGTCTAAGTCTTTTTGTAAGTCATTAAGAACTTGCCTTATATATCTGGGTGCTCCTGCATTGGGTCCATATGTATTTAGGATCGTTAACTCTTCTTGTTGTATCAATCCTTTTACCATTATGTAATGACCTTCTTTGTCTCTTTTGATCTTTGTTGTTTTAAAGTCTGTTTTATCAGAGATGAGAATTGCAACTCCTGCTTTTTTTTGCTCTTCATTTGCTTGGTAAATCTTCCTCCATCCCTTTATTTTGAGCCTTTGTGTATCCTTGCATATGAGATGGGTTTCCTGGATACAGCACAATGATGGGTTTTGGCTTTTTATCCAATTTGCCAGCATGTGTCTTTTGATTGGTGCATTTAGCCCATTTACATTTAGGGTTAATATTGTTATGTGTGAATTTGATACTGCCATTTTGATGCTAGCTGGCTGTTTTGCCCATTAGTTGATGTAGATTCTTCATTTTGTTGATGCCCTTTAGCATTTGGCATGTTTTTGGAGTGGCTGGTACTAGTTGCTCCTTTCTATGTGTAGTGCCTCTTTCAGGAGCTCTTGTCACACAGGCCTGGTGGTGACAAAATCTCTGAGTACTTGCTTGTTTGCAAAGGATTTCATTTTTCCTTCACTTATGAAGCTTAGTTTGTCTGGGTATGAAATTCTGAGTTGAAAGTTCTTTTCTTTAAGGATGTTGAATATTGTTCCCCACTCTCTTCTGGCTTGTAGAGTTTCTGCCAAGAGATCTGCTGTGAGTCTGATGGGCTTCCTTTTGTGGGTGACCCGACCTTTCTCTCTGGCTGCCCTTAGCATTTTCTCCTTCATTTCAACCCTGGTGAATCTGACGATTATGTGCCTTGGGGTTGCTCTTCTTGCGGAATATCTTTGTGGTGTTCTCTGTATTTTCTGGACTTGAATATTGGCCTGTCTTGCTAGGTTGGGGAAATTTTCCTGGATGATGTCCTGAAGAGTATTTTTCAGCTTGTATTCATTCTCTTTTTCACATTCAGGTACACCTATCAAACTTGGATTAGGTCTCTTCACATAGTCCCACATTTCTTGGAGACTTTGTTCATTCCTTTTTGCGCTTGTTTCTCTTATCTTGCCTTCTTGTTTTATTTCATTGAGTTGATCTTTGACTTCTGATATCCTTTCTTCTGCTTGGTCAATTTGTCTGTTGAAACTTGTGCATGCTTCACGAAGTTCTCATGTTGTGTTTTTCAGCTCCATCAATTCACTCATATTCCTTTCTAAGTTGTCCATTCTTGTTATCATTTCCTCAAATCTTTTTTCAAGGTTCTTAGTTTTTTTGCATTGAGTTAGAACGTGTTCTTTTAGCTCACAGAAGTTTCTCATTACCCACCTTCTGAAGTCTGATTCTGTCATTTCATCACACTCATTCTCCATCCAGCTTTGTTCCCTTGCTGGTAAGGAGTTGTGGTCCCTTGGAGGAGGTGAGGTGTTCTGGTTTCGGGTGTTTTCCTCTTTTTTGCACTGGTTTCTTTCCATCTTTGTGGCTTTATCCCCCTGTCATCTGAGTAGTTGCTGATTTTCTGATTGGGTCTCTGAATGGATGTCCGGATTGTTGATGATGAAGTATTTCTGTTTCTTAGTTTTCCTTCTAACAGTCTGGCCCCTCTGCTGCATGACTGCTGAGGTCCACTCCAGGCCCTGCTTGCCTGGGGAACACCTGTAGCAGCTACGGAACAGTAAGGGTTGCTACCAGTTTCTTCTTCTGCTATCTTTGTCCCAGAATGATGCCCACCAAATGTCAGTCTGATCAGTCCTATGTGAGGTGACTCTTTGGATATACAAGGGTCAGGGAGCTGCTTGAGGAGACAGTCTCTACTTTATATGAGCTCAAGTGCTGAGCTGTGAGCTCTGTTGTTCATTCAGAGCTGTTAGGCAGGTACATTTAAGTCTGCCGCAGCAGAACTCAAAAAGCCCCTTTTTTTCCTCAGGTGCTCTGTCCCAGGGAGTTGGCTTTATTTATGAGTATCCGTTGCACTGTCCTGCCCAGCAAGGAGGCAGTCTAGTCACTGCCTGCCTGCAGAGGCTATACTGAGCTATACTGAGCTCTGGGGTCCGCCCTGCTGCCGTGGGCTCCACCCTGCTGCTGTGTGTAATTCCCTGCAGTCCTGTTTATATGGGTGTGGTTAGAACTGCTGTGGCAATGGTGGCCTGCCTCTGTAATGGCGGACTCTCTCTGTTATGGCGAGTTGCCTCAGCAATGGCGGGTTCCCTCAGCAACGGCAGGCTGCGTCAGCAATCGCAGAGTACCTCTGTAGGGGTGGAGTGCCTTGGTAATCACGGACACCCCTCCCCCACTGAGCTGCACTGTTCTGGGTTCAGCTGTGCTTGCCATGAAACTCTCAACCCCGAGCATTTCCAATTGCAGTTTTTTTGTTTGTTTGTTTTTGTGGGGGTAGGACTCGCCAAGACTGATCACCTGGCTCCCTGCCTCAGAGCCCTTTTTTTTTTAAGTTGAGTGGTTGACTCTCCCAGGTGTTCCAGTTGCCTGCTGAAAGGGCGCTGCAATCTGTGTGATGTCCCATGCAGCAACCCACTGTGCCAGCTGAAACAACGTTGCTGCCCAGGAATCTCCTGACCTGGCTTTATGTTTAAGTCCCATTTAATCAGATGAATGTGTTAATCTGCCTTCCCAGATCTTCAATTGCCAGTTTAACAGGGCAACCAGACAAGTGTATTTTGTACAGAGTGCCGCTGCACTATGGCACCAGCCAAAACAGCCGCACTGGCCGAAACAGCCGTGCTGGCAACCCGTGGGGCTCCTAAACCTGGGAATCTCCTGGTCTGTGGGCAATAAAGATCCGTCTGGAAATGCAGTGTCCACTCACCTTCTGTTCTTTCACTGGGAGCTTCAATCCTGAGTTGCTCCTACAGCGCCATCTTCTCTTCTTCCCAACCCTAAGTCTTTTATACAGCCTTAGGATTTTCTTTGTACAAGACCATGTGATCTACAAATAGAAATGGCTTTACTTTTTCCTTTCTCACCAAGAAGTCATTTATTTCTTTTTCTCACCTAATTTCCCTAGCTAGATCTTCCAATACAATGAAGAATAAGAACAGATATTCCTGTCTCATTCCTGATCTTACAGAGAAAGCTTTTAGTTTTTCACTATTAAACATGAAGTTAGCCATGGGTTTTACATAGATGCCCTTTACAGTTTGAAGAAGTTTTCAATTCTTAATTTGCTGAGTATTTTTACCATGAAAGGTGTCAAATTTTGTCAAATCCTGTTTCTGCATCTATTTTGAGGATTGTGTGATATTTTTCCTTTATTTTATTCATATGGTGACTAATTGTGTGTACTCAACTTTTAACATTGCATTTCTGAGATATATCCCACTTATTCATGATGTATAATTCTTTTCTATATATCACTAGATTTGGTTTGCTAGTGTTTTCTTGAGAATTTTTTTGTCTGTATTCCTAAGAGATATTGATATGTAGTTTTCTTTATTGTGGTGTCTTTGCTTTTGTTATTAGGATAATACTGGCTTCTTAAAATGAGTTGGGAAATGTTCTATCCACTTCCACTTCTCTGAGAGAGTATAAGAAGGATTTGTCTTAATTCTTTAAATGTTTGGTAGAATTCATGAAGGAAGCCATCTGGACTTTTTTATTTTATTTTGGATTACTAATTCAATCTCCTTAACATGTTATGTGTGTATTCAAGATTTTGGTTTAGTGTTTTTTTTGTTTTGTTTTGGTTTTTTGAGGTGGAGTTTCACATGACTGGAGTGCAGTGGCACGATCTCAGCTCACTGCAACCTCTGCCTCCTGGGTTCAAGTGATTCTCCTGCCTCAGCTGCCCAAGTACCTAGGATTATAGGTGCATACCGCCACACCCAGCTAATTTTTGTATTTTTAGTAGAGACAGGTTTTCAACGTGTTGGCCAGGCTGGTCTTGAACTGCTGACCTCAAGTGATCCACCCACCTCTGCCTCCCAAAGTACTGGGATTACAGGGGTAAGCCACCATGCCCAGCCTCCATTTCTTTTTGAGTTATTATCTTTTTAGGAATTTGTCCACTTCATTAAGGTTATCTAATTTATTGGCATACAGTTGTTCAAACTATTCCCGTTTTATTTCTGTAACGTCAATGGAAATGCCCCCTCTTTCACTCTTTTATTAATTTGATTCTTCCTTCATTTTTTCTTGAACAGTATAGTTAGCAGTTATTCAATTTTGCTGATCTTTTCAAAGAATTACCTTTTGTTTTCATTGGTTTTCTCTATTATTTTTCCACTATTTTACTTACTACTATTCTAACGTTTATTATTTGCTTCCTTCTGCTTACTTTGACTTTAGTTTGCCCTCCTAGTTTCTTAAGGTGCAAAGTTATGTTATTAATTTGGGAGCTTTCTTCTTTTTAATACAGGTGTTTACAGCTATATACTTCCCTCTGAAAATTATTTTAGCTCATCTCATTAGTTTTAGTATGTTGTGTTTTTGTAATTCAACTTAGAGTATTCCTTAATTAATCTTTTATTTATTCTTTGATGCATTCTTATTTTTGTGAGTTTTCCAACTTTTTTTTGGTTATTGATTTTTAATATTCCATTGAAATCAGAAAACATATTTTGTATGATTTCAACTATTTTAAATTTGTCGAGACTTGTTTTATGCATAATATATGGTTTATTCTGAAGAATACTCCATGTGCACTTCAGAAGAATGTATATTCTTCTGTTATTGAGTAGACTGTTCTACAGGTATTTTTTAGGTCTAGTTGGTTTACAGTGTCATTCAAAGTTTTCATTTCCTTGGCATTCTTCTACTTGTTCTATTCATTATTGAAAGCAGGGTTTTGAAGATTCCAAGTATTATTGTTGAATTATCTGTCACTTCAATTCAGGCAGTTTTGCTTCATGTATTTTGGGGCCCTGTTGTTAGGTGTATAGATGTTTATAATTGTTATATTTCTGATGGATTGACTTTTTATTATAAAATGCTCTTCATCTTTTAGTAACAATTTTTTTTCCTTAAATACTGGGTTTGTGTGTGTGTGTGTGTGTGTGTATGTGTGTGTGTGTGTGGTGTGTGTGTTTGATATAATCACTTACAAGTTAGTTACTGTTTACATGGTATGTTTTTTTCCATTCCTCTACTTTTATTCTAGTTGTGTCTTTGAATCAAAAGTGTGTCTTTCATAGACAGTATGTAGTTGCATGTTATTTTTTAATCCAGTCTAATCTCTATCTTTCAATTAGTGTGTTTAGGCTATTTCCACTAATTTAATTAATGTGATAAAAATTGCAATTGGTATAATTTGTATCTGCCATTGTGTTGTTTTATACATATATATATGTATATATATGTATGTATATATATGTATGTCTTCTTTTTTGTGTCTTTGTTCCTCCATTACTACCCTTTTTGCACTAAATATGTATTTTAATCAGTGCAGTTGTTCATTCCTATAATGCCAGCACTTTGAGAGGCTGAGGCAGGTAGGTTGCTTGAGCTCAGGAGTTCAAGACCAGCTTGGGCAACATGGTGAAAACCCATCTTTACAAAAAATAATTTTTAAAAATTAGCTGGGTGGGATGGCACACAGCTGTAGTGGTAGCTACTTGGGAGGCTAAAGTGGGAGGATAGCTTGAACCTTGGGGATTGAGGCTGCACTAAGCCATGCTTGCAACACTGCACGCCAGCCTGGGTGACAAAGTGAGACCCTGTCTCAAAAAAAAAAGTATTTTCTAGTGTGTCATCTTAATTCCCTGGTCATTTCTTTTACTATTTTTTTTTTTTTAGTTTTTTTTTTTTTCATGATTGCCCTGGGGATTACAATTTCATCTTATTTTAGAAACATCTAATTCAGATTATTAATACTAACTTAATTACAACAGTGTCTTAGTTTACTTGGACTGCTAAAACAAATGCCACAAATTTGGTGGTTTAAACAAAAATTTATTTTTCCTAGTTCTGAAACCTGGGAAGTCCAAGATCAAGGTGGCAGCTAATTCAGTTGCTAGTGAGGGTTCTCTTTCAGGCTTCCAGATGACTACTTTCTTGCTTTGTCCTAACATGGTGGAGAAAGAGTTTTTGTATCTCTTCCTCCCTAATTCCTATTTAATTAGGCCCCACCTCTAAGATGTCATTTAACCTTTATCACTTCCTCATAGGCCCTATCTCCAAATACAGTCATATTGGGGGTTAGAACTTCAACATATGAATTTTAGGGGCACATAAACATAAAATCATTGCTCATATATAGCCAGTTACTACCCCTTCCCTTGCACTGCTATTATCATATAAATTACATCTTCGTTATGTATTCATTAACACAAAATTATAATCATTGCTTTACTCAGTTGTCTTTTAAATCGGATAGGAGAAAAAAGTTATAAACAAAACTACATTTATTATATTGTCTTGTATATTTACTTATGCAGTAATCTTTACTAATACTCCTTATTTCTTCATATTAATTTGAGATGTTGACTAGCATCCTTTTATTTCAGCCTGAAGGACTTTCTTTAGTATTTCTTGTAGAACAGATCTGCTAGTGGAAAAGTCTCTCAGCTTTTGTTTACCTAAATATTACTTTTTCATTTTTGAGGGATACAGAATTCTTGACAAAAATTGAACATCTTTTCCTTTCAGCACTTTGAAAATGTCATCCCACTGTCTTTTGTACCCCATGGTGTGAATGAGAGTACAACTGTTAATCTTATCAAGAATCCCTTGTACAAGAGGAGTTGCTTCTCTTTTGCTGTTTTAAGATTCTGCCTTTGCAGGAGAATTGCTTAAATCGGGAGGTGGAGGTTGCAGTGAGCAAAGATCTAGCCATTGCACTCTAGCCTGGGTGACAGAGTGAGACTCCAAATTTTAAAAAAAGTCCGGTGCAGTGGCTTAAGCCTCTAATCCCAGCGCTTTGGGAGGCCGAGGCGGGTGGATCACGAGGTCAAGAGATCAAGACCATCCTGGTCAACATGGTGAAACCCCGTCTCTACTAAAAATAAAAAATTTTTAAAAAAATTAGCTGGGCATGGTGGTGTGTGCCTGTAATCCTAGCTATTCAGGAGGTGGAGGCAAAAGAATTGCCTGAACCCAGAAGGCAGAGGTTGCGGTGAGCCGAGATTGCGCCATTGCACTCCAGCCTGGGTAACAAGAGCAAAACTCTGTCTCAAAAGAAAAGAAGAAAAGATTCTGCCTTTGTCTTCTGACAGTTTGATTAGGATGTGTCTAGGTGTGGATCCCTTTAAGTTTATCTTACTTGGAGTTCCCTGAGCTTCTTAGATGTATAGATTGCTGTTTTTCATCAAATTTGATAAGATTTCAGGCATTCTCTTTTCAAATATTCTTTCTCTTTCTGTCTCCACTGGAGATTCCTATTAAACATTAGATTGGTGCATTTCATGGTTCCCCACCAGTTTCTGAGGCTGTTTACTTTTCTTCATTCTGTTCCTCAGATCATATAATCACTGATAATATGATCTGATTATATGATAATTCACTGATTTTTCTTCAAGTTTCCTGATTCTTCTGTCTTCTTAAATACTGTTGATTCCATCTAGTAAAGTTTCCATTTCAGCTATTTTACTTTTCAACTCCAGAATTTCTATTTGGTTATTATTTGCCATTTCTTTCTTTCTTTCTTTCTTTTTCGAGACAGTTTTGCTCTTGTTACCCAGGCTGGAGTGCAATGGCACGATCTCGGCTCACCGCAACCTCTGCCTCCTGGGTTCAGGCAATTCTCCTGCCTCAGCCTCCCGAGTAGCTGGGATTACAGGCATGTGCCACCATGCCCAGCTAATTTTTTGTATTTTTAGTAGAGACGGGGTTTCACCCTGTTGACCAGGATGGTCTCGATCTCTTGACCTCATGATCCACCCGCCTCGGCCTCCCAAAGGGCTGGGATTACAGGCGTGAGCCATCGCGCCGGCCTCATTTCTTTCTTTGAGATGGAGTCTTGCTCTGTTGCCCAGGCTGGAGTATAACGGTGCATCTCAGCTCACTGCAACCTCTGCTTCCTGTCTTCAAGTGATTCTTCAATCTCAGCCTTCTGAGTAGCTGGGATTACAGGCATGCACCATCACATCCAGCTAATTTTTGTACTTTTAGTAGAGACGGGGTTTCACCATGTTGGCCAGGTTGGTCTCAAACTCCTGACCTCAGGTGATCCACCCACCTCAGTCTCCCAAAATGAAGGCATTACAGGCTATTATTTCTTTTTATTAATATGCTTAATTTTATTAATATGCTTAATTAATATGCATTAATTTATTTGATGAGACACTGCTCTCATATTTTCCTTTAGTTGTTTAGACACAGTTTCCTTTAGTTTCTCGAACATACTTAAAATTATTGATTAAAGTCTTTATAATTTCAGCATCTGGGCTTCCTCAGGGGAAGCTGCTTTTGACTGCTTTTCTCCCTATGTATATATGAGCCATTCTTTTCTCTTTCTTTGCATGTCTTAGATTTTTATGTTAAATTTGGATATTTTAAGTTCTGGGATACATGTGCAGAACATGCAGGTTTGTTACATAGGTATACATGTGCCATGGGGGTTTGCTGCACCCATCAACCCGACATCTACATTAGGTATTTCTCCTAATGCTAGCCCTCTCCTAGTTACCCACCCCCCAACAGGCCCCAGTGTCTGATATTCACCTCCCTGTATCCACGGGCTCTCATTGTTCAACTCCCACTTATGAGTGAAAACAGGCAGTTTGGTTTTCTGTTCTTGTGTTAGTTTGCCGAGAATGATGGTTTCTAGCTTCCTCCATGTCCCTGCAAAGGACGTGAAATCATCCTTTTTATGGCTTCATAGTATTCCATGGTGTATATGTGCCACATTTTCTTTATCCAGTCTATCATTGATGGGCATTTGGATTGGTTCCAAGTCTTTGTTATTACTAACACTTCTGCAATAAATATATGTGTGCATGTGTCTTTACAGCAGAATGATTTATACTCCTTTGGGTAGAAACACAGTAATGGGATTGCTAGGTCAAATGGAATATCTGGTTCTAGATCCTTGAGGAATCACCACATTGTCTCCCACAATGGTTAAACTAATTTATACTACCACCATCAGTGTAAAAGCATTTCTATTTCTCCACATTCTCTCCAGTATCTGTTGTTTCCTGACTTTTTAATGATCACCATTCTAACTGACGTGAGACGGTATCTCATTGTGGTTTGGATTTGCATTTCTCTAATGACCAGTGATGATGAGGAGCTTTCTTTCATATATTTGTTGGCCACATAAATGTCTTCTTTTGAGAAGTGTCTGTACATATCTTTCACCGAATTTTTGATGGTGTTGTTGGGGTTTTATAAATTTGTTTAAGTTCTTTGTAGATTCTGGATATTAGTCCTTTGTTAGATGGATAAACTGCAAAAAATTTCTCCTATTCTGTAGGTTGCCTGTTCACTGATGGTAATTTATTTTGCTGTGCAGAAGCTCTTTAGTTTAATTAGATCCCATTTGTCCATTTTGGCTTTTGTTGCCATTGCTTTTGGAGTTTTTGTCATGAAGTCTTTGCCCATGCCTACGTCCTGAATGGTATTGACTAGGTTTTCTTCTTTGTTTTTTATGGTTTTAGGTCCTACATTTAAGTCTTTTTTTTTTTCTTTTGGAGACAGAGTCTTGTTCTGTCACCAGGCGCCAGGCTGGAGTGCAGTGGTGCAATCTCGGCTCACTGCAACCTCTGCCTCCCAGGTTCAAGCAATTCTCCTGCCTCAGCCTCCCAAGTAGCTGGGACTACAGGCACATGCCACCAGGCCCAGCTAGTTTTTGTATTTTTAGTAGAGATGGGGTTTCACCATGTTGGCCAGGATGGTCTCAATCTCTTGACCTTGTGACCTGCCTGCCTCGGCCTCCCAAAGTGCTGGGATTACAGACGTGAGCCACATTTAAGTCTTTAATCTACCTTGAGTTAAGTTTTGTATAAGTTGTAAGGAAGGGGTCCAGTTTCAGTTTTCTGCATATGGTAGCCAGTTTACCCAACACCATTTTTTAAATAGAGGATTCCGTCCCCATTGCATGCTTTTGTCAGGTTTGTCAAAGATGGCTGTAGATGCGTGGTGTTATTTTTGAAGCCTCTGTTCTGTTCTATTGGTCTACATATCTGTTTTGGTACCAATACCATGCTATTTAGGTTACTGTAGCCGTGTAGTAGTTTGGTCAGATAGCATAATGCCTCCAGCTTTGTTCTTTTTGCTTAAAATTGTCTTGGCTATGCAGGCTTTTGTTTTGTTTCATATGAAATTTAAGGTAGTTTTTTTCTAATTCTGTGAAGAAAGTCAATGGTAGCTTGATGTGGATGGCATTGAATCTATAAATTCTTTTGGGCAGTATGGCCATTTTCACAATATCGATTCTTCTTATCCATGAGCATGTAATGATTTTCCATTTGTTGTGTCCTCTCTTATTTCCTTAAGCAGCAGTTTGTAGTTCTCCTTGAAGAGGTCCTTCACATCCCTTGTAAGTTGTATTCCTAGGTGTTTTATTCTCTTTGTAGTGATTGTGAATGAGAGTTCGCTCGTGATTTGGCTTTTTCTATTATTGGCATATAAGAATGCTTGTGATTTTTGCACATTAATTTTTTATCCTGAGACTTTGATGAAGTTGTTTATCATCTTAAGGATATTTTGGGCATAGACGATGAGGTTTTCTAAATATACAGTCATGTCATCTGCAAACAGAGACAAGTTGACTTCCTCTCTTCCTATTTGAATAAGCTTTATTTCTTTCTCTTGCCTGATTTCCCTGGCTAAAACATCCAATACTATGTTGAATAGGAGTGGTGAGAGAGGGCATCCTTGTCTTTTGCTGGTTTTCAAAGGGAATGCTTCCAGCTTTTGCCCATTCATTATGATATTGGCTGTGGGTTTGTCATAAATAGCTCTTATTATTTTGAGATACATTCCATCAATACCAAGCATGAATAGGGTGTTTAATTTTATTGAAGACCTTTACTGCATCTATTGAGATAATCATGTGGTTTTTGTCATTGGTTCTGTTTATGTGATAGATTACGTTTACTGATTTATATATATTGAACCAGCCTTGCATCCCAGGGAGGAATCCAACTTGATCATGGTGGATAAGCTTTTTGATGTGCTGTTGGATTTGTTTGCCAGCATTTTATCAAGGATTTTCACATCAGTATCGATCAGGGATATTGACCTGCTGTGTCTCTGCCAGGATTTGGTATCAGGATGATGCTGGCCTCATAAAATGAATTAGGGCAGAGTCCCTCTTTTTCTATTGTTTGGAATACTTTCAGAAGGAATGGTACCAGCTCTTCTTTGTAGCTCTGGTAGAATTCAGTGGTTAATCTATCTGGTCCTGGAATATTTTTGGTTGGTAGGCTATTAATTAGTACCTCAATTTCAGAACTTGTTATTGGTCTATTCAAGGATTCAACGTCATCCTGGTTTCGTCTTGGGAGGATGTATATGTCCAGGAATTTATCTATTTCTTCTAGATTTTCTAGTTTATTTGCATAGAGGTGTTTATAGTGTTCTCTGATGGTAGTTTGTATTTCTCTGGAATCAGTGGTGATGTCCCCTTTATTTTTTTTTATTGTGTCTATTTCATTTTTCTCTTTTTTCTTGTTGATTAGCCTGGCTAGAAGTCTATTTTGTTCTTTTTCTTTTTTTCTTTTTTTGTGACAGAGTCTTGCTCTTGTTGACCAGGCTGGAGTGCAATGGCATGATCTTGGCTCACTTCAACCTCTGCCTTCTGGTTCAAGTGATTCTCCTGTCTCAACCTCCTGAGTAGCTGAGATTACAGGTGCCTGAAACCAGCTAATTTCTTGTATTTTTAGTAGAGACAGGGTTTCACTATGTTGGCCAGACTGGTCTCGAACCCCTGACCTCAGGCAATCCACCTGTCTCGGCCTCAAAGTGCTGGGATTACAGGCATGAGCCACCGTGCCCAGCCCTAATCTTTTCAAAAAATCAGCTACTGGATTCATTGATTTTTTGAAGGGTTTTTCATGTTTCTATCTCCTTCAGTTCTGCTGCTCTGATCTTAGTTATTTCTTGTCTTCTGCTAGCTTTTAGATTTGTTTGCTCTTGCTTCTCTAGTTCCTTTAATTGTGATGTTAGAGTGTCAACTTTATCTCTTTTCTGCTTTCCCCTGTGGTCATTTAGTGCTATAAATTTCCCTCTAAACACTGCTTTCACTGTGTCCCAGAGATTCTGCTGCATTGTGTCATTGTTCTTATTTGTCTCAAATAACTTATTTATTTCTGCCTTAATTTTGTTATTTACCCAATAGTCATTCCAGAACAGGTTGTTCAGTTTCCATGTAGTTGTATGGTTTTCAGTGAGTTTCTTAATTCTGAGTTCCAATTTGATTGCACTGTGAGCTGAGAGACTGTTATGATTTCCATTCTTTTGCATTTGCTGAGGAATGTTTTACTTCCAATTATGTGGTCAGTGTGGTGCTGAGAAGAATGTATATTCTGCTGATTTAGGATGGAGAGTTCTATAGATGTCTATTAGGTCTGCATGGTCCAGAGCTAAGTTTGAGTCCTAAATATTTTATTAATCTTCTGTCTCATTGATCTGTCTAATATTGACAGTAGGGTGTTAAAGTCTCCCACTATTAACTTTGTGGGAGTCTAAGTTTCTTTGTAGGTCTCTGAGAACTTGCTCTGTGAATCTGGGTGCTCCTGTATTGGGTGCATATATATTTAGAATAGTAAGCTCTTCTTGTTGCACTGATCCATTTACCATTATGTAATGCCCTTCTTTGTCTTTTTTGATCTTTGTTGGTTTAAAGTCTCTTTTATCAGAGATTAAGATTGCAACCTTGCTTTTCTTTGCTTTTCATTTGCTTGGTAAATATTCCTTCATCCCTTTATTTTGATTCAATGTGTGCCTTTGCACTTTATGTGGGTCTCCAGAATATAGCACACCAATGGGTCTTATCCAATTTGCCAGTCTGTGTCTTTTAATTGGGGCATTTAGCCCATTAACATTTAAGGTTAATTTTGTTATGTGTGAATCTGATCCTGTCATTATGATACTATCTGGTTATTTTGCCCATTAGTTGATGCAGTTTCTTCATATTGCTAATGGTCTTTACAATTTGGTATGTTTCTGCAGTGGCTGGTACTGGTTTTTCCTTTCCATGTTTAGTACTTCCTTCAAGAGCTCTTGTAAGGCAGACCTGGTGGTGACAACATGACTCAGCATTTGCTTGTCTGTAAAGGATTTTACTTCTCCTTTGCTTATGAAGCTTAGTTTGGCTGGATATGAAATTCTGGGTTGAAAATTCTTTTCTTTAAGAATGTTGAATATTGGCCCCACTCTCTTCTGGCTTGTAGGGTTTCTGCAGAGAAATCAACTGTGAGTCTGATGGGCTTCCCTTTGGGGGTAACCCAACCTTTCTCTCTGGCTGCCCTTAACATTTTTTTCCCTTCATTTCAACCTTGGTGAATCTGATGATTATGCATCTTGAGGTTGCTCTTCTCGAGGAATATCTTTGTGGTGTTCTCTGTATTTCCTGAATTTGAATGTTGACCTGTCTTCCTAGGTTGGGGAAGTTCTCCTCGATAATATTCTGAAGAGTTTTCCAACTTGGTTCCATTATCCCCATCTCTTTCAGGTACACCAATCAAATGTAGTCACATATTCACATAGTCCCATATTTCTTGGAGGCTTTGTTCATTCCTTTTCATTCTTTTTTCTCTAATCTTATCTTTATGCTTTATTAAGTTGATCTTCAATCTCTGATATCCTTTCTTCCACTTGATAGATTCAGCTATCGATACCTGTGTATGCTTCACAAAGTTCTTGTGCTGTCTTCAGCTCCATCAGGTCATTTATGTTCTTCTCTAAACTGGATATTCTAGTTAGCAATTCCTCTAACCTTTTTTCAAGGTTCTTAGGTTCCTTGCCTTGAATTAGAACATGCTCCTTTGGCTTGAAGGAGTTTGTTATTACCCAGCTTCTGGCCTATTTCTGTCAATCTCTCAAACTCATTCTCTGTCCAGTTTTGTTCCCTTGCTGGCAAGAAGCTGTGATCCTTTGAAGGAGAAACAGCATTCTGGTTTTTGGAATTTTCAGCCTTTTTGTGTGTTTTTTTCTTCATGTTTGTGGATTTATCTACCTTTAGTCTTGGATGCTGGTGACCTTCGGATGGGGTTTCTGTGTGGATGTCCTTTTCATTAATGTTGATGCTATTCCTTTTTGCTTGTTAGTTTTCCTTCTAATAGGCCCCTCTGCTGCAGGTCTGATGGAGTTTGCTGGTCCACTCCAGACCATGTTTGCCTGGTTATCACCAGCAGAGGCCGCAGAACAGCAAAGATTGCTGCCTGTTTCTTCCTCTGAAAGCTCTGTCCCAGAGGAGCACCCACCAGATGCCAGCCAGAGCTCTCCTCTATGAGGTGTCTACCAGTCAAGAGGTACAGGGGTCATGGACCCACTTGAGGAGGCAGTTGGTCCCTTAGCAGAGCTCAAATGCTATGTTGGGAAATCCGCTGCTCTCTTCAGAGCTGGCAGGCAGGAGCGTTTCAGTCTGCTGAAGCTGTGTCCACAGCCGCCCCTTTCCCCAGGTGCTCTGTCCCAGGGAGATGGGAGTTTATAAGCCCCTGACTGGGGCTGCTGCCTTTCTTTCAGAGATGCCCTGAAAGAATAGGAATCTAGAAAGGCCATCTGGCTACAGTGGCTTTAGAGAGCTGCAATGGACTCCACCCAGTTTGAACTTCCCATTGGCTTTGTTTACACTGTAAGGAGAAACCTGCCTACTCAATCCTCAGCGATGGCAGACGCCCCTCCCCCTACCAAGCTTGAGCATCCCACATCAACTTCAGACTGCTCTGCTGGCAGTAAGAATTTCAATCCAGTGGAACCTAGCTTGCTGGGCTCTGTGGGGTTGGATCTGCTGAGCTAGACCACTGGAATCCCTAGCTTCAGCCCCCTTTCCAAGGGAATGGACAGTTCTGTCTCACTGGTGTTCCAGGTGCTACTGGGGTATGAAAAAAAAACTCCCGCAGCTAGCTGGGTGTCTGCCTAAACGGCCTCCCAGTTTTGTGCTTGAAACCTACGGCTCTCGTGACCTAGGGACCTGAGGGAATCTCCTGGTGTGTGGGTTGTGAAGACTGTGAAAAAAAGCATAGTATCTGGGCCAGAGTGTACCATCCCTCACACAGTCCTTCAAGGCTTCCCTTGGCTAGGAGAGGGAGTTCCCCAACCCCTTGCACTTCCTGGGTGAGGCAACATCTCACCTTCTTCAGCTTGCCCTCTGTGGACTACACCCACTGTCTAACCAGTCCCAATGAGATGAGCTGGGTATGTCAGTTGAAAATGCAGAAATCACCTGCCTTCTGTGTTAATCTCACTGGGAGCTGCAGACCAGAGCTGTTCCTATTGAGCCATCTTGCCAGCCAAGTTTGGACATTTATATAATGTGGTGACTTTGAAAATCAAATTTTCTCCCCTTCAAGATTTGTTGCTGTTGCTATTCAGCAACTTTTCTGAACTAATTCTATAAAGTCTGTATTATTTGTTTTGTGGGACCACTGAAATCTCTGCTCAGTTAGGTTGGTAGTCAGCTAAATATCAGACAAAGGTTTCTTAAATGCCTGGAAGCTATAAGTGTCCTAGCCTTTCCCAAGGGGCTCTGTGTGTATGTTAAGACCTACCTTCAACATTCTGCCAGGCAGTTTACAACTTTGACTTAGGCTCAGGCTTCACTTCCTACTTGCTCAGACTATCAAGGTTAGCCAAAGGTGAGAGCTTAGGGCCATCTCAGGTCTTTCCAGGAATGCACACAGCTCTAAACTTTCACACAGTTTCCCAAAAATATGTCAGAGTTTTCCAAAGTCTGGAAGAAACAAACATCTCATTACCCAGTTTTTCCTTTTCTGCTTTTTGATTAACCTATTATTTTGCCCCAACTGCCTCAGGTAGTAATCACTATTGATTGCTTTTGATTAATGCCCTCAACGAAAAAGTTGTTCACATGGGGCCAGCTCCAAATCAGGTCAAATAAAGATAGCCTTGTGAGTGGCATCTTTGTGTGAAACATGAGATATGTTGAATGACGATAACTCTCCGGGTATGGGTCTTTGAAGAAGCTTAAGCTCTGTTCTGCTCCATCCAATGGCTGCCAGACAGCTGGTTTTCATGTGCAACAGGCTGTTGGTTTTCAAGGCTACCATGGAGCTGAGTAGATTAGGATAGGAATAGGGCAACACATCACAAAGCTCCAAGGAAAATGAAAATACATGTCCATGCAGAAACTTGTACATGGATGTTTATAGCAGCATTACTCAGAGTAGCTAAAAGGTAGAAAACTTAAATATCCATTAACTGATTCATGGATAAACAATATGTTGTATATCCATAAAACAGAGTATTATTCAGCCATAAAAAGGAATGAAATACTGACACATGTTACAATGAATGAACCTTGAAAATATTATGCTAAGTGAAAGAAGCCAATAATAAAAGGCCACATATTATACTACTTCATTCATATAAAATATAGATTAGTGGTTGTTTATGGCTGGGGAAATAGAGAGGTGATGGCTAAAAGTAACAGATTTCTTCTTGAGGTAATGAAAACGTTCTAAAATTGACTGATGATGATGGTTGCACATAAGTGAATATTCTAAAAATCATTAAACTCTTGTTTAATGATTTAAACCCTTTAAATGTGTGAATTGTATATGTTAAATGTGTGAATTGCATAGTATGTGAATTATATCTCAATAGCACTTCTGAACAATGCCACAAAGCTTGCTGTTCTTAACAAGATTCAGCATATTTTCTCAAATAAATATTCACAGGACTGCTATAAGTCTTTGGTAATTAGCAGAGTTCTGAAAAGTTGGCACTGACCATTTTTTTCCAGTGTTCCCATTAATTTTATAGAAGAATTTTCAGAAGTCCTCATGGTGTCATTTTTGCTGACATCCTCCATTCACTTTTAATGCTCAGTACAACAGTTTGTTCCTATCACCCTTAAACAAAACACAGTATTCTGTTCTAAGTGATAATGCTAAATATACCATTGTCCTCTCTTTAGTACTCTCATAGGTACCATAATCTATTTACCCCAAATATTCTTTCCAGTCTGTTTGATGCATCTCTCTTGTTTTCCTCTGTACCTCTACCCTAATATCCCAGCTGAGGAGCAGAGAGCAGTGGGTGATGGGGGGGAAATTACTGAAGAGCAGAAAACATCCCACCATGCTCAATATTTTATACTCCTCTGCTCTCACTTCCCTGTGTTTCTCCTCCACCCCCACTCTAGGTGTCCTATGTGAAAGCCATTGACATTTGGATGGCAGTTTGCCTGCTCTTTGTGTTCTCAGCCCTACTAGAATATGCTGCCGTTAACTTTGTGTCTCGGCAACATAAAGAGCTGCTCCGATTCAGGAGGAAGCGGAGACATCACAAGGTAGGCCCTTGCGTCACTGCCTAAGGAGGGACAGCTGGTAGTAAACAAAAGAGTTCTAAGCAGTCTTGTCTTGTGTTATTTGTTTCAATGGTCCATCTTTCTCAATGTAAAAGGCAGTTTAGAAATAGGAACTAAAGACCTAGAGGTCTCAGCTTTTCTCCCATAAATAATGACCTAGTTGGGTCTATAGGCAGTCACTCTTCCAATTGCAACAGTAACACTGCAGAAATTATCAAGTTACACCTAAAGGCAGAATTAATGGACTAAATGCTGATGGGGTCACGAAAATAACTAACTATAAACCTAAAAGATTGGGAGATGTCCATTGGCTTTTTTCTGCAAGCCTGCATGGTTTTAATAGGCTTGATTCCAGAAGACAATTGCACACAAAAAGTGAGATCTTAAAGAAAATGCCCAGGTTCAGACTTTTACTTCCTGCCTCCAGGATAGAGGCAACAAGCAAGATCCTCCACCAGAGTGCATTCTCGCACCATATGAGGGATTGAATAAAGGAATATTTGACAGGGCACCTCTGAAAAGTAACCAACTTCTGTCTACTCAGAGGTCGTGCACTGACCAAAGAATACCACTGGGGAGTGTGTAGCCTGCTGGAGCAAACTGCTCCATACCCTGGGTTCCTAACCAGTTCCCCAGAAGACCACTGTCCTGGGGATCAGAGAGTCTGCTTTCCTTTGCAGTCTCATTTTCACATCAATTTCCTTTTTGCTCTCTGAACACCAGCCACCCTGGCTTTTTTCTTAGTTCTTCAAATATACACACAGGACTTTAGATATCTTGTTCTCTTTCCCTGTCCTGCTCTTCCAGTGCACTGTGTGTGCTATGTTCTAATTGAACTTAACTTCTAACCTTCTAAAACTGTACCCTGATTTCAGCCAGGCGTGGTGGTTCACGCTTGTAATCCCAGCACTTTGAGAGGCCAAGGTGAATGGATTGCCTGAGATCAAGAGTTTCAGATCAGCCTGGCTAACCTAGTGAAACCCCATCTCTACTAAAAACACAAAAATTAGCAAGGCATAGTTGTGGGCACCTGTGATCCCAGCTACCAGGGAGGCTGAGGCAGAACAATCACTTGAACCCTGGAGGTAGAGGTTGCAGTGAGCCAAGATCACCACTACTGCACTCTACCCTCGGCAATAGAGTGACACTCTGTCTCAAAAAAAAAAAAGTATCCTGATTTAAAAGCATAATTCAATGATGTGATTTTTAAAAAGTCTATCTCTTCTACCAAATTGCAAGCTCCATAAAGGCAGAGACCATGTTTATTTTCGCTCAGTGCTAGATCCCTGGTGCCTAACACAAGGCCTAACATATAGTGAGCATGCAATAAGTATTTGTTAAACAGATGAGCAAAGGGATAAACAAATAATTAGGTTGGTGCAAAAATAATTGCAGTTTTTGCCATTAAAAGTAATAAAGAAGCAGTGTCTGGACAGAGTTTGAAGTTCTTCTAGTGACAGATTAGGGCAATGAGGGACCCACACACTAGGACCTGTCATAGTGTTGCAGGCCATAGCACATACCTGCAATGTACCAGATCCTACAAGCTTTAGACTGATCTATTTAAAATAATTGTCTATTAATCAGTAAATTACAAAAACAACACAAAATAGTTATCTGCCAAGCTGCCACGTGCTGTGACAAAAGACCCTGCCTCTTTAGTCCTCTTTGCTATGAGACTTCAAGCGAGTCTATTCTTTGGTCCAGGTTCTTCATGTGCAAACTGCATATAAAGGGAAACTGGTGAGAATTACATCAGTGGATGCCAAAGCAGCTTTTTGTTCCTGCCATACAAGTGCCAAGTATTAAAATGATTACATATATACAAATTTCTATCAGTATGTTTCTTAAACGTCAGCAATCTGATTCAATTAACTTCTGGCAGTTTACCATAGGGAGGAGGCAGACATGCCAAGACAGAAGATGTCCATGGGAATTACGATATAACCATCCTTCTAAATCTGCATTGAAGGAGGAAATTGTCTTGGGTTCAGCAAGCCAGATAGAATTTTTTAAATGACCCCTAGTTTTAGCTACTCTATATTGCCCATTGAATACCTAGCCTCTGATTCTTAAAAAGGAAAAAAAAAAAAAAGTCTAATTAAGAAACTGGAATGATGGCTTTTGCCTATAATCCCAACTACTAGGAAGGCTGAGGTGAGAGGATTGCTTTAGCCCAGGAGTTCCAGACCTATATGGGCAACAGAGTGAGACTTTGTCTCAAAAAAAAAAAAAAAGAAAGAAAGAAACTGAAAATGACCAAACATAACTATATCTAGGATGTTTTTATTTTTCCTTTTTTCCCCCCATAGACTAGCTGCTTTCTGTAATTTCATTTGCTAGAGATATTTGTTAAAAACACTAATTTGAAAAGACCATGTCCAAGATATTTTACTATGACCAGGCCTTTTGACTGGACACTGCACAGATCCACTAGACGCTGTTTGCATAGACTAAAATGGGAATGGAGCCTCCTGAAGATACGCAGTATGGTAGCCTATGGTACTTTCTTTCAAAGGCTGCTTCTACCCTCCCCAAATACCTACCAGTTTGACACACTAGAAGAAAACAAACATTTCTCTCTGGCCAGATAAAGTTAATGAGGCCACTATCTAGATTTGATAAGATTTTCCTACTTGGTTCCCTCCTGGAAGATACCTCAGCAATCACCCCATCCACTCCTGATGAGGGAGACCCACAATAGCAAGGCCAAGTCACTGGCATCACGAGGCACTGATGGCAAAGGCAAGGGAGGTGTTCAAAGACCCGAGGTTCTTCTCCAAACATTAACCATACCATCATGAGTCTTTATCTGTTCATCAGTGTGTCCATCCTGAAGCAGATAAAAATTGCCCTGCATTTAATAGATCTTAAATAAAGACTAAGCCTTATTCCAAGGTGGAGGTCAAAAACTAGTAGCCAAAAGATGAAATTTGATAGCAAGTATCTTTACTTTGGCCAGTGTTTTTAAAATCTGGACTAAGGGGTCAGCATTTAAAAACCACACTTCTGGCTTCATTAGAAAAAAATTACAGCATTCAGCCATACTGGATGTGCTTCCCATAAGGTACTGGTGCACGGGAACTGCCTTTAGATAGGGAATGCATTCTTCAGTTAATACCATATGTTCTAACCAGATATTTTTCAGCCCCGACTTACTTTGCCACTCACATTTCTCCTGCCTGCCTCCTTGTATTCATTTGATTTAATGTGATCTCATTCATAAGGGCTCTTAAGTTGGCCCAAATGTTAGAAATTACAATGATGGAGAATTGAGCTCACCATAAAAAATAATTTCCTGTGGAGTAAGCCACATTGGAAGTGATTTGTACACTAGCGGTGTACAAGCTTCTGTTCCAGAAACCTCTCTTTAACAGGTAGTTTGCAGAGGGAATTTTAAATCCTGATGGTGAATAGAGAGGAACTAGCTACATGCCTGAATTTCTCAGAGCCTGTGATCTTGGCCAGCCTTCCCAACTCCCACCATCTTCCCATGTTGACTCATTTGTTGTGCAGAAAGCATCTGGTTTTCCAATCCTCTGGCTGGCCTCCTTACACAAATTATTAGGAAACCGTATCTGCGAGCACCACACTCAGCAGGCATACTGCTAGCAACCTCCCTGGGTTCCAGGGTACACTACCAGATTTCCCCTCCTCCAGCTCTAAGCAGATCTAGATAGAGTTGGGCATGCATTTCCTGCCACCTGCTGGTTCCAATAAGAATAGCAAATCTTTTACCAGTCAGTCCTAGGGAATTTTCTTTCTCCCAGACACAATGTGAAATTGATAATCCTCTAGCTATAGATAGGGCCTTTAATTCAAACCTCTACTCTTCCCATTCCCATGTTGAACAGATGAGAAAGGCAAAGAATAATATCCAAAGCAGCATAAAAAGTTAATTTGGTGTTTCCCCCTACCTAACTAGGTCCTAGTTTAAAATTAAAACAACAACAAAAAAACAACATCCCCAACCCAAGCAAGGGGAGATTTTCATTGAAATATAATAGAGTTCAGACTCAGACCCCCTTCTAAGTACTAGGTCCAGCTATTTGGCCAGCTCCCCGCAACTCCTTTCCTTGGCCCTGGCATTGATTCTTCTGTTGCCCCATGCATAGACAAGTACTTAATAAGCACCTATTTGCCAGGCATTGCATATATGTAGCACATCCTCTTCCTCCCCACTTTTGCAATGAAGGTGGACAAGATTCATTCATTTTCTAAGGATCTCTTGAGCATTTAGCGTATGTCTCAAACACTTCTGGTGCTAAAAATACAACCCCATCTAAACCAAAAAATAAATGAATAAAGGAAGATAAAGCTGGTGAAGATATACAAGTAAAAATTTACTCAACAAATATGTACCAAGTTTTGAGCTTATAAACCAAGGACTATATTCATATGTTCAGTGTTAAGAGTGCAATGAACATGACAGATTTTTCCTCTACTTTCAGGGAGCTTATAATCTAATAAAAAACAGATGCTAGTCAAGAAATTACAATACAATGTTACAAGAGCTTTAAGAGGGAGATGGCCAGGCGTGGTTGGCCTTACGCATGTAATCCCAACATTTTGGGAGGCTGAGGCAGGCAGATCACACGGTCAGGAGATCGAGACCATCCTGGCTAACATGGTGAAACCTTGTCTCTACTTAAAAAAAAAATACAAAAACAAAAAACTAGCCAGGTGTGGTGGCACGCACCTGTAGTCCCAGGTACTCGGGAGGCTGAAACGGGAGAATCACTTAAACCTGGGAGACAGAGGTTGCAGTGAGCCAAGACTGCACCGCTGCACTCCAGCCTGGATGACAGAGCCAGACTCTGTCTAAAAAAACAAAACAAAACAAAAAAGAAGAAGAGGGAAATATGTATAAAGAGCTTATGGAGCACACAGCAGTGTTGGCTAGCCTACTTGGGAGCTCAGAGAAGACTTCTGAGGAAGAATTAGGTGAAAGAGGAGCTGGAGGCAAGAGATGGGATTGAGATTGTGTTCTAGGCAGGGAGAACAACTTGCACAAAGGCCCAGAGTTCAAAATAAGGAGCATGACATTTTCAAAATAAGGAAATATTTCAGAGTGACTGAAGCATAGAACACCAGATAGAAATGGCATAAGATGAGGCTGGAAAAGCAGGCAGCATTCACATTCTAAGGCCTTGTTTATCACGTGAAGGATTTTAATTAACCAGAAGTCAATGGCAGCCTATTAAAAGATTCTAAGCAAAAGATGACCAGGAACTGTGTTACAACAACTCAAATGGTTTGGGTGGTGGGGGTAGACTGGAGGCTATTGCAATGGTGGGCTGGACACAGTAGCTCATAACTGTAATCCCAGAACTTTGGGAAGCCAAGGGAGGAGGTTCTCTTGAGGCCAGGAATTCAAGACCAGACTGGGCAACATAGCGAGACACCCCATCTTTACAAACAAAACAAAACAAACAAACCAGAAGGTGACCTATCCTACAGTAGAGAGGGAGAGCCACCAGCAGATCCTGTACTGAGTTTCTTGTTCTCTGCTGGCCCTGTCCTACACAGGAACAAGCAGAAGATAGTGTTCCTTTCCTAAAAGCATTATCTAAGTGGGCAATGTAAGCTGATAGAACTTCTCCGTGCCAACACTGAATCAACAGCTCAGTTGAAACCAAAACATTAGACTCTCAACTCCACTTTTCAGCTCACATGCAAAGATAACAAACCTGGACATGAGGAGAGCAGACAATAATGCCTCCATGATTCAGACCAGGGCAAGACCACCATGACCTGGAAAAGGGATGAATTAGAAAGATCAGGGCAGAAGGCATTGGTAGTAAGCATAAGGCAGGGACGTGAGAACACATAAGAGAAAATGTACAACAAAGCTGGAGGGGTGCAAAGTATCTGGTCAGGGAGAAGGCAAGCCTGGAAAGGTAAGTTGGAGCCAAATGATGAAGGGCCTTGTACAAAAAGTTAGTAAAAATCCAGAGTTCTGTCTGAAGTTACAGCTGTCAGGGATGTGGGAGGCAGGAAGAAGCTGTGGCTTCCCTGGCTTGTGGAATGTAAGTGAGGCCCAGAGCTCCTGCTCCATCCTGAGCCATAGCCAACCCCCTTATCACCCATTCCTGGGAGCTGTAAACTGGGGAATGGGATGGGGAAGAGGGCAAGGAAGCAACAGAGGCAAAGCAGGGGATCTCTCCAAATTGTCCTCTGAATTTCTAACTAAAATCCAGTACATCCTTGAATATGTTCTCAAGTATAACTTCTAATGGTCAAAAGAAACTTGTCGAGTAGTGGGGTGAATCATATCCCCCAGGTAGAGGAAAAAATGAAATAAAACTTTCCGAGACTCACAGAAGGAAATTACTTGCCTACGGTCATACAACCAGCAACTGATACAGCTGGGACTGGAGCACAGGTCTCCAAACTCTAAACCACATTCCTATCCCCTGGTTTGCACCTGTTTCAGCAGCCAAGTGGCGCCCCTCTATAAGGCAGAACTCCCCAGCCAGCCAAAAAGCCTCCAGAAACCTAGAGTGGTGTAGTCTGGAAAGCAGGGAGAACCAGATGGGCATGGTCTGGCCCTCAGGGGAGTGCCTTGCAGGGAGGGTGCCTAGTCCCTATCTTATTTTAAGTAGAGCCCCATGTTGAATCTATTCCAGGAGGATGAAGCTGGAGAAGGCCGCTTTAACTTCTCTGCCTATGGGATGGGCCCAGCATGTCTGCAGGCCAAGGATGGCATCTCAGTCAAGGGCGCCAACAACAATAACACCACCAACCCCGCTCCTGCACCGTCTAAGTCCCCAGAGGAGATGCGAAAACTCTTCATCCAGAGGGCCAAGAAGATTGACAAAATATCCCGCATTGGCTTCCCCATGGCCTTCCTCATTTTCAACATGTTCTATTGGATCATCTACAAGATTGTCCGTAGAGAGGACGTCCACAACCAGTGAAGGGTCTGGAAGGTTGGGGGAGGCTAAGAGAGGGGAACGTGGGAATAGCACAGGAATCTGAGAGACTAAGGAAGAGAAGGGGAATAGAGGGAGGGGGCAAACTTACACAACTCTCTCTATAATATGTGCAATAGCAAAATGCAGTGATGCATGAATTTTAAAATGTGGCACTATTTAACCTCGGGTGGGCTGTGGGTGGGGGGTCAGGAGGGACTTTTCTAATATAGTAACAGGGCTGGGAGGAAGGGTTGGGAAATGGGGAAATAACAGCTTTCAAAAATCTCAGATCACAGGCTGTGCAGTTTTCCTGTTTGGAAGGAGAGTGCAGTCTGCCCCAGAGCAGAAAGAAAGCAATGTAATATATGATATATATTCATGCTTAATATTAATGCAAAACCACAAGAACAAAAGATTTGTTTCTTAACCTATCAGCCTAGTAACTGCTTAAATTTTTAAAGTCACAGAAGTAATGGAAAATTTTTCCCGGAGTGGAAACAGTCACAAATAAGCTTGCTCTGGTGTATATCATACCCCTCCAAAGGCCATACCTGTCTTTAAACTGGCCCAGGCAGACACATGCCAAAAAGCCATTTTGCCTCTGCTTCCAGAGGACTGTGTGGTATGGGAATGGGTAGTGGAAATGGGGAAAAGTGGAGGGAGGAGAAGGGCGTGACTAAATAGAAGAACTTTTCAGAGGCCAAGGATTGAGAATATAGGTGACCCCAGCTCAATCCTCACATCTCAAGGCTGAGGACCACAACTGCCGCTCTCTGAGCCCTCTTGCTTCTGTGCTTCAGAACCGCCCCACTCACCCTCCACTACCATCGCAAAATGGCCAATGTGGTTTTCTCATTATATTGCCAATATGCAATCTTTTTTATGGTTAAAAAAGTAATAATCTTGAATAATAATATGCAGATAGACTGAGTGTAAACAGGTACTTTTTTCAAATGTCTATTTTTTCGGAGTCTCTTTGGAATTGCCAGCGAGTGCATGTCTGGGAAGGTGGGGTCAGTGGTATAAAATACATTTCTTATCTAGTGGTTCTAAAAAGTTTTAAGAGGTGAAAGGGCAGTGTTGAGTCTGCTGCAGATTAGGTATAAGGGTGGGGAGAGATGGTAATGTTTAGAAAACGTTATATTTTGACATATCATATATCATAATGTGCAAAGTTTGCGGGGATGACCCCGTTATATTTTTGTAAGTCTGTTTTTTTCCTTTTAGGTGCTTTGTTTAACATTTAGGAAAGTTAGACAAATATTTCTCTATCCTTTTAATTCTGAAGTGCCAGAATTGTCCTGGGACAGCTAGGGCACTCCGGAAAAAAAGAAGGACCAGGAGATGAATTTAGTTTGCAGGATGGGGTGACAGAAATGGGTATCACAAATGGGAGGTCTGCAAGGTGGAAGCAGCAGGCCTCTGTCCACTGTCAACAGCAGTATGCCTGAAATAATGGCACCACTGTCTGCAGCATTTTCCCTGCTTTGGCCCATGGCTACAGTACTGGGGTTCCATTTATTTCTTTGCACTTTAGTGTCTGAACTTTGGATCAAAGGTGTGGGTAGAATGTTGAGAGACAGCTGACAATCTGTGTGCATTGAGGCCTGGGGTTTCACACGTGTCTTTAACAAATCTCCAATGTTAGGCAGGATGGGGGAGGAGTGGTAAGCAGAGAAGGGACACTGGAAGCCTAACTTTTCCCTAAAGCACCTTCTCCTAGGGGATTTTCTCCCATTCCAGCAGCACAATAACTAATACAGGCCTAAAATACCAGGTCAAGACAAAGATTCTAGAGATATTTACATAAAGGAAATGCACTATGCAGCCAAAAAAAGGATTTGGCTTTGAGGCTTGAATGGGTAAAGGTGTTTAATCCCAGATCCAAGGAAAATAAATTAATGCCTTCCCTTCTTTTAGCCTGTGTAGACCCAAAAACCTAAACTGGATTACAGCTTTGAACAATATGGGCTAGAACCTGCAATCCTTTTTTCTAAGAAATCTTGGGAGATGGGAGCCAAGTGGGTAGGAGTCTCTCATCTAAGACCATCCTTTACCCCATCATAAACACGTGTCCAAAGGAGAAAAATTAAAAAGGGGGACTTGAATGACTACAGTTCAAGATGAGAACATCAGTCTTTGGACTGCTGTCAGCACCTTTTATTAGCATTATATTCTCAAGTGGTGCATGAGTCTTTGGAGAGGCCCTTTCACTAGCACTTTATTCACTTTATTTAGGGAAAATCATTTTTTAATTTAAAAAAATTAAAGAAGCCCTTCTTCCTATTTTACTCATTACTGGACTAAATTCAGAATGTCTAAAGTCTTGGTGAATCAGTCAACAATCGTGCTAGACCTCCAGCAGAAACTAAAGACAATGCCATTGTTCTAAGACATTCTGCCTCCACTCAAATGGATAAATCTGCAGATTCCAAACCTCCTTATGTGCAGTGTCTGGAATCCCTCTGAGCGAGAGAAATCACTGGGCCATTTGCCCAACCTCTGCTGGGTCCTTGAACTTCTGCCACCATATTCAGCTTGTGGCAGCTGCCAGGTTGACAGTAGCCAACAAACAATTGAATCATCTCTTTGAGACACAGAGGGGGAATGTCACTGAAATCTTCTCTCAGACTATTTCAAACTAGAGCCTCTTATGGAAAATCAACATGAGTGGAGTCTTTATAAAACGAAAAAAACCACCTGGATTTTAGTCCTGCCACTAATAGGCTGAGTGACCTTGGGCAAATGACTAGTCTTTAGCTCCTCTAAATACACAATGTGAAGTCTCTAAACTCCCTCCTAACAGACTCAGGCGGCTCTATGACTCTGTGTTTAAGGTAGTCTACAGGAAATTCACACAACCAAGAATTTAATGTCTCTTTGATTTCTAAACCCTCCAAGGTGGATGTGTGGATACGTATGCATGAACATATGGACCCACACATTGTTGTCTTTCTTTGGAAAATTTGCAGATTTCTTTTTTCTTTGCCCCACATTTGGTGAATGGTGGTGAGGAAGGGACATCAATCATTACAAAGTCAAAAATGTCATCATGAATTAGGAATGGAAGCATACTCAAGGAAAAGACATTATCATCAATGTATAATGTAGAAAGGATTTAGCAAATTACGTGTATTTCATCATTATAGAAAAATCAAACCAGATAAGCTAAGCCAATTACTTTAAGTGGCTCCAATGAACAGAGCAGTACTTTCTTAATTTCCTCTTCAGTTTGAGTACAGGGGATATTGTGCTTTGATATTACAGATGCCAAGTGGTATGGTGGCCAAAAAACTGATTTAGGTGCAATGCATGGTTTACCGGTTCTCAAACTCTTTGCTTATCTAGACCACAGCAGTATTTATACATGGTATGAAAACTGGACACTGGCATAGAGGATTGGTGATTTCACCCTCCAAAACTAGAGCTAATCCTAGGAGCCAAACTAGTAGGTACCAATTAAGCAGACAGAATTTCTGCTTAATTGTTTCTCACCAATTAGTTTACAATGTATCTCATTCATTTCAAAAACAGTCCAAATAAATGGCTCAGCTTTGATATCCTCTAGTCCTTTCAAACATTCTTGGCTAATAACATAGGGAATGAGCAAGACCAGGCATGAACAGAAAGGGGAAAAATATTTATCTGTGTATATATTGTATGTGTGATAACTTGATTTTAACTCTATTTTCAGTTTGAGTCTTAAAAAGAAAAGAGTTCATTATCTGACCCAAATTATTCCTTCTAAACTGTCAATAAGTAAGAAATGAATCCCCTCTCAAAAGCTCACCAATTTTTTTCATAGGCTATTTTGTTCATACTGGGGAGAAAAAATAAATGGGAGATGGTTCCTTTCCTTCAAAGTATATATCTTTATGAGCATTATAAAAAAAAAAGGGAGATGTTCTGTGAGTCTCCATTAGAGTCTCCCCAGCTAAACTGGTACCATCACTAAGAGTCTTTTGTGAAAATTAGATTCCTTAGTTAATTGCAACACACTGAAATGGAAGGAATTATTATGTCTGTAGTAACTACCTCCTTACTACAAGAATCTGGCAAGCACAGGGCTTGATGGTGGTACAATCTATATCAGCTTCAGGACAGAGCTCAAGATTTAAGATTTATAATTGTTTCCTAGTCTGGTTGGAAGCCCAGTTAAGGAGCCATGAATGCCACTCTAGAAAGCTGTCTTCATTATTCAATGAGCAACTTTTGTGCATTCTACCCACCCTGAAAAGGCAAGCAAGATACTGTCTGTGGGCTATGTTTCCTGGGTTGGCTGGGTGACTTGCACTGAGGGGCTAGTAAGGTATGTTGAGAAAGAGTGAATGGACCGCTACCCTTGATTTTTGGCATCATTTCTTCTTGAACCAACCAAATAAAAAATTCTCTAAACAGGCAAGCAGAGAGGGTGTTTTGAAAATATAATTTAGCTTCTTTTCCACCACCGAACTATTTCTGTCAGAAATCAACTCCAGAAATTTAAATTAAGAACCTTCCTTGTCCAGGCGAGGTAGCTCACGCCTATAATCCCAACACTTTGGGATGCTAAGGTGGGCAGATCACCTAAGTTCAGGAGTTCAAGACTATCCTGGCCAACATGATAAAACCCTGTCTCGGCCGGGCCAGTGGCTCAAGCCTGTAATCCCAGCACTTAACCTATCAGCCATTGTGGAGGCCAAGGCGGTTGGATCACGAGGTCAAGAGATCAAGACCATCCTGGTCAGCATGGTGAAACCCCGTCTCTACTAAAATTACAAAAAATTAGCTGGGCATGGTGGCGCGTGCCTATAGTCCCAGCTACTTGGGAGGCTGAGGCAGGAGAATTGCCTGAACCTAGGAGGCAGAGGTTGCGGTGAGCCGAGATCGTGCCATTGCACTCCAGCCTGGGTAACAAAAGTGAAACTCCATCTCAAAAAAAAAAAAAAAAAAAACCCTGTCTCTACTAAAAATACAAAAATTAGTCAGGCATAGTGGCAGGTGCCTGTAATCCCAGCTACTCAGGTGGCTAAGGCAGGAGAATCGCTTGAACCCAGGAAGCAGAGGTTGCAGTGAGCCAAGATCACACCACTGCACTCCAGGTGGAGTGACAAGAGATTCTGTCTCAAAACAAAACTTTCCTATTTTTCCGCAGTTTATGAAGCCAGAGACACGTACTAATCCTGACCAAAGGGAGGAATAGAAGAAATATGGCTTAATTGAGCTGGCTTGCTGAGAGAACTACTTGTATCAGCGTAAGGGAAATCATAAATGTTGGCAAGGCTTTGGCCTCATGGTATCCTGAAATCCCAATGCAGAGGGAGAACATCCTTGGATAAGTTGAAATCCCTGTAGAAATAAATAACTTAAAAAAATTCCTGAAATGAAGCCCTGCCCAACCAAGCCCAGTATTAAAAGAATGAAAGCAATGACTTTTTCTGATTGTCTTAGCTAAGAATCCCAGAATGTATGTCAAAAACAAGGGTATACTACAAACATCTTGCCCAAGCCTAAGTAACTTAGATTCATAAGGGCCCATACTAGATGATGCCTCTACCAATTATCATCCTGTTGTTTCCTAAGAACTTATCAAGCTGTAGAGACAGCAATGGCAGTAGATAGGTTTGCTCATACGTGGAGTACTATTTCATGCTGTTTTGATGGAGCTATGTGGTTATTTAAAGCAATAATTAAGGTGCTTTCTCATTCATTAGAAAAACAAAACGAGTTCCAAAGTAGAAACTGCCCAATAATTTTAATATCATTAAGGCTCCTTCAGCTAACAGACCATTCTTCCTTTGCTCTCCCCCTACTCCTCCCATTGCCTCTCTTCTGTCAGCATCTCCTGTTTCATCAGTTTGTCCATCTTATTTTGTGAAACCAAACTGTCAGAAGATGCTGATTTATTTCCAAGTTAAGTAGGGGAAGACTAGAATGGACATAGCAGCTCCTGTCTTATTTGCTTTAAGGCTGCAATTTCTGTTCATTCTCTTGCCCATGCATTTTGAAATTTCATTGCTCTGCAAAGTTTCCACTGGAACACTGGGTCAAGAAGTCAAAATGTAGAGAAGCAAACCAAAAATATACTCTTTAGAGAGCTCAGTAATGAAAATTATATCCTACATAAGGCCATTAACCAGTTACAACGCAGTACCAGCTAACTAACCTGGGGAAAAAAGACATCTGCTGGCAGCATACAAATTCTAATCATAATAGGTCTCCCATTTCCACTTCTACCTGGCTCCACAATTCCCTGCATTGCCTTTTGTCCTTCTCTTCTTCAGACTCAACTGTTTCCTTATGCAACTCCAGAAACCCAGTAACCTATTTAAACATACCTGCCACCTAACGTAGACAGGTCAGAGAGGTGGGTCCTTCTTCTGGTATGATCTCAGGTTCGTCATAGGAATATAGATAAGCTGTTTCACTTTCTTGGCTTATTTACTCTCCTGTAAAAAGAGGGAGTTGCAGATTCTTCCAAGCCAAATTGAGTATTTTGATGGGTTGAAGAAAAAAAGCTCTACAGCGTGTTGTTAAAGGTCATTGTTTCTCCATGTTAGTATCAGTCTTGGCACCCCATCCCAGGCCTTCTGGTGAGTAGGTAGGGAGACATTTAAAAAGAGGAGAGTGAGTCTTGGCCCTTGAGGAGATTATAATCTGAATCGTTTTCCTTGAAAGTCAAGGTATTTCACAGCACTGAGGGACTTGTCTCTAAGACTAGCTTCTCACCTGAGAATCCCATCACACATCAGGATGACATTCCACACTGGTGTTTTTGCATGTGTATCCTATGAAGGCTGTAACCCATTTCTCATGGCAGTTGTCTGAATTCTGCCAAAGCCTCTGCAAGAATCAGAAATGCATCAGAGCAGAACTTGTGAAATATCCTTAGAGAAATAACTGTAATGACTCCTCCCCGCTTCCCCCTCAAATTTAGTCATAATGAGAAACTTCCAGTAAGAATTAACAATGTTTTCCCTGGTGTGTCCCTGTTATTCCAAGTACAGCTACAGCAGAAAACATGGGACCATTCCACACCACCAGGGGGTTTATCTAAATCATACCACTGACTGACTAAACTAACAAAAAGAAGCAATTTTATAGATGTGGCTGGAGTTGGGCCAGCTCTCTCCATATTCACCCTCAAACAAGACCTCACCCTGGAAATGTTTCTGAAATGCTTCCACACTCCTATGGCTTCAACACTTCTTATATTCAGAAAACACTGTCTTTATCAACAGGGAGATTATATATGGTTTGTATCAGTGGAATCCAACAGACAATCAATTCAAGGTCTGGGAGGATGGGACACTTAAGCTCAGATTCTAAACAAAAGGTTCTTTTCCATAGCAGTTGGATTTATCAGAGTTTCTAACGGCTCTTTACTCCCATCCAAGCTCTGGACATGAAGTAAGAAAATGAAATCACAAAGGAAATGTGTCAACAGAGCTGTCCCCTCCACAAAAAAGCAGATGCTCCTGCTTGTCTTGAAGTCCTTTTATTCCTGACTTAACCACCTGTGCAAACTAGCCAGATGAGTTGATGGGACAAGGCCTCCACGACTGTGCTTCATAGAACCCACTTGGCCTCACCTGTCTCTTCAGTTGGTCTTTGGCATGACAGGATCATGAGCAACAGCAGTGATGTCAGGAATGTCTCAGCTACTGCTCTAAGGGCCAGCACAGTACCCCTTCCACTCAGCTCTGGATGTTGTTCAGAAAAGTGGCACTCTGGTCCCTATTTAGTGACCCAAGTCTGGTTTAGTGGGTCTCCAGGTAACTGCTATGTACATGCTTTGGGATGATTTCTTAATGTTTCCTTAGCCTGGAGAAAGCATTTTAGTCTTCTTTCAAAGTATAAAATGGGCTCAGAAAGAACTAGAATATATTTTATTACATAAAACATCATATGTATACAAATATTATCCCCATTTTTTCTTTCAGATTTTTAATTTCCCTATACCTGCCTTTCCACCTGCTATATATTAAATCTATTATGGCAAATTGGTATACCATGAAAGCAGGGCATCAGAATAAAAACACAGCCCCTTTTCCTACAACATAGGAGGGGATAATAGAAGCACCAATATCATTACCGAAGTGTGATGTAGTATGCAACAGGAGGAGGAGGGTGCCATGGAGAGAGTAGAAATTAAATTGTGGAATGTGAGCAGTAATGAATAGATGAGATTTTGACAGATGGGGACAAGATTCCAGGCAGAAGGAACAGTATGAGCAAAAATATGGAGGTTAAAAAATAGGCAGCACATGAAAGGTGATTATCCACTTGGATAAAGCGTAGTGAATGGAAGACATGTTTGCAAAGCTAGATTTAGATTACATCGAAAGCTTAAAATAGAGAATAAAGGGTCAGGACTCATTAAGTGCAGCAGTTCTCAAAAGCAACCCAAGGTGCTCCCTCATAAACAGGAGCTTTCTACCTTCTTTCCATTAACCAACACCTTCAGCCCGCTCAGATTTTCCTGTACTTATTTTGAGAGAACTTAACTTTTCCTTTGTCTCAGAAGTAGCGTACCCACTAGAAATTCACATCTTCAAGAGTGTCAGTGTGAACTAGTAAATACTAGGCATTTAGTTTGTCATAGGTAGCCAGCCATTAGAAAGGAGATAGGTATGGTAAAGCTATGGTTCTACTGTGAGCTCACTATTCTATACCGATTCTGAAAACATTTTTACCGAGTTGTTTACCAAGGCAATACTTAGTACAATGAAGGTGTTTTTATTGCATTTTAGGTTTTGGGGTACATGTGAACAACATGCAAGATAGTTGCATAGGTACACACGTGGCAGTGTGATTTGCTGCCTTCCTCCCCTTCAGCTATATCTGGCATTTCTCTCCATGCTCTCTCTCCCCAGCTCCCCACCTCGTGCTGTCCCTCCCCTATTCCCCCCAACAGATCCCAGTGTCTAGTGTTCCCCTCCCTGTGTCCATGTGTTCTCATTGTTCAACACCCGCCTATGAGTGAGAACATGCGGTATTTCATTTTCTGTTCTCGTTCTACTACAAGGACACATGCACACGAATGTTTATTGCAGCACTGTTTACAATAGCAAAGACCTGGAATCAACCCAAATGCCCATAAATGATAGACTGGACAGGGAAAATGTGGCACATATACACCGTGGAATATTATGCAGCAATCAAAAACGATGAGTTCATGTCCTTTGTAGGGACATGGATGAACCTGGAGAACATCATTCTCAGCAAACTGACACAAGAACAGAAAATGAAGGTATTTCTAAAGAGCTTTTGCTCTAAATATTTCCTTTTATTGATCTAATTGAAATACTAAACAGACCTGAGGGAAACACAGTCTAGCACATCCTTTTTTACACCCTCAACTGCATCTGAAATTACTTCTCCCAACAGTGTCTCTATTCAAAGCATGAAACTCAGGTACATAAAGAAAAAAGGCATAGAGAGGGGGGAAAAAAGGCCAAATATGAGTAGAAAAAAAATAGACAAACATGTAACTGATTGCTATTAAGTCATTGCTAGTCCAAGTACGAAAAAGGAAGTTTCTTTCACAAAAGGTTACGCGTCTTAAGTAAATCCTTTGAAGAGACACTCTGGGGAAAGGAAAAGTTAGTATAACCTACCATGGTAAATTAAAGATTGCCTCAAATCTTTTTTAAAATTGGTATTTACATATCAAGTAAGCAGTTTGCTAAACCCAACTTTTTCCATTAGATATATTTCTACCTCATCTAAAAGCATACCATGCTCAACATGTCAATTTAGTCTGAATGGTATAGAAAAGGCTAAAAATTTTACTTCCCATAGGGTACTTCACAGCGTTTTAAATTCATACTACTTCCTATTTTAATGGTTCAATCTTCCAATACTTAGCCATTATATCTTCAACACTAACAGTTAAAATGATATGGGTAAATTAAATCCTAAAGAGGTCCAACCTGCTTAGTATATTGAATGGACATAGATAAAATACCTACTCAATGTGATTCTTGTGTATATTAGACAAAAAGTTAGTGCAATGTTCTCAAAAGAAAAAAGAAAAAAAACGAAACAGCTTGAGTTCTACTTTCAAAACAAACATAGCAGAGACTTCAGTGGCCTCCAAGTATGTCTGACAAACTGGATAAAACATATCTTCAGCTGTTTTGGACTTGAAATGGACAAAGTGAAACCACAAAGTGACCAAGACAAAAACCCTAATACTTTTATGCTCTCTTGATATTCCAAGACTGCCAAAGGAGATTCCCGTCTCATTGTTTAGATCAGCACCACAGTAGACTTGTTGATTAAAAATCACCCTATCTAGAATTGATGCAAATTACTGCAATAACTTGTAGAGCATTTAGGGTGAAGAGTGGTTGGTACATGATTAGAATACTCAGTGACCGTTAACTTCACAAGTGTTCAAGCATACCACAGTGCTTCCAAATCACAAATTACCTGGTCCTCTCGCCTAGGATGGGTCATCTACGGAGACCTCATTCTCAAACTTGACTGGCCTAGGGAAACTGGCCTAGGGAAATTGAATTACCTTGCAGCCACAGTTGTAAACACACTGGAGCCACACTTGAAAACTGGTGATGAACAGGACAGAGAGATACCAATTCATTGCTAAGACAACATTAATCACAAAGTTGTATTTAATTTAAAACATTCCAAAATGAGTTTAAGATTACAAAATAAATGCAGTCACTGGGGGAAGGAGTTATTTTATTTGTACACTCTATCTTAAATTTAGCAACTTTTCATTTTGACTCAGGATTCACTAACTTAAGATGGGCTATTTTCTGCCAACAGGACACGAGTGTGAAATCTCAGAGTCCCACCCAACCTTGCCAAAGCGAATGACTTCTGCATTAAATGGAAGTCTTTCCCAAAGGACTTGCCCTTAATGTTTTTCCCATTTTGCCCACTTAGATATCTGCACAAAAGATGTACCCTTTGTCTTAAAAGTTCCCTGGTTTGATGTTTACGCAGAAGAGTAAATCCCGGGTTATTATTCTGCAAATGATTTTACATTTCCTTTATTCCAAGAATGTAGCTACCAACTTAAATATATTATGACACACAAGGGGTAAAAGTTAGATACAAACATCTAAGAGCTAGGGCATGTTTCCTGAAACACTTTGGTTCATTAGTACATTATTTAAGAAGTTACCTTAACCCCAAAGAATCTAAGAAGGGCACCGTGTAATTCTTCAGGTCACAATGCCAACATGACTATGGAGTCTGTTACAGGTAAGGCAACCACAAGTTACAATTCTACTTGCTTAGCTGGGCAGTGTGAATTAGCTAAGCAACACAGTGCTATGATGGAAGAGGTTCAAGATGATTCATGCTTTCATGCCAGACCATAAGTCACAAGCCCACATAGCAGCGACTCTGACAGCTAGCCAAAGTAGAAGAGATTTCTAAAAAGTGGACTGGGACATTTTAATTAATTGGTCTGGAAAATTAAGTCAGAATTACAAAGTTCCTTATTCTTATGAAGAAGAAAATGTGATAGTATGTCTTTTATATGGAAATTTCTTTGTATATATGTATAAACTTGGTATGGCCTTAATGCTGCATTTAAGGATTTGTTTGGCTACCACCTTGAGCAGCGTGTTAAGCAATCGCTTCCTTAATGTAACATTTTTACTTCTTACTGGACACTCAACCTTGAACAACTAATTCCCTTTGCCCCTTATTCTTTCCCCCCCCTTTTTTTTTTTTTTGCATGAAGTCATAAAAGTTATGGCAGTTTTTTGGCTTATAAAAAAAAATCTATTTCTGCAGTTTGAAGATGGAATGTAAAATTTCTGTGAAACATGTATATAAAAGTATATTTATTGAACCATCCATATACACATATCCATGCTGATTCCAATGGAAAAAAATTAAAGTTTTCTGAAATTTTCTGTGGTTAACTCATAATTATTACTATTTAACCAACTTCATATGCAAGAACCTCCAATTACCCCAGAGAGAAACCTAGGAATAACCTGGAAAATATCTCCCTTTAGACAAGGCTTTATGTCGAGAAATGAAAATTCATTTGTTCATTCAGGAAGTATTTATTGGTAGGTACTAGGCAAGATACAAAGATGACTCAGACACAGATCCTGCCCATAAGGAGCTTACAGTCTAATAGCGGAGAGAGAACACATACATAGAATACATGGTTAGAGCTATGTTTCAGTAAGATGAATCTAACATTGTGTATAAAGTAGGCTGGAGTAAGAAGAGGTTAAGTGAAGCTGAGAGGCTACTGAAATCACATGGGCGAGGAAGAAAGACATGAAAGACTTGAGGTAGAACCGACAGGACTTAGCTGAAGACTGGATGTGGGGAATAACATAAGTGGAAGCAGATGACTCAGACTTTAGCACGGATGATTTCATGAACTGAAAAAAGGAACAAGTTTTTACAAAGAAATGAAAATTTCATATAAAGTTCTTCTGCATAGAAACAAACTGCCTGGGATATACTAGGCACAATCAGGAAGAAATGACTAGTTACCCAGACCAATAATGAAAGCACCTCAAAATGGCCAGTGACTTCCTCCCCCTTCTATATCCATCCCCCAAAATTTCCCAACAATTTCCTCCACTGCTTAGTGCCTAATATTGATTAAATTCAAGGTCTGTCTTCAAACATGCCTCCCTTGGGAATGAAAACAAATATATTAAGTTATTCAACTCAGTAAATTATCATCTAAAGACTCTAGTTATGAGTCACTATACCTTCTGGTGGAATACAGAGATTAACTCCCTAGTCCTTATCTTCTAGGAGCTTACAGTCTAGTAAAGTAATAAAACAGTAATGTAATTCTAATTCTAGATTGAAGGGGTCAAGTTATGAACTATGAGAAACACAAAATGCTCTAGGAACAGTGGTCAAAACAGAACCTCAAACAAGAGAAACAATGTGGAAAACAGAGGAGAATGAATTTGTTCCTCACTTCAAATTCTGGGCAGATCAGACCCAAAAAGGGACTATCAGATCAGACCCAAAAAACTCCCCATTCCCGTTGCAAATTTCTTCTTAGGAAAAAACATAGCTCTTGTACTGATCTTTTAAAAAATTACTTACATGGCAAGAGATCTGAAGGCAGGGGGGCAGGGAATATAGATCTCAGTGGACCTTCAGGGAAGAGAGAAGGCACTTGAAGCCAAGGAATCACAATGCCTGGCTTATTGGGAGGACCCTAAGTGTCTCAGCAAGGCTGGAGCATCAGTTCCATGAAGAGTGGGAGAAATAACTGAAAAGTAATATTAAGACCTTGATATAAACATGGCATTGCCAGGCACTAAACAGGGTATATGCCTAAGACCAAATTGCTGCCCCCTAGGAGCTTACAGTTACAACAATACAAGGTGGAAAAAGCACCACAATGTACAGAATGCAAAATGCTGAAGTATTTAGGAGAAATTACAGCTGAGTTTCAGCTATTAACATATTAGGATACCCAATAGCTTTCTGACAGCTAGTAGTAAACCCATCCCTGAGGGGAGCACAAGTTAATGTCCTTAGCAACAAGCCCTGGTAGAGCTGGGCCATTAATGACAATACTAAAAAAATCGAGAAAACAGGGCTATGAAAACTGCAGATGCAACCGGGTGAACATATAAAAAGTGATACCTTCCTTTTTTCTTCTGACAAACTTTAACAGTGCTGGCCTTCCTACAGTGAACCTAAACTGATGATCATATTACCTCTAAAAACACATTTGGGACTCTGCTACTCAATTCTCTGATCACTTGTAAAATGAAGGGGTTATAAAGTCACTTCTAGTCCTTTCTAGCACTAACATTTTATGATTCAAAGAATTCTGAGAGTTTCTCTGTTCCTTGTGGTAATAATCAAAACGGAAGAAAAAAATTGTCTGATGCTTCTCACTGAAAAGTATATTTCCTATATAAATCACAAATGATCCCTATGCTAGCAGCTAAATTTTACTTCCACCCTATCCTACAAAATCCAGAAAATTTTTTAAACCACATGCCCTACAAGCTACATTAGCATGCACCAAATGATTTTAAAAAAAGTATTCTCCTCTCCTACTTCATTATACCACCTTCTTGGTATAATGTCATTTAAAGGGCCAAATCAGTGTACATCCAATCTTCATAACAAAATTTTAAAATTTAGGGGAACAACTGACATTAAAGCATGAGGACAATGAGTAACCAACACGTTTTTGTTTCGTTTTGTAATTTTTTGTTTTTTAGAGACAGAGCCTCTGTCACCCAGGTTAGAGTGTAGTGGTGCAATCAGAGCTCACTGCAGCCTCCAATCCTGGACTCAGGAATTCCTCCTGCCTCAGCCTCCTGAGAGGCAACATTACAGGAATGTGCCACCATGTCTGGCTCATTTTTTCAATTATCAGTAGAGATTGAGTCTTGCTATGTTGCCCAGGCTGTTCTCAAATTAATGGTCTCAAGCAATCCTCTGGCCTCAGCCTCCCAAAGCACTGGGATTACAGGCATGAGCCACCACATTCAACCCCAAAGTGATTTTAACTTCAGCAATAGTTAAAACTGTTTCTATACAGGCTAAACAGGATTTAATCTTCCCTTTAATTATTACCAAAAATACAGGCAACCTTCCCCATAAGTGGGCTCCTGAAAATAAATACTTGGTTCAGTAAATCAACAGTTAATTTCTGGTAATCCAGAAAAAATCCTTAATTTACTTAAAAAAAGAATCCTAAGACACACTGTATGCAGTTACCTTACAAATCTGGGACACAGGCCACATTTCAAAATACTAAACACATATGAATTTCTGTAATTGGTCAAGTCACATGATTTATTAAAGAAATAGTGGAACAGGATTCTCCGTATTATTTTCCTCTTACTTCCAGGGAATTAAAATAAGCTACTAGGTTCAAACAGAAACTGTGGAGAGAAGAATCCACTGTTTTCAAACAAGTCACATAAACAGAAACTAAAAACCTGATTCCAAGCCAACACATATGCACAATCAAAAACCAAAACTGGTTAAGGGTTTTAGGTATTCTCTACATCATCTTTTCATTCATTTAGGCCTTGATTTTAGACTGTCACATCAAAGCGTGAACAGAGCAGTTTAATTTCAGTGTTGTCCTGAGGTGACATCTAATAAGAATGTAAATATAAACAAGTTTTATCTAACATGTGTCACCATCTCTCCTTTACTATAATCTGTTAAGAGCTGACAGGCCCACCTATGGTCCCCAGAACCTCAACATTAAACAAATATAATCCCAAAAGCCATTACTACCTTAGAACCAGAAATCCTTAATTTAGTTATCATCTAGTGCCACATGGCCAAATTGATCAGCAACTTTAATTCAACCCCTCATTCCACATAAGACATTGCTAAGTTGTTTTTTTTTTTTTGTACATTAGGAAGTTAGCTAAAACCTGATATTCAAATAAACGTTGGTGTTATTTCTTCTGCAAAGTTATAAACTGCTGAACTAAAAAGGTCAATGATTATCTCATCTGTATGCAATACTGCAGAGATTCTCTAAAGTAGCACAAAAAGAAAACTGTAATATAAAAGACATCTTCAGAAGTAGATTGGCAAATGCAACCATTTAAAAGAAATGTCATTCAGCATACAGGGGTCTACAAATCTATGCTCCATAGAAATGTTACCTGTAAGTTCTACAATGGATTTCTATAAAGTGCAACATTTTCCATTAAATCATTAACTTCTAACAAGGGTTTTACAATAGAGGGATGAAGAAAATTATCAGGTCACAGTTGATTAGCACAAAATACAAATTCTGTAAACTCACCTGGATTATGCTATAATAAAAATATTGTTATCCACATCCAGATTTCAAGTTTGCACTAAATTATCAAACCAGATGAGAAAAAAACTTAAGAACAAACCACCATTACTGTGTTACCATACAGAATCTGCAAATCAAAAAAAGACTGGCAAAATCCAAGTTTAATTATCTTGTCTCCCCTAAAGAAAATTAAGAACTATAATGTTAACCCTATTCCGAATGTATTCCTAACTCAAGTCTCCCTACAGTAGGAAGTTCATTACGGTCTATGTTACTGAAACGTAACTGGGGGGTCATTATGGTTCTAGAGAAAAAGTATTTGTTTGGGAGTCAAATATGCTCCTTGCTACATGGAGGACTGGAAAGTCTGTCATTTCACTGCTCTCAGTTTGTTCCTCATCTATTATGCTAAGGATAACATTAACTAATCCACAGCACAAATGTGAAAATTAACTTTTCTAACCTAAAACTAAAGTGCAAATCAACTAACACTGTGGTAGTGACATACTCAACCAAAGTCAAATTATTATTTTTGGATTATCCATCTCACTGGTCCCTAGCAATATTTGACAAAATTAAGAACAGTGGAATATACAAAGTAAAGCCCAACCTCACCACTAAAACAAAAATATACTTTAAGGCCCAAGATCTCTCATTATAAATCAACAGGTCTTAAATCTAAGACTCACTGAACCAAACAAATTTTACCTAGCTAAAATACTCATGAAACCAGGTACAATGCTGTACACCTATAGTTCCAGCTATCTGGAAGGCAGGAGGGCTGATGAGGCCAGGAGCTTGAGACCGGCCTGACAAAATAGCAAGACCTTGCCTCTGTAAAAATAAAAATACTCATGGGTCAAGCGTTCTAAGCTCAGTAACTCTTAAGCTCAATGTATCTATACATTGGGCCATTCCTACAGATGAAAAATTTCATTTTAAAATCTGAAAATATTGAATGTGATGAGCTCCTACAGCTGCCACCTATAGGAAATGTTGCCCTAACTTATATTCACTTTCCAGCAGTGGAAACGTATACATCTCTAAGCTCTCATGTTTACTCTACATGCAATCATGTACTTAATTGTACAAGGATTCCCCATAGTGCTGACCATAATGCTAATCCTATTTCTTGGGTCCAATACTATCATTCAAAACCTCACAATCATCCCAACTCTGATGACTGAAATCACTGGGGAAGCCTTTTATTTTCTGAGACTGTGCAGTGATTCCCTGTCGCAAGTTACAAGCAGCATCAGCATGTATTGCTGCACCTCTCCACATTTATACACACACATACACAACACACATACACTTGGTACAAATAATGGAAAGTGAAATTACTAATTACTTAGAGTAGATGTTACTATAATTCTTGAAACAGATTTCTATTTCCTAATTAGTTTGTTATTTAACTGAGACTGAATTTCAAAAGGATGAGTCTTCATTTGTTTTCCTAATCCCACAGCTCCACCCACCCATAGGAAGAGCGACTATCCATGTTCTTAATGGGGTTGCTCCATTTTTACACAACATTCGGTATCCTTAGACCCTACCCCCAATAAATGCCAGATGCATGTCTCTCCAACAACCCTTCCAAATCTCACACATTTCCAAATGTTCTCTAGAATGTGCTAACACCAAGCTGAGGATCGCTGCATCTAGTTAATGCCCTGTTTTGAAATGTATAATGTAGTATTCACTTGTGAAGAATAATTTCTAGGTTATCCATAATTTATGACCTTAAAGCTACCATAACTAATTTTTTTTTCCACCCACCACATGCTTAATATAAGCTACAAAAGTACAAGTTGTATTTCTTCCTATTATCACTGATCTGGGTCAAAGTGGTTACCAAAGTTACTTAAACTAACCCTCCAGAAAAGCCATGTGATTCAGTTATGTTTATGTAAAGGAGATGCTGCCAATTTTCAAATATTTGAGGAAGTGGAACCAAACTAGTAACACCAACTTCACTGTAGTCTTAACTGACCCCTTCACAGCAAACCTAGAGTTTCTCAGTCTTAACTGACCCCTTCAGAGCAAACCTAGAGTTTCTCAATAATGCAAATATTCCTATACTATCCTCAAATGACAGTCCTCAAGATGAATACTGTTAAGAAAATAAATAAGTGACTTTGACAACCTGGTTGCCCTTCAATTAGTAATGACAAGTAATCACACAAAGGCTTGCTTCACACTTGTAAACAAAATCTTCACCCATCTCACACACAGCACTCAACAAACAACACATATGTGAAACGAGTATTAGTCTATATTGCCAGATTAAATTTTCTTCCAGAAATATTTTAATAAAAATTGGCCATTTCCAAGAAACACCCACTGCATGCCCATCAATAAGAGAACCATAACAAAATAGAAAATTTACACGAGCACATCAGCAAAGTCCAATATTAAAGTCACATTCCTTCTTATGGGCTATGATTAGGAATCTGATTAGATACCAAAATAAAACTTAATACAAATGCTGAACTACTTAGGCCAAAGAACCTCTATAGAAGCATCTGTCTTCAAAGGCATTCCAGTTTGAGACTCAATTTTAGAATAAGGCATAACAAATAGGTTAACAGAAGACATGTAAGTTGATGAAAGAGGGATTCTACAATTCCCCACATACTCTGAACCTAATAATAAACAAATCTAGATTTTTTTTTTAATTATTTTTCTTTAAACAACTGCCAAGACTGAAATCAAAGATAAATAGAAGGCACAACAGTTTTGCTCTGGTTGTTATCTGGATTTGGGGAATTTTTTTGTTTTTTGTTTTTTTTACAAATACAAATTAAACATGAAAAAAAACTCTATTTCAAAAAAACTAAGTTCATGAAAAGCCTATCAGCTGCATTCTAGACATTTAAAACCTATATATCACAATTTAAATTTCAGTGGTAAAAACAGTAGGTTTTAGAATTGTTTTGTGATCCTCTATCAAAAGAAAATTCTATTCCTTTTAAACATACCAGTGAGAATCAAAACTGTCAAATTTTCCAATGGCAATTTCTCCACACCAGAAAGAAGCCATGACTCTCAAAGAAGAAACAATTTGGGTTTTTCCTGCCTTCAAAATGTTATCAAATCCTGTTTGTCTCACAGGCTTTTGAAACTTGTAGAAAATAAGAAATATTCCAATGAATGAAACATACCAAATGTCAGTAATATGCAAGACACATTCCTTTGGGGAAATGGCTGTTAAAAAAAAAAAAAAAGTCCAGTCTGCATATGCAAAGTAAGCAAGGAAATTCAGTCCTTTTCTTTTTTTCTTCTTTAAAAATCTGTTACTCCTAAAATATCATTCCACAAAATTGGAAGTGAAAGACTAAAGGGCAGGAAAGGGAAGAGAAGGAGAGAGGGATCACACACCATTAACACACAAAAAAAGTAAAATTATACAAACTTATGCAGTTTATAACAGACTGGGGTCATACTCCAAGATACCAAAGGCTGGTCGAAGAAATTCACCATTCTGTAGGAACTAGGGTTCGTATGGCTCCGTGAAGATACATGAAGATTCACTGCCGTGGAGCAAGCCCCCTTCCCACTCCAAATCCTGGTTTCTGCACCATGCCTCCACGGGGAGGGCCTCTCATTCCACCACCCAGCCCACCTCGAGGGCCTCCAGGTCCCCGAAGGCGATTATCTCGTCGGTCCCCCTCCCTGGCAGCTCGAGTCTTCTTCTCTTCCACGTTCAGACGAACCTCACCTCTGAACATGATGGGCTGTAAGAATCAAGGTGACCAGACTTAGAGTACTGATAAGCTGGCTATGACAACAGAGGATTAAAAAAGCTATAAAAAAAACAAAACAAAACAGCAGCGGTCAGGGGCGGTGGCTCACGCCTGTAAATCTCAGCATTTGGGAAGGCCAAGGTGGGAGGATCACGAGGTCAGGAGTTTGAGACTAGCCTGACCAACATGATGAAACCCTGTCTCTACTAAAAAAATACAAAAATTAGCCAGGCATGGTGGCACATGTCTGTATTCCCAGCTACCCAGGAGGCTAAGGCAGGAGAATTGCTTGAACCCAGGAGGTGGAGGTTGCAGCGAGCTGAGATCGCACCACTGCACTCCAGCCTGGGCAACAGAGCGAGACTCCGTCTCCTTAAAAAAAAAAAAAAAGAACCAGCAGATTATACATCAACTGAGTTCTCACAGTTCCGCTTTGTTTGTTTTTTTTAATGAGATGAAGTTTTGCCTATCACCCAGGCTGAAGTGAGCAAGATCTCCGCTCACTACAACTTCCACCTCCCGGGTTCAAACACTTCTCCCTGCCCCAGCCTCCCAAGTACTTGTTTTCTCATAGAATTACGTAAATTGAATAAAGAATTGCCACCTTCTCCACAGATGGTGGAGGCCTAGAATAAAACTGCATCATCACCAATGTGAAAAGATGGCACTGCACATATTTATGCAAAGTACATATACATTTCAAATAAAACCTTCATTGATTTGACAAACTTTAACTTGCTGTTCACCTTCTAAGAATTTCGAATAGTCTTGGTCTTCTTTTCCTCCTAACAGAGCCAATGCAGTTAACAGGCTACCAAACATTTCAATAAATTCAATTCATGCTCTTTACCAGCAATATAATTTTCTACTTTCTTAAAATGAGTATCTAACAGTATTTACTATATGTCACTGAAGTGTTCTATTCAGATTAATTAGCTCGGTTAACCTTTACAACAACCCTCTGATGCTTGATACCTACTTTAAGAACTAGCAAACTAAGGGCTAGGGAGGTTAAAGAACTTTTCCCATGGGCCACAATAATAAGTGATGGAAGAAGAACGTAAACCAAGGCCTCCAGATTGGGAAAAATACGCTTTCAACTACAAAGCTACACTACAGCATGTCATATACCAGAGCAATCAGTTTGACATAAGCTATTTTTGCTCACACAAAAAATTACTGAAAAGAGCATAGTACACTTCTATAAATACCATGAAATGAAGGGTGGCTACAAGATCTAATACATGCTGAATGACGGATTTATCTACAAAGCCTACTAGACATTTCTGGGTTCTTCACTGGCTTTGGTGAGATAAACCACTGTTCTCTCATTTCTCAAACAGTATTTTGCAGGAGATGCTTCACAAAAATATGTGGTCAAATAATTCGAAAGATAACATACATTTGCATGTTAAGGTTGACATAATGTTATGAACCGAACATTAAACTTTGCAATATGGCCAGGCGTGGCTGCTCATCCCTGTAATACCAGCACTCTAGGAGGCCAAGGCAGGCAGATCACCTGAGGTCTGGAGTTCGAGACCAGCTTGACCAACATGGCAAAACTCCATCTCTACTAAAAACACAACAAATTAGCCAGGTGTGGTGGTGGACGCCCATAATCCCCTATTCAGGAGGCTGAGGCTGGAGAACTGCTCGAACCTGGAAGGTGGAGGTTGCAGTGTGCCGAGATCATGCCACTGCACTCTAGCATGGGAGACAAAGCGAGACTGTCTCAAAAAAAAAAAAAAAAAAAAATAGCAGTATGCCCATTAACATTCTGGAGAATATCACTGATCTGCAATGTTTCTATTATATGGCTTAAAGTACATAGTTTTAATCCACAGGGAAGAAAGCAGATTAGTGGCTGCCAGGGACTGGGGAGACATGTACAAGGAATGACTGCATAGCGAGTAGAGAGCTTATGGCTTTTAGTAAAAATCTTTTGGAATTAGAGGTAATGGTTGCAAAGCAATGTGTTCTAAATGCAATTAAGTTGTACATTTTCAAATGGTCAATTTTGTTATGTAAATTTCACCTCAATAAAAAAAGTACAGCTTAATGAATTAGTATTATTTATACCCTTGTTCTTTTCTACTACTACAAAAAGTTGTTCTTTGCAGGGGAAGGGAAGCTTTCTTTGGGGATCCCACCGTAAGATTCCCATTCCACAAATTCCTCTATTATTAGGATGTACGCAGTAAGAGTACTGTTAATAAGGGTGGTTCCAAGTAGGGTGACTACATAATTTATCTTCCAAACCCAATTTATTGACTTAAAGGATAAGCTCTTAATAGTTATTCTCTAAAAACAGCAGTATACCAAAACTGCCTTGGGCAAACTGGCTCTTATCTTGGTTAAAAGTAGCTTGGTATTTCATCTCTTGTACATCTCCTGTAACACCAAGGAAAGATAGTTACATAAATCTCAGTGCACTGATAACTATTCGTTTTCTCATTCTCATAACACACATTATCAAAAACTAAATTATTTAGACAGAAGTTTTGTTTTGCTAAAAGCCCCAGGCAGGTCTTTTAATAATGGCTGAAAATAATGAAATAAATTACCTGAACATGTTGGAATAAACTGCACTTTACATAAAGATCCAGCTATAAAGATAAATATATTCTAAAGAACCAAAACCCTTCAAAACAAAAACAAAAAAAATCAAGATGAATAGCTGCTTACCCTGTTGCTAAGGACCTTCTGAACAGGCTCAGAATCATCAAACACAACAAAACCAAAATTGGGTAATTTCCCACCACTGTTAATGCGCAACTCCACCACGTTCCCATAATCTGCAAGTGAAACAGATTCTCAGGTAACTACTCACACCATTCCCTTTTAAACTTTACATGTACACAGTCGCCACTAGGTGCATGACTACTGAGCACTTGAAATATAAATATAGCTAGTCTGAAATAAGATGTGCCTCTCATATGTATAAAACTATGGGAAGTACATTTGGATTTCAAAGACTTAATAAAAAGTGTAAAATATCTCTCACAATATTCCTACATGTTGAAATTACAATGCTTTAGAGTTAAATGTATTAAAATTATCCAGTTTCTTTTTATCATTTTGTTTTTTTAACCATGACTACTAAAAAAGTTATAATTACATATAAGGCTTATCTATTTCCACTGTACAGTGCTAGAGTGACACTAGATGAATATAATGTTCAAACCTAAATAACCTACTTTGAAAGAAATCTTTAAGCTCTGATTTGTCCACTTCATGAGGCAGGTTGCCAATGAAGAGTTGGTGACTATCAGGGTGTCTCACCATTCTTCGGGGTTCAATGTCACCTTGCTCACCAGCATCACGGACTTAAAAGGAAACAAAAACATCAACGAAAGCCAAGAGAAAGAAGACACCTTTCAGTGACTGCTCACATTCCATAGTTTTCCATCTACCCTAAAAACAAGTAATTCCATCAACCCTAAAAATTTTTATTTTAAAGCATGTAAATACCAACTGCCCTCCCAAAATAAGCTCTCACCTCAAAATACCCCAAACTAGAGAAATCGTCCTTCTGAGCTCTTACTTGGTCTGGGTCCCCTTTGGGGAGGAATATTTATTCGTTGTTCTCGCACTCTTTGATCCCTTTGAGGTCTCTGTGGTGGAATCTGAGATTCAGGCTTAGACTCTGGACGGGGCTGAAAAATTTTTAAGTTAACTGTTATGTTAAAACAGGCTTATTAGTTTTCTTAATTGTCTTAGTTAACAAGGTTTAAACTAGAAAATGGACAATTCTCTCACAAGAAAAATCATTAAAAACCATCTTACACCCTTCTCTGCTGCCCTATACATTAATGTTTTTGTGTGTGTGTGAGCCAAAGTCTCACTCTGTTGCCCAGGAGGCAGTGCAGTGGCTCAAGCAATCTCTTGGGCTCAAGCAATCCTCCTACCTCAGCTTCCCAAGTACCTAGGACTACAGATGCATGCCACATGGCCCAGCTGATTTTTTTTAGAGACAGAATCTCACTATGTTGCCCAGACTGGGTTCAAACTCCTAGGCTCAAGTGATCAGCCCACCTCAGCTTCCTAAAGTACTGGGATTACAGGCACAAGCCACATTGCACCTGGCCAGTTTCCACATTCTCTAAGCCTCTGTTGAATCACATTATGAAAATGTAAGTAAATTTGCCTAATGTACAAGTTTTATTGGAATCTTACCTGTGAGGCTGGTACTTTAACAACATGAGGTGGTATCCCAGTAACTGGAACAGCTCCACTGGGTGGAAGGTTCTTACTGGTCACAGAAGCCCAAGAAAATGTCTAAGGGAACAATTACCAGCATTACATAATTATACCATGTAACAAAACAATATAAAAGCTACTAACTCTTGACTTCCTGTACATAACAAATCGTATCACATTCTCATAAGCAGGATGGAGTTTATATACATCTTAAGATTCCTCTCTTTCAACTATTCAAAATTTAGTAGTGAAATTCCTTGGGACTGATGATCAAGTACCAGGCAAATCTGAGAGGCTTAGGGTCAAGAAACTATTTACTTTTTTTTTTTGAGACAGGATCTTGCTCTGCTGCCCAGGCTGGAATGCAGTGACATGTACACAGTTCACCATAGCCTCCATCTCCTGGGCTAAAATGATCCTCCCACCTGTTTCCCAAGCAGCTGAAACTACAGGCAGGCACCAACACGTCCAGCTATTTCTTCCTTTTAGTAGAGATGAAGTCGGACTATATTAACCAGGCTGGTCTTGAACTTCTGAACTGAAGCAATCCTCTTGCCTCAGCCTCCCAAAGTGCTGGGATTACATGTGTGAGCCACAACACCTGGCCAGTGGAAAACTATTTTCCTTCAAATTTGTCAATCAAATAAATTCGCTCTCCTCCAAAATCTGCTCAGGTCTTCCTACTATGATTCAATCCAATCCATGGTACAAACACTGACTCAATTATATCAACTGCAGAACCATCACAAACACCTAACACAATTAAAAATCTTCAGAACCTGTTATTCTACCTAATTATCTCTTTTCCTTTTCCACTGCCACAACTCAAATTTTTAACAGCCACCTAAGTGGTCATCTAGTCCAGCCAACCTACTTTTCCACTTACTTTTTATTGTTTTGTTTTTGTGACAAGGTCTTACTCTATCACTCAGGCTAAAATGCAGTAGCATAATCATAGCTCACTGCAGCCTTGACTTCCCAGGCTAAGCGATCTAACTACCTCAGCCCCTCAAGTAGCTGGGACCACACATAGGCACCACCATGCCCAGCTAATGTTTTCTACTTGTAGGCTAATGTCATTTCCACATTGCTTTTCCTACTCACATATTAGCTGCCAGAGAGCAAGAACCCTATCTGTTTTACAAATAAAATACCTATACCTTGAACAATGCCTAACACACAGCAGAAATTTGAATTGTTGAGACAGGATCTCAAACAAATGATATAAGCCTGAGCCTATAAATACAGCACTAAAAATTATATTACTTCCCAGAAGATCAAACATAAAGGTTTCTTGAGTTTTGACATTATCACCCTGATGAGATTCAGGAGGCCAAACTGAAAACTTCTGAAATTAGCTATGCCAATTAGAAAAGAAGTTATACTTCAGCAGTTCATTTCTACTTCTACTAAAACTTCATAGGAAAAGTATATTCTGCCATGTTATTTTTCTAAAAAAGATGTTACGGCACTTGTTTTAACAAGCATGTAATAATTTATGGTATAAAATATTAAAATATTAAAAAGATGAGGGATCACCGACGTGGTTATACAGTAGCACTTATAATTTCTGGTCTAACAGGCATTCAAGTTAGCTATGGGAAAGGAGTAGTTTATTTTGATGAAATAAAGTTAACACACATCCTACCTCTCTCTTATCAAAGGAATGGCTCAATATCTAAGAAATTTCCCTGAAATGAACCACCAATATGAAAATGTATCTAACAAAAGTCAACCAAACAGTAATACAGAAGAATAGTGTTTTTTTTTATATAACTAGAAACAGAATAAAAATGAAGACATATTTCATACCCTCAAGTCTTCCTGTACTGTCTGAGCTACATCTGCAGGTGCTGGAGAAGAACTCTTCTGAGCATCCTCAGGAGCAGTTTCTTCTAATACAGGCTCAGGCTTTTCCTCTTGAATTTCAGATACAGGTTCTTGTTCTGGTTCTGGTTCAGGGTCAGGCTCTGGTTCAGCAACAGGCTCCTCTAAATGTTCTTCCATGTCATTACTTTGAGAGAAAAAATTGAGAAATATCATTCTGCCACCTGCCACCATTTATTTTGCAAAAAAACTTCCCATCATTTATTAACTAGAAACCAGAACATAAAATTAGCTCCTTCTGTCCAAAAAAAATCTAGAAATTGTATATCTGAGTTTTTAAAAAGTGATTTAAAAAATACCACTCAATAACTTAACTGGAATCCATTTGTTTGATAGATTCTGATAAGCAAATGAATCAAGAGATCAAAATGAACCAAATCACTTAATGGTTGGAATCCCACAACCATTACAATTCATTTAGCATACAACATCACAAAAACTCTCAAAACAGGCCGGGGAGGGGGGAAAAGGAAGTTGCCGTTCAATGGGTTTAGTCTCTCTGTAAGGTGAAAAGTCCTAGAGATTTGTTGTAAACATGTCTGTAACAGTTAACGCTACTGCACTTTATATTTAAAAATAGTTAAAATGAAAAAAGAGGTTAAGATGGCAAACTTTATATTTGGCTTTTAACACAAACACAAAAAAACTCTTAAGCACATAAGGAATTAGGGGGAGAAAAGATATTAGTTATGATTCAGAATACAATTCTTAAAATTCCACATAAATCAACCAGGAATGCTGTTAAAACTGCAGAGGTGGCTGGGCACACACCTGTAATCCCAGCAATTTGGGAGGCCAAGGTGGGCGGATCACCTGAGGTTAGGAGTTCCAGACCAGACTGGTCAACTTGGCAAAACCCCATCTCTACAAAAATACAAAAAATTTTTTTTAACCAAAATTAGGTGGAAAAAAATACAAAATTTAGCCAGGCGTGGTGGCAAGTGCCTATAGTTGCAGCTACTCAGGAGGCTGAGGCAGGGGGATTGCTTGAACCCAGGAGGCAGAGGCTGCAGTCAGTACCACTGCACTCCAGCTTAAGTAATAGAGCAAGACTCTGTCTCAAAAGAACAAAAACAAAACTGCAAATGTTTTTCCTCCTGAAATTTGAATTCAGTAGGTTTGCAGTGGGACCATGAATCTTCATTTTGAACCAGCAACCAAAGATGAGTAGCCTGATTAGTTCATCACACCTTAAGAAACACTTGAAAACACCCTTCAGGCACTGATTAACATTCAGTGTGTCATATGGTAACATGTAAATATGGATTTCTAGTGCTATCAAACATATTTCTGTTCCAGTCACAAGGGAGAATAAACCCAAAGGTACAATGAGGCACTTACTAAGGTAATAAAATCCTTTATTGCTACTTAACTCACATATTGGTATTTTGATCAATTTATGCCTGATCTCTAATTAAATAGGTCTCTGTCCACTTTTTATTCCCTCAGAGCATTTAACATCTCAATATATTGACCTCATGATAAACAATATTCAAGTTTTCACTTAACACCAAGAAAAAAACTAAACCAAAAAGCAACTGATACTATTTAAATTAAGCAAAATAGCAACCGACAGTATTTAAACTAAGCAATAGATTGTCCTCACAGTACAATCTACTACTAACAAACAAGTTATGTATTTTTGTTTCATCAAAATTACCAGAAGCAAAACCATTCTTCTGAGAAATTATTACTTTGAGGTAATTCTCAGAATATGTAAATGCCCTCCAACAAATGGAAAGACTAGATAATGCAAGTTCTTACACAGCCCTGGACACGTGAACAAAATTTTTTTACCTGACAACTGCCTGATCATAGAAAGTTCCAGAATCATCAGGTACCACCTCAGGTGTCTGCTGTCTTTCTTCAGGTTCCTCTACTTCTTCTTCAGACTCTAAGTGAGGAAAAGATATTTAAAGTAATTTGTACTTACTGAATTCACATACACATTCACTTTCACAATGTTCACAAAACCACAGTGAAGAAAAACATATGTAAGTAAACGAAGTAGGGCAATTTGATAAAATCACAGCATTGACTTTAAGGGCTGAACTACGGCTTCTACGGTTAGATTTTAAGGCTACTGTAGTGTCTTGGTTTTTCAGAGCATGGAGCCTAATGCAGGCTCTGTCACCTTACTAGCTACATGACATTAGGCAATTACATTAGGCAGTTATCTAATGCAGGCTCTACCAATTTACTAGCTAGGCAATGACTGCACATCTGTAAGCCTGTATTACAAAATAAATATACTCTGTCATACAAAACACGCTCAAATTCTATTATTTTGGAGAAAATTTCCCATGAGTCTCTGTGTCTACACATCTTCCATACCTACCCTTTCTTCCAGACTGTCTCTCAAGGACATGTGTATAGCAAACAGCTTTGAAAGACTGTCTCCCTCCAGAACGAAGAGTAGGTATGTTTACTGCCTGTTATAAAAAATTTGTGTTCCCTAAACTCAATGTCCCATGCCTTTAACACAACCCACTGCAGTAGAAGTATCATCCAGCCTTCTTCATGACATCCTGTTGGTAACTGTGGCAAAAAAGCTACTGCTGCTGCTGTGAGTTAACCTACCTCCTTCTGAACTAAGAGTCTTAGGTCTTCTACTAGCATCCATGATGTAAGGGAACCTATTATCAGCTTCAAGTAGGGTAAAACCTCAGACTCTTCATATACCATGATAATTACCAGTTACTAATGAAAAACAGAGTATAATGAAAACAGTGAAGAAACCCATAGTCTCTTGAGGGCAATCTGATATCATTTTAAAAAATTTAGATAAGTAACTTAAAGTATTTCACTACTTACCCTCCTGAGGCTCAGTGACAAACCCACCAAAGACCTCATCTTGGTATCGGAAGATATCATTGTGAACATAGAATTTATTTGCAACAGACCCCTGCAATGCCAATACAAAGTTTTCATTTATTCCATAGACTTTTTAAAACTGCACTCTACACCACTGGTGACTAGAACAAGTTTACCTCCAGGAGACATCTGGCAATGTCTGGAGACATTTTAGTTTTTGTTGCTGTGGGGCTTTTGAGACAGGGTCTTGCTGTCACCCAGGCAGGAATGCAATGGCACATCACAGCTCACTGCAGCCTTGACATCCCAGGCTCAAGTGATCCTCCCACCTCCTAAGTAGCTAGGACTATAGGGGCACACCACCAGGCAAAGCTATTTCTTCTTCTTTTCGAGTCAAGACGGGATCTTGTTATATTGCCCTAGTTGGTCTTTAATTCCTGGGCTCAAGTGGCCCTCCTGCCTCAGCCTCTGAAAATTCTGAATTATGGATATAAGTCAGCATACCCTGCCAACATTTCAGTATTCACTGCAGGGGATGCTACTGACAACTAATAAGGTCAGGGATGCACTAAATATCCTACAATGCAAAGGACAGGCTACCATAACAAAGAATTAGTTGATCCAAAATGTCAACAGTGCCAAAACTAAAAATGCCTGGTCTACAACAAATGGTAAAAAGACTACACTCACATATATTTTGTTTGCTCAAAATACTTTACTTCACCACAAGATAAATATCCAAAAACTGACAAAGCTCTAAGTATGTAAGCGGCCAGAGCCCACATCTCAAATCATTAAAAGGCAATCATATTCCAGACAGGCGCAGTGGCTCATGCCTGTTAATTCCAGGACTTTGGGAAGCTGAGGAGGGTAGATCACCTAAAGTCAGAAGTTTGAGACCAGCCTGGCCAATATGGTGGAACCCCATCTCTACTAAAAATACAAAAATGAGCCAGGCACAGTGCCATATGCCTGTACTCTCAGTTACTAGGCAAGCTGAAACAGAAGGATCACTTGTACCCAAATCAAAAAGAGAAAACATAAGGCCAGGTGAAGTGCTCATGCTTGTAATCCTAACACTTTGAGAGGCCAAGGCAGGTGGATCACTTGAGGTCAAGAGTTAGAGACCAGCCTGAAAAACATGGTGAAACCCTATCTCTACTAAAAATACTAAAATAGCCCAGCCAGTCCCAGCTACTTGGGAGGCTGAGGCAGGAAAATCACTTGAACCCAGGAGGTGGAGGGTGCAGTGAACAGAGATGGAGCCACTGCACTCCAGCCTGGATTATACAGTGAGACTCCATCTCAAAAGAAAAAAAAAAGAGAGAGAGAGAGAGAAAAGATATTTAACTTTATAGTGAGAAAACCTAAGTAATCAAAATTCACATCACAACTAAATGACATAATGTGCCTCTTTAATGGGAAGCACTGAATGACACACAGAAAGCATCCAACAAAAAAAGTGACTGCGCTTCAAAAATGTTAATGCCATAAAAAACCCAAAAGATTAAGAAACAGTTGCCTATTAGAAGAGATTAGAGACATGATAGATAAATGCAATGTGTTCAAAGTATAGATTCCTTGTTGGACAAGGAAAAAGAAATCACTAAAAGACATTATTGAAATACTTTCCAAATTTTAGATATTGATTATAGATAATTATATTGCATCATTTCCTGAATTTGATAACTGTACTACAGGAATTCTTTATTCTTATAGAGAAAGAATTATATACATGTGGAAGTGGTGACAGCAGCTCTTGGTAAGGACAGCTACATATAGGAGTTATTGTATTAGTCTTCCAAGTTTTCTTTAAGTCTGAAATTTCAAGTGTTTTTAAAGATATGCACAATCATTCGTTGTTTTTTTTCCATGTCACTACAAAACAATCATTCCTATACATACCTCAGGAGCAAGGACAAACGTCTGCATAAATCTCCTCAAAGCCTGGTTGTTGTTAGAAAGAAGCCCCATCACCTGGACTACCACACCATCATTTAGCGTGGCATGAGCATCAACATGGCGAATCTTGGTGTGGCAGTTGGTGAAGTTTTGAGACATCACTTTCCTGTGGATTTCCTTAAAAAAAAAAAAAAAAAAAAAAAAAAAATCAACTGTGAATGCCTTAAAATTTAAATAACCTCCAATTAAAAAGCTACCAACACAATACAGGTAAAGAGAATGTGCATATTTAAATTACAGGATATGCAGACTGTATTTGATTTTTCTTTGTATACTCTATTCCCAGTGACCACACTTGAATTTTTTAAATAACTGACCTGAATTAATACTTTAAAGTTTAAAAAGATGATCCCTATGCTAAAGCCAATTATCTTCAAATATAAAAAAAGTTTTAGATTATCATACAAAATTGACAAATCTGACATCACATAGGCATTTCAACAAATACATTAATCAGTAATAAAACACATCAACTTTTGCTAAAAAGCTGAAAAATCTGATCTTTATCAGCAAATCAATTTTGTATGTATCCACTTCAATTTTGAGTTTTCTACCTGCGTAACAGCCTAAATAAAGTTTGAAATGCTTACTTTCTGTCCATAGACAGCATCTGCTGGCTTTCCATTTGAATCCAGTCCCCCATGGACATAAGAAGAGTTCTTTCCATAAAATCTGTAAAATTGGAAAATGATTTACTTGTCATCTCCAAGTATCTTTTTTTTTTTTTTCCCCCACATTTGATACCTATCCTGTCTACTGGCAAACTTTTTTGAGACAGGGTCTCATTCTGTCACCCAGGCTAGAGTGCAGTGATGCGATCACAGTTCGGTGCAGCTTCAATGTGCTGGGCCCAAGTGATCCTCTAGCCTCAGCTTCCCAAAGTAGATAGAACTACAGGCACCATGCCTGGCTGATTCTTTTTATTTATTTTAAGTAGACACAAAGTCTTACACTATGTTGCCCAGGCTGGTCTCGAACTCATTAACTCAAGCAATCCTACCTGCCTTGGCCTCCCAAAGTGCTGGAATTATACAGGTGAGTCACCGCACCTGGCCCTAGCAATGTGTTTTCTTTCTCATCTTTGTATGCAATCATCTCTCTATCCCCTATGTGCCACTTGTTCAACATTTGCTGAATGGGAATGGATTTGGTTCCAGGTTTCAGGGTAGGATGATCCTGTTGGGAAGGATCTTGTAGTTTCATGTCAGGATGACCACCAATACACAAGTTCCTATTTTCACTGAAGAAGAAAACACGGCTGGAACAGCTCTATTGTCCATAGACTTCAAGTGTCCTTTTATTAATATATCTGAGAATACATGTGAGCAGTTTCCCTTCAACACCTAGCTCATGGAGCAAGTGTTTTCGAAATAGTTTTGTAAAATTTCTGCTGATGCAGTTAAGAATATCAAAGTCAATTCCTCATAGTTTTCACCCATCAATGTCCTCATTTGATCTGTTTTCATTAAAACAATATTCCAACAGGAAAGCAACAAACCAAAATGCGCTAATCCATGGATAACCACTATTAACATTTGACACTTGTCTTCTAGATAAGCACCTTTTTTACAAATGAGCCCATGTATGTTATTCTGTATGTCTCACCCCCAAAAAAGGGAACACATCTGTGACCACAAGAACCCCTAAGTCTGCCTTTCTACTTTTCAAGTTATTGAAAGGATACATCTCAGCCAAAGAATCAGTTCACTACTGACTAGGGCCACTTTTCATGTGCCTCAGAGATATATGTAGGGGAAAGAGGTCTTAAAATAAATAAATATTGTGACAGATTAGTGCCCTCTAATGGTGGGGAAAAAATCAATGAATAATGATAGTGACAAGAAAGACTATTGCATGTGGTTAATTTCTTTCAACCCCATAGAATAAAACTGGCATATGACAAAAAGAAAAAAGGACAGGCCAGGCATAGTGGCTCATGCCAGTAATCCCAGCACTTTCGGAGGCTGAGTTGGGCAGATCATTTGAGGTCAGGAGTTCAAGACCAGCTCAGCCAATATGGCAAAACCCTGTTTCTACTAAAAATACAAAAAAAAAAAAAAACAAAAAAAAAAAACAAAAATATTAGCCAGGCATGGTAGCATGCACCTGTAGTCCCAGCTACTCAGGAGGCTAAGGCAGGAGAATCACTATAACACAGAAGGCAGAGGCTGCAGTAAACTGAGATCTCACTGCTGCACTCCAGTGAGGGGAACAGAGTGAGACTCCATCTCAAAAAAAAAAAAAAAAAGAAGTGTGTGTGTGTGTTCTGTATAAAAAACCTGGCTGGGCATGGTGGTGCATGCCTATAGTCCTAGCAGTGTAGGAAGCTGAGGCAGGAGGATCGCTTGAGCCCAGGAAGTCAAGGCTGCAGTAAGCTATGATCACACCACTGCACCCCAGCCTGAGCAACAGAACAAGACTGTCTCCAAAAAAAAATAGAAAGGGTAAAAACAGCTTAGAGACTTGTTCAACCACTTAATACTCATGTGCATATGTACCAGCAAATTTTTAACCCCTCTGAGTGTATCTGCTAAATGAAGTTAACTGTCTCACAATCAACGCCTTACATTTTAGTAGAGGAATGCCATTGCATTCCAGCCTAGATAGTTGAGACCCTCTCTCTCTCTCTCTCTCACACACACACACACACACACACACGCTACACACACACTCTCTCTCTCTCTCACAAGATATATTCCAATTACAGAGCAATGCCAAAATCAGTATTGAAAACATTTATAAATTATATTTTATACCTGATAATCATGTAACTAATATTCAAGTTGGTCAAGGTGTAAGGGAAAAAATAGTTCTGGTCCAGCAAATACACATTTTGAAACTTCTATGAAATTATTCTAACAAGTCCACATAAATAGACAGTTTTGTATAATGCAACACTGTAAGAGGACATAATAGAAGCAATCTCTAGATTCATCATTAGATTAATACACTACATCTCTATAAAAAACACTGTGGCCACTAAAATTAATGGAATATGAGTATTATCCTGAAAGATAACTCCAGATTATCAAGTTAAAAAGCTAAAAGACAGAATATCAAAACATGTTTTTACACATACAGAAAAATTGTTTCTGTGGTTTTACTAGACACTTCCATAATTTGTTTATCTGTGTCTTAATGTATCATTTCTACTAAAAACAAATTATAGAAGTATCTAGTAAAACCACAGAAGCAATTTTTGTGTATATATATAAACAGTTTAATACAATTTTTAAAGCACATCAACACAAAAGTACATTATTACAGGAACAGTCATGAATTGTCTTTAATACATTATTTTTTACATCAACCTCAGCTCCAGCATTCTTTAATACACTCTTAATAAATAATGCATGACTATACCATTACATTTTGATTGTTATTTTCCAATGATGTACAAGTTTAGGTAACTTAGTCTAAACTTTTAAAATTATTTTTTGGGGCTAGGCATAGTGGCACACGCCTGTAATCCCAGAACTTTTGGAAGTTGAGACAGGTTGATCACCTGAGGTTGTGATTTCGAGACCAGCCTGGCCAACATGGTGAAATCCCATCTCTACTTTAAACAAAAAAAAAATTAGCTGGGCTTGGTAGTGGGCACCTGCAGTCCCAGCTACTGAGGAGGCTGAGGCAGGAGAATCACTTGAACTGGGGAGGTGGAGGTTGCAGTCAGCTGAGATTGCACCACGGCACTCTAGTCTGGGCAAAAAAAAAAAAAAAAAAAAAAAATTGGGGGATACGTACATGCAAATAAGTATTATGCAACAACCCTACAAGGCACAAGATGATGAGTGGGAGAATCTCTTAAGTACTACATACTAAAACACAGCATTAGATGATGTAGGAGAAAAATGTCTCACCTATGCAGCATGTCTGGGGCCTGGTTCAGCAGTGTGTAATACTGTCTCACAAATTCCCGCCCGACCAGCAGGGGACTAGGCTTCTCCATCACCATTGCTTTGGTCAATTCAACCTGGGGGAATAAAAGTCAAATATGTCCAAACCTGAAGGATCAAACACAGGGGAAAAGATTGAATCATTTAGCTGAAACCAACTGAGAGAAAAGAACACTTCAGCAAGTCGTTTAAAAAACGAATAGCATAAAATCAAGCAGAACCCATAAGGACCAGTTGAGATTTTATACAAATTCATTGCAATTTTATAAATACAAAAGGGGGAATCATTAAGAAGAATTCATCATTATCGCCAATATTAAAGATAAAAGAACCTCAAAGGTATGTATTTCCAACACACGTCTCATCATCATTTTTTTTTTTTGAGATGGAGTCTCACTTTGTTGCCCAGGCTGGAGCACAGTAGCGTGATCTCAGCTCATCACAACCTCCACCTCCCAGGTTCAAGTGATTCTCCTGCCTCAGCCTCCTGAGTAGCTGGGCCTACAGGCATGCTCCACCACACCCAGCTAATTTTTGTATTTTTAGTAGAGACGGGGTTTCACTATGTTGGCCAGGCCGGTCTCAAACTCCTGACCTTGTGATCCACGCGCCTTGGCCTCCCAAAGTGTTGGTATTATAGGCGTGAGCCACCCTACCCAGCAATTTTCTTAAGTTATTAAACCCAATTAAGAGTGTTCCAGTTGTAAAGTTACAAGCACATTCTTAGTTGAGGCAATATTAGATTCAAAGGCAATAATCTTAAACACCATAGCTTTGACATCCAGGGACAAACTATCACTTTTTCTGGCCCATCTAAATCAGATAAACTTTTAGTATAGCAACTTTTTAAAAAAGAAACTACAAAACTAAAATTACTAAATATGCTTACTAGTTCACTCTACAATGGAAAAAATGTCAAAATAAAATGGAGAAGTTAACAAACAAGATGTTTATACTCAAAATAATTCCCACTATATCAAAATTATGAAAATTTAAAGTCAACATCTTTGAGTGCCAAGAAAGGCACCCGTCCCAAAGGAAGTCCAATTATTGTCAGCTATTACCAAAAAATGCTTTTTGATTACAATACCTGAAATGAGACCAACTTTTCATTCAAGGAGGGAGAAAATTATCTCAAACTTAAACATACAGGCAAACAGAGAGTATGTACAGATTTAATTACCATAGAAAGGAAAAGTGAAATTTTAGCTGTTTTTTTTAAACAGGATAGACAAAATAGATTGCTTGTTTAGAAATTTATCAACCAAAATCAATTTGTGAAGATATATTTACTTTTATCTAGTTCATCTTTGCATTATTTTTTCCCACCCCCCAACCTAACTTTGCATTATTCTGGAATATCTACCCCATTTACTACTTTATTTCACTAACATCTGCTATTTTCCCCAAAACTAGAGCCACTAACATCAATATGAAACAGCTTACCAGTCATACTAGGAGTATTTTGCCTTCAGGCATGTGGATATCAATAACAAGAATACGGATCCTAAATCTTACACTAATGTACTCTAAAAGTTGGCTGGAGCCGGGTGCGGTGGCTCACACGTGTAATCCCAGCACTTTGGAAGGACGAAGCAGGTGGATCACAAGGGTCGGGAGTTCAAAACCAGCCTGGCCAATATGGTGAAACCCCATTTCTACCAAAAACACAAAAAAATTAGCCAGGTGTGGTGACACATGCCTGTAATCCCAGCTACTCAGGAGGCTGAGGCAGGAGAATTGCTTGAACCCAGGGGAGATTGCAGTAAGCCAAGATTGCGCCACTGCACTCCAGCTTGGGCGACAGAGCAAGACTGTCTCAAAAAGAAAAAAAGAATTCATCTCTCAGTATAGGAACCAAAAGAAAAAAAAAAAAGTTGGCTGGGCGCGGTGGCTCACACCTGTAATCTCAGCACATTGGGAGGCTGAAGCAGGCAGATCATTTCATCCTTACGTTAATATTTTAACAGTTTACATCATTTTGCAAACTCAGGTCTTAATCAGCATTTAATTTTCCAAACAGATGCTACTTTGAGTTGAGATTGTCAACTTCAGAAACATGCAACAGCTGCTAGCTAAACCAAATTTTCAATACTCTAGGACTGAAGTTAAGTTTCAACATTAGATATGCCTCAATACCCTTATAGTCTCCCATTTACACTATGAACAGTTCCATTTAAGTAGCAGCTTCTCCTGAAATCACTCCTTTAATGTAAATAAATATATCTATTGATAATATCCACCAAAGAGCTCAAGCGAAACAGTACCAGTATTTTTTTAATTCCACATAACTAAATATGAATTTCATTTCATTAAAAAAATCAGGCCGGGCATGGTGGCTCACACCTGTAACCCCAACACTTTGGGAGGCTGAGGCGGGTAGATCAGGAGGTCAGGAGTTCAAGACCAGCCTGGCCAACATGGTGAAAACTCAGCTCTACTAAAAATACAAATATTAGCTAGGCGTGGCAGCACGAGTCTGTAATCCCAGCTACTCGGGAGGCTGAGGCAGGAGAATCTCTTGAACCTGGGAGGTAGAGGTTATGATGAGCCGAGTTCACACCACTGCACTCCAGCCTGGGCAACAAAACAAGACTCCTTCTCAAAATAAAATAAAATAAAACTATGTTGCTTCACTGCTTAAAAAAATACTCAAGTCTTAAACTAAAATAGTCAAAGGCTTCACAAATTCTACATTAGTCATGGTCAGATGAAACATACTGAATAAAGAATACAAACTTTTCCCCAAATAGTAAGTTTCTTAAGAGCAGAGTCCATTTCTTATCCAAGTTTTTAGCCCCAAAACTTGATGTCTGACACATAACAGACACATTTTTTCTTTGAGACTAAATCTCACTCTTGTCGCCCAGGCTGGAATGGCAATGTTGTGATCTAGGCTCACCACAACTTCCTCCTCCTGGGTTCAAGCGATTCTCCTGCCTCAGGAGAATTCCAGCCTCCTAAGTAGCTGGGATTACAGACATGCCCGGCTCATTTTTGTATTTTTAGTCAAGACAGGGTCTCCATGTTGGCCAGGCTGGTCTCGAACTCCCAACCTCAGCCTGGCCTCCCAAAGTGCTGGGATCACAGGTGTGAGCCACTGAGCACAGTTAAAAGCACAATTTTTTTAATTCAACTTTCTCACACAAAAACAAGAAGTTGGAATTTTATAATAGCAGAGTTGATTTCTCACCAACTATCAAAACTGACTTATCTGGTTTTCCACCATTTAGATTAAGACAGCAGATATGACACTGTTTCTTTAATTATTAAAAATGTTGTTTGAGACCAGTCTGGGCAACAACAAAGCAAGACCCTATCTCCAAAAAAATGGAAAAAAAAAAAAAAAGAAAGAAAAATAAATTAGCTAAATGTGGTAGCACATTCCTTTAAGTCTCACGTACTCAGGTAGATGGGGCGGAAGGCATGCTAGAGCCCAGAAGTTTGAGGCTGCAGTGAGCTATGATCATGCCACTGCACTTCAGCCTGGGTGCCAGAGAAAGACCCCATCATCTCAAAAAAAAAAAAAAAAGTATAAAAATAAAAGAACGTTTAATAAGTTCTTAGCTAATTGAAGACCACACACCAAAAGTTTTGTGAATAATTTTGCTATTCCCAGTTAAAAAAAAAAAAAAGTCTGGGCTGAAATTAGTGGTTCACACATGTAATCCCAGCACTTTGGGAGACCAACGCAAACAGATCACTTGGGGCCAGGAGTTCGAGATGAGCCTGGCGAACATGGTGAAACTCTGTGTCTACTAAAAATACAAAAAATTAGCCAGGCGTGGTGGCAAACACCTGTAATCCCAACTACTCAGGAGGCTGAAACACAAGAATCACTTGAACCTGGGAGGCAGAGATTGCAGTGAGCCAAGATTGCACCACTGCACTCTACCTGGGCCACAGAGCAAGACTCTGCCTTTAAAAAAAAGAAAAAAAAAAACCTGTTTGCTCATTCGCAGAAAAAAAAAATGTAGTAAATTTTGGCAATCTGAATCTATACAGAGCATCAATAAATCCTAGTTAGGAAAAAATTGTACATCATCTCTCTGAAATCTTTTCTGGCCCAAACATAAAACACAAGCTATAAGAAATGTGAACATAATACTTCTCAAGAATTCTCAGTCTTGTTCATCAACTCTCAATTCTATCAAATCTAAAAATAATTAAAGCAAGCAAATTTAAACAGATGAGTCACAGAAAAGACAGTGCTTTGCTAGTTATTAACCCACTGTGACAAATATTTTATGAAATCTATGAATTACCTCTGGGGGGGGATTTTTTTTTTTAATCTATGCATGATTGGCTGGGCATGATGGCTCACACCTGTAATCCTAGCACTTTAGGAGGCCAAGGCAGGCAGATCACCTGAGGTCATGAGTTTGAGACCAATCTGGCCAACATGGTGAAACCTGTCTCCACTAAAAATTAAAAAAAATTAGCCAGGTGTGGTGGTACTTGGCTGTAATCCCAGCTAGGAGGCTGATGCTTGAACCCATGAGGCAGAGGCTCTAGTGAGCCGAAACTGTGCTACTGCTCTCCAGCATGGGTGACAAAAGGAAAAAAGTTTAATGCATTATCAATGAAAACACATGCTAGTATTGCGGGGTGGGAGAAAATGTTTGCTAAAAATTTCCAAGGCTCTCCCTCATTTAGAAACACTCTCAGCACACTAAGTCCTTTTCTAAAGTGGTTTTGAAAATTTCTGCAACTACGGACTTTGGCTGTTCCTAATATAACAACATATATCAACAGATGATGAAATATAAGTAATATTCTTAAGGATGATATACACTGATATCATTAAGATCTAGAAAGATATTATTAAACGACCTTGAATTTACCAGTTTCAAATGAACCATCCAAAATTAAGAAAGTTTACGAGTTTTCAAAGGCTACCTTTAAGATGAATAAAACATGACAAATGAACTTTGAAAATGGAGAACAATTTTGCAGTTATCTAATAAAATCAAAAACACTCTGATGAAAATCAAGCAGTTCTCTTCTAGGTACATACACAAAAGAAACCCAATTAAACAAAACAAAAACAAATAACTGCCAACTTATTTCTAAAGTACAACATCGGTAACAACCTACATATCCATCGAACAAGGAATGGTTATTAAGTTGTGGTTTATTCACATTAGGGAAACCTCTGTATCTAAGACAACCATGAGAGCACTTTTAAGATTGAAAACAGCTACTATTAATTGTGTCAGATTAACTGAAGTGAATCTGGACCGTCCCTGGCAAACCAAGACATATGTCACCCTATTTATATCTGTCAGAAAGTGAGCACACAAACATTAAAAAGAAAAAAAGAGTTGCCAAATATGTACTGTATGATAGCCTTACATATATGTAAAAGTGTTTTTAATACAAATACCAGATATTGTACATAGCTACACAGTCTGGACATAGAGAGACAAATGGATCCATGAAACGGAATGGGGTTCAGTAACACATCCACAGAGACAATATATTTCCAGCAAAAGTGCAAAGACAATTCAGTGGAAAAAGTATACTCTTTTCAACAATTGGTACTGAAACAATTAGATATCATATGCAAAAAACAAAAACCAGAACCTCAATTCATGCCTCACAACACATACAAAATTTAACTCAAAATGATTCAGTGTAATTAAAGAGCAAAATTTCTAGGGAAAATCTGCACAACACTAAGATTTTAGAAACACCAAAAGCAAATGAAGAAGGCAAATTGATCACGTACACTGAATCAAAATTAAAACTATCTGCTCTGCAAGACACCATCAAAAGAATGAAAAGGCAAGCCAAAGACTAGGAGTAAATATTTGCAAAGCATGTATCTAATTTTTTTTAGATAGTGTCTTGCTTTGTCACCCAGCCTGGAGTGCAGTGCCACACACTGCAACCTCCACCTCCCAGGTTCAAGCAATTCTCATGCCTCAGCCTCTTAAGAGGCTGGGATTACAGGCACCCACTAACATGCCCAGCTAAAGGTGGATGTTTTACTAGAGATGGGTTTCACCATGTTGCCCAGGCTTGTCTCAAACTCTTGGCCTCAAGTGATCCTCCTGCCTCAGCCTCCTGAAGTGTTAGGATTATAGATGTGAGCCACCACGCCCAGCCCGTATCTCTGATTTTTAAAAACTTCTATCCAGAATACATAAAGTACTTTCAAAATTAAGAAACCACCCAGGTGCAGTGGCCCACACCTGTAACCCCATCACTCTGGAGGCCAAGGCAAGCAGATCACCTGAGGTCAGTAATTCCAGACCTAGCCAACATGGTGAAACCCCATCTCTACAAAGAACCCAAAAATTAGCCAGGCATGATCCCAGCTACTCAGGAGGGTGAGACAAAAAAACGGCTTGAACTCAGGAGGCTGAGGTTGCAGTGAGCTGAGATCGTGCCATTGCACTCCAGCCTGGGACACAAGAGCGTAACTCTGTCTCAAAAAAAAAAAAAAAAAGATAATAATTAAGTAACCAATCCCATAACACAGGATCGAAAGATTTAAAGACAACTTCACCAAATAAATTACATGAATGCCAAATGAAAAATGCTGATCATTATTAATTACAGAAATGCAAAGTAAAAACTGTGAGGTACCACTAAACACTTGTCACAATGACTAAAATTAAAAAGACTAACCATACACACTGTTAGCCAGCTGCTGGTAGAAATGGAAACCTCCAAATATTACTGGTGGGACTGTAAAATGGTACAACCACTTTGGAAAACAGGGAGTTTCTTTCTAAATTAGGCATACATGTATCACATGAACTAAACATTCCCCTATTAAGCATTTACCCAAGAGAAATAAAGGCACATATATCCATACAAAGATTTGTACACAAAGTTCAGAAGCTTTATTTTTAATATAGTCAAAAAGCTGAAAACACAGGTTTTGCATGTTTCAATGTCCACCAACAGGTAAATCAATAAACTGTGATACGCCTACACAACAGACTAGCACTGAGCAACAAAAAAAGAACATAACTTATTTACACAAAAATTCTAGACAATGCAAAGTAATCTACAGTTATAGAAAGACCAAGGATTTCCTGCAGGGAGAAGGGTGGGAGGAACAAGTAAGAAAGGGAAAAGGGACATGAGAAAACTTTTGGCGGTAACAGATACGTTCACCACCTTGACTGTGGTGACAGTTTCATGGGTATACTTTTTTTTTTAAGAGTCTGCTGTGTTGCCCAGGCTGGAGTGCAGTGGCATGATCATAGGTCACTGCGGCCTCAAACTCCCGGGCTCAAGTAATTGTCTCTGCCACCTCAGTCTTTTGAGAAGCTGGAAATACAGGTGGTATCTGAAATTATCAAGCAGTACATTTTTAAAACACGCAGTTTATGTCAATTATACCTCAATAAAGCTATTAAAAAAAATTATCCCATCAATAAAACAGTCTGGAAAGACTCAAGCATATATCAAATTTTTGTAAATTTTGTTTCAGAGTTATGCTATGTATTCAAACATTTGATATTCGGTACTCTAAATCATAGGAATTTAGAAAAAAAATCTTTTACCAAAACCAGAGTAACTTGAATACAGAAGCCAATGTCTGTACTTAGAGCAAGAGCAGTATCACCATTACTGCGCCTACCGTCAATCTATTTTCCAAACTCTTCACATTTACCACCTGTTACCCTCCCTTCAAAATTCTTCTTGACAGCTCCTTGGAGAAATGGTTGATTCCGGACCTGAGACAGGCAAAATACAAGATACGAGTCTGAAACACCTGGTAATTAATGAAAGAAAGAAAATGCTTTTAAAAAACAGAAAAGACAGGCAAGTATCAAAACAAAAGAGCCAAAAAAAAAGCTGGAACAATATGAACAAAATAATCTGTGGCCAGGCACAGTGGCTGACACCTGTAATCCCAGCACTTTGGGGGGCCAAGACAGGATTGCTTGAGCCCAGGAGTTCAAGACCAGCCTGAAAAATACTGTATAAAAATAGAAAATAAAATAAATATTAAAAAATAAGTAAATATCAGCAAGGATAATGGTGGATTACAATCCAAAGAACAAAATTAATATCCATGGTCTACAGTCACATAAATGACTGAAAAGAAACAAATGAAGAATACACAAATCTTCCTTACAGAGAATTTATAATACTGTAGAAAGAATTGGGCAAATTTTTTTTTAAATCACTATTAGAACAGTAATACCTATCTGCAGTAATACCTGCAGACAAGATCCTAAAATGCTAAAATTAAGAAGGGGAACTTTATTTGCATGCCAAAATATTAACAGTAGCTTTAATGTATGTCCACAAATTCACATTCTCCTCCTTCTAGAGAAGTAGAGTCTAATTCTCTTCTCTCCTTGAGTGTGACCAGGACTTAGTAACTAGCACCTAAGAAATAGTATGGAAAGGGGAAAAAATACTAACCTGACAGATACCACCTTAACAAAATCATGAGTTTAAATTCAACGAGGTATATATTATGGACCCCCAATATGACTCGATAAGGGTAATTTCTGTGGTATTCTTCCCCTAAAATCCGTACTTCAGTGTAATCTTAATATCAGATCCAAATGACATCAAGTGTATGGTCAAGAAAGTCAAAAGGAAAGACAAAGTGACACAGATCAGGAGACTAAGGAGACTACATACAATGTGGCATCCTGGACTGGATCCTGAAACAGAAAAAGGACTTTAGTAGAAAAACAGGAAATCCAAATACAGTCTGTCATTGAGTTTACAGTATTTTATTGATGTTAATTTATCAGTTCTGTTCAAAGTACCCTGACTGTAATATGTTAACACTGGATAATAAGTATATAAATTGCAACTCTTCCACAAATTTTATCTCAAAAATACCGTTTTTCTGAAAGAAAAACCCTTCAGGAATCAGAATACTTAACTTTTATCTTTTACCTTAGTGTATCCCTTCCCCACTTCGAAGTTAAAACCTACTCAGGTTCATAATTAATAAAAAATCAATCTTGCTCATCAAGTGAAAAGATATGTTAGTTAATACTGATGCTCATCTGCAAAATTCTTAAATAGATGATCAAGACAGGTGGATATACTCCAGGAAACTCTAGGCAACCTCAGAGTCCAGGAACAAGGGTGTACTTAAGGCACAGCCAACAGCTTTGCATAAACAGCATGTGGAATAAGCCTGCAAAGGCAGGTAGGTGTCACATTCTTACCTTCCATATTCAAAATCCCCCTAAGATTTTTTAATTAAGTAAATAGCAGGCTATAGTACACTATTAGGTACCGCATGCTTTTCAAAATACTTTGGACAATTCCGTTTCAGAGCCCCAATTCACTTCTTAGTTAAAAAAAAAAAAAAATGGTAATACCAAAGATGTGTGAAAGCACTTTCAAAATATGCAAAGGGTTATACAAATACATGATGCTTTATAAAACCAATGAAGTTAACAGCCACCAAAGATTACATCCCTACAAAGGCCTTGTGTGTACCATCCAGGAAGCCACATCTCTGAATCATCTATAATTTTTATTTTATTAAGTACCTAAGATACAACATGCATACCAAAAACTAAGCAGTATTACATGATAGACAGCCATCTGACAGAAGAGGGACTCTGTCATAAAGCCACCTCAAGACCTTATTTACTAAGCTACAGGGAGTGAGAGCATTTTTTTTTATTGCTTTCCACCTCGAAAGACAGATTAAGACACTATTCATGTATGTGAATCATTCCTACTCTTAACCATATCACCTGCCTTGCCTTAGCCTTCCCAACTGAAGCCAGACAGGATGTCCTAGAATACCTTTAAAAAGAAATAAATAGCTGATTTCTGAGATATAAAATTATAAACCTAGTTTGCCACCACACTGTGATCACCAACTACATGTGAGATAACAGTTGCTGAATCTAAATTTAACTCCAGGGCTTGGAAGGGCAGTATTGCACTACCACAGGTTTTTCCCACTTGCTGTTAACAAACTACTGGGGGAAGGGTGCAGTTTTGTTTTTTGTTTTTTTTTCTTTTTCGACCTACCTACTTCCACAATTATCCATTCTTCTCTGTAAAGTCAGTAATAGTTTTGTCCAAGGCAGCCAAAGCACAATATAATTAAACAAACAACATACAATGCTTATTTGAATTCTGAAACCTTAAAAAAAGTAACCAATCAATTTGCAAATGTTAAGACCAAGTGGGCAGTTTTATTAGACTGACAAAAATAAAAGAAAAAAAAAATTGGCTTTAGTCACAAATGTTGGTTTTATGTTAAATTTTATCTTTTAACACTAGCCCCCTCAGTCCTAAGGACCATATACCATTCACAAACTTTTACAAAAACTTAAACCTGCCTCTGTTGTTTACTTTCTATGCAAACATTAGAACGAGTGGGGGGGGGGCGGGGAGAAGAAAAACCATAACATAAATTGCAAAAGAAAAACTGCTCTAAGTAGGTCACAAAGAAACATTACCAAAATCTCCTAATGTTCCCCTGGTGGACTGTCAGCTGAGAACAGCAAACTGAGAAAAAGAACAAAGAACTGCCTACTTTTCTACCTGTAAGAAGGACAAAAGTTTACACTTTTCCACCGGTAAGTAGCAGCTCCAACAAAATTAACGTATAATTTGGTAGGGTTTAGGGCAGCCCAAGCCTTATGTTACCACTATTTGCTTCCATTCACTTGTTCCTGACAAAGGAATGCACAAGTGAGCAGTTGAAGCACCAATCTGTGAAATAATCACATAATTTTCATATTCCTGACCAAGTGATAACCTTTGCCTGAGGCCAAGAACAGTTATTTTTTAAAAATATTTTAAGTAGAAACTAACAAAATCTTCCCTCAATAACATGTAAAATAATTTCATTCTATTTTACCTCAAGCAGTAATAAAATTAGCTGGACTCGAGCTTAAACAGTTTAAAAGTAGGTCATTCTACTGTTTTTCCATTTGACAGCCTAAATTGTTCATCCTTAAGTCTAAATTAAAATGTTAATTCAATCGTTAACGAATATGTAAGGGCAGGTAACTGGAATTGCTACACCAGGCAAGTTCCCCAAGTAAATGTTACTTGGAACATTGTTATATTTTAATGCTGTTATAGAAATATGTTTATAGAAAGGGTTTCTAGAACATGTTTACAGAAATGTTTATGTTTATAGAAGTGTTTCTGTAACACAGGAACATTTATTTCACTAAGCCAAGGAGTATACTAGCTTTCAAATAATCTAAAATATGTTAACTGTACTAGAAAAATATAAACTCAAGTCCCTGAAGAAATAGAGTATAGACAAACTTTCATCCACAGAAGACCTCGACACGTGTTTTTTCCAACACGTCTCCAACACCAGTAATTAATCAAGCGTGACACGCGCCACACAGATCAAAAGTGTACCGTAACCGGGCACTAGCCTTTTCATTCCAATTCCATATTTTAACCCACAGATGCTGGTGACATCTGAAACTCGTCGCTTTGTATCTCATTTCCTTCAACTATAATTGTCTCAAAGTCTTTCTCCAAAAGTCTCCTCCAAATTAAAAAAAGGCAGAGAAAAAAAAGATTCAACGTCTACAACCGAGCCTAACTCCCGGCTGGCGGGAATTTCCCATCACCAACCTGAGTTTCAAACCAGATGAGGAACACCGTCCACGTTCATTTGCACTTACTGTCTTTTTCCCTGCTTTTTTCCAGAAGCTACTGTGGCGGCACATCTACCCACAGCCTGTACGAATACACGCAGAAAGCCCAAACCCTTCTCTTTGTCACATTCCCACTTCCAACCCTTGTCTCCCTGGAAGCCCAGAACTCGCCAAGTACAAATGCCGCCGCAGCCTTCTCGGCAGGTGGCCTTTTGAGCTGATGCTGCCTCCAGAGACAAGTGCTCTGGGGGCAAAGAATAAAACAGACTTGGAAGGGGGGTGGGGGGCCTGTGAGTCAGAGGGCCCGGCATCCCCGCCCTTCCCGTGTGAGTCTGTGACCCCGCTCTCCAGCCCCGCGCCTCGGGCCGCTGCGGAAGGATGACCGTACCTACCTCGCCGGCTCACTGTGAGAATCAAATTAAAGGCAGAAAGTGGCTCCGCACTGTGCTTGGCACATAGTGAGGGCGTGGAAAAAAACATTCGTTGTTACTATCGCTCCGTGCACTCGCTGCTCCCTCATTCCTCCCTGCAAAACCGAGGACACTTCTGCTTCGGGGGCCGCAAGACTCCAATCAGACTTTAGTGCTGTCCCCACCCCTAAACGAAAGCCTACTTCTGGTCCGGACCGACTGGATCCCTCCACTAGGAGAAGAAAAAGACTCCGCGGGCGCGTGGCGGAGGAGGTGGCCGGCGGAAAACGCTGGGCGCGGGGCCCCTGGCCCCCGAGACTGCCCCGGGGCCCGGGCGGCGGCCGCGGCTCACTCCCGCCCCGCGTGGCAATTGGACGCAGCACGCGCACGCGGCGGACACGGCCACGCGCCCCAGCCGTGAGGGGAGGGGGAGCGGAGACCCGCCGCGCGCCCGTCCATTCGCCGCGCGCGCCTGCCGCCGTTGGGGTGGGGGTGGGGGTGGGGGACGCGCCTGGCGCGGCCGCCGCGAACGCCACCCAGACTTCTCCCTCTCACAACTGCTGCCGCTTGGCTTCGTCCTTGGGCTTCCCTGCCCCGCCCACACACTGGCGTACCTGCGCGGCTAAGCTGGAGAAGAACTAGCTCTGCTCCACAGCACCGAGGATGGCAGAAAAGCCTCACGCAACTGCGTCCGCACACACGCGTGCTCCGCCGCCGGTGTATATAACTGCCACTCACCCTAACTTGTTGCGGCCAGGTTGGGCGAGGAAATGACCAATCCCGACCGCGTCCTCCGCGCTCTTCGAACAGCAATTGGGTACTGAGTCGGGATGAAGGCGTAGCTCTTGATTGGCTTTCACTAATGCCTATGAGATTCTGAGGATCTCGTTTCCCTAGTAACAGATTGGCGTTAAGAGAGACCAATAACCGAAAAGTATAGTGGAAAAGCGGGCGAGCAGGTCTTTGACTGATACCCAAAATAGCCAATAAATGGAAATGACTGCTCTTATTCGTTAACGCGTCTTCCCTGGGCGGAGATCCGTTTTCCATGCAGGAGCGGTTGCTCCACAAGGTGGGGCCCGTGTACTTTGGGGAAGTAAACCCCAAGCAACTAGAAGGCGGGCGCCCGAGAGGCCAAGAAAGCCTGTCGCCAATCGCAACGCCGGAAGGAGCTGATTGACACGGAGGTTGCGCTGCTCCGAAGAGACCAAGACCCAGGTCCGCCGTGCCCTCTGGGCGGTTGTGAGGTTGTGTAGGCTGAGGCTTCTGCCCTTTTTTCTTTCTTTCCCTTACTTGTTGGGTCTGGCCTCTGAGGCCCCTACCCCGCCTTTTCAGCACAATTTGGTACCCGGGGTGCCAAGTGGCAGAGTTTCCCGGGTTGCTTTCTTCTTTTTTATAACAACTTTTTTTATTCCGTGCGGCGGCAGAGAGCCTTGCGCGCTATCACCATTAGTCAGCACTGCTGCGGGGCAGAGGGAGGAGAGTAGCTCCCGCGCCGTTCCACCGGGCGCTTCAGGGCGGGCGCTGCGGAGCGACCGCGGGCGTGTGGCGAGGCTCCCTTTGTGGCGGCTGAGGCATGGTAGTCGCCGCGTCCTCCGGTGGAGTTTGGGCCCTCGCGCCACGTCCCGAGCCGCACCAATATTGACAACCTTGAATTGCTGGGACGAGAATAAGCGGGCGGGGGCTTATTCTCGTCGCTACGCCTTTAAAGGGCAACTGGTCCACTCCGTCTGGCGTCTCGGGCATTGCCCGGGCTGCGTCTCAAGGCTGGCCGGGCCCTCTGGGACACCGTGGGCATTTTCTATGGAAATAGCTTTGGTTCTCAGCCATCGGGCACAGGCACGCCCCGGTGTGTTCTCGTTCCAGGCATGTGACCAGGCGGGAGGGTCTCCAGCGGAGTTTTGCTGAGAATTTTGGAAATGAAGCACGTGGAGCCCCGGGGGGGCGGGGAGGGTGGAGGGAGGGGCGAGCCGAAGGAGCACGGGCGCCGGCGGCAGCCTGCGGGGAGCCGGGCACACTCGCCTCTTTGCGCGGGACTAGCCCGAGCCTGAAACTCGGGAGGCCCAGGAGGCGAAGTGAAAGTCCCTTCTGGTCCCTCAGGGCCCCACTCCCGCAGCAGCCGGGCTCCGTCGGCATCGGTGGAGCCCCAGGCCTAAGTCTGAAATGAGCTTCCCGGCTCGCGGTTTCCCGGGCGCTCCCAAAACCAGAGAACAGTCCCCAGGAGACAAGCCAGTGGAAGTTTCCTGGAGTAGGGACTCTCCAAGATCCTGTTAGCCCTGCAAAGGAACCTGGCCTTTATTCTGAGGGCCGTGGAGAAGCCCTGCAAAGTTTTTTAAAAGGTAGACTAAGAGATTGGCATTTCACAACATGACTGTCCAAATGGAAAAACTAGTAAGACTGGCGAAATTGAACATTTACAGATTAGTAATTTAACCCAGGTGACTCGCGATGAAGGACATGGCTACTCTTCACTTTCAGAGGGAGTTTTAAGTGATGAAGAGCTTTTTGCCAAGCAATTTTTTTTTTGAGATGAAGTCTCGCTCTGTCACCTAGACTGGTGTGCAGTGGTGCCATCTCGGTTCACTGCAACCTCCATCTCCCAGGTTCAAGTGATTCTCCTGCCTCAGCCTCCCAAGTAGCTGGGATTACAGATGTGTGCCACCATGCCTGGCTAATTTTTGTATTTTTAGTAGAGACAGGGTTTCACCGTGTTGGTCAGGCTGGCCTCGAACTCCTGGCTTGCCTCGATCTCCAAAAGTGTTAGGATTAACAGGCGTGAGCCGCCGCTCCCGGCAGCAATTTAAATATCTAGTAAAATGATGTCTATCCCCCAAAACAATAATGTTGCTTCTTGGTTGATAGCCACGTTTGTTTACAAAGACATGTGCCAAGATTTTCACTGCAGCTTTGTCAGCATTGTTAAAATACATAAAAACAGGCCGGGCGCGGTGGCTCAAGCCTGTAATCCCAGCACTTTGGGAGGCCAAGGCAGGTGGATTACCTGAGGTCAGGAGTTTGAGACCAGCCTGGCCAACATGGTGACACCCCGTCTCTACTAAAAATACAAAAAATTAGCTGGGCGTGGTGGCATGAGCCTGTAATCCCAGCTACTCAGGAGGCTGAGGCAGGAGAATTGCCTGAAGCCAGGAGGCGGAAGTTGCGGTGAGCCGAGATTGCGCCATTGCACTCCAGCCTCAGTAACGAGAGCGAAACTCCGTCTCAAAAATAAAATAAAATAAAAATACGTAAAAACAGAACACTTAATGTTCATCAATTGACAAGCTGTTTGACAGAGATATATCCGTAATATAGAATATTAAGCAGCAGGCCAAGTACAGTGGCTCACACCTGTAATCCCAGCATTTTGGGAGGCGGAGGTGGGTGGATCATTTGAGGTCCGGAGTTTGAGCGATCAGCCTGAGCAACTGCGAAACCCTGTCTACAAAAACAAAAATTGTTTTTTCAAAAATTAGCTAGGCATGGTGGTACACGCCTGTAATCTCAGCACTTTTAGAGGCTGAGGTGGGAAGATCATATGAGCTCAGAAGGCAGAGGTTGCAGCGAGTGGAGATCTGTACTCCACCTTGGGCACCAAAGTGAGACTCTCAAAAAAAAAAAAAATTCTTCTTGAAAAAACTCTGCAAAGAGTTACTAATAGTCATTGCAGCATTGTTTATAGTAGAAAGGCAGAAAACAACCAAAATATCTGGCTGTATACTGGTTAGATACAGTACTACAAAACAGTATTCTTACAGTAGACTGTCATGCAACCATACGGAAAATGAGGTAGATCTACTTGTATAGTTACAGAGCAGTCTCCAAGAGATAATCAGGAAATGAAGGAAGCAAAGTACAGAATAATGAGAAAAGTATGCCTGGATTTGTATAATGAAGAGGGATAGCAGGGGATGATTACGTCTGTTAAGACATAGGTATTGCTTTAGTTATCTACACTACACATTTGTTCTCATATGTTTTTGCTGTTGTACGTGCAAGGTATGTCTGGAAGGAGTCACCAGAAAATGTTAGTGAATATTAATGGTTATTAATGGGGACAAACTTTGACTAGGACAGTAGAAAGTCTTAGTTTTCATTCTGTACCCTATAATACTGTGTGATTTCTTCTTCTCTTTTTTTTTTTTCTTCGAGATAGGGTCTCACTCTGTCACCCAGCCAGGAGTTCAGTGGCACAATTATAGTTCACTGCAACCCGAACTGTTGGGCTCAAGCAGTTCTCTAGCCTCAGCCTTCCCAGTAGCTATAGGCATGCATCCATCATCGTACATAGCTAATCTTTTTTGTACAGACAGGGTCTCACTTTTTTACCAGGTTGATGTCAAACTCCTGGCCTCAAGCAGTGCTCCTGCCTCAGCCTCAAAGTGCTGGGATTACAGGTGTGAGCCACCGTGCCTGGCTGTGTGATTTTTTTAAAACATGTCTGTATTATTTTAATTAGTGTTAAGTAGATTTTAATCATGATATGAGGAACTATAATATAGAAATTTTGATCTTTAAAACAAAAGGGATGTAATACATTAGCACTTGCAGGTAGGTATATGAAAGGGGTGTTTTGGGGGGCTTTCTTGTTTTTGAGACAGGGTCTTGCTCTGTCATCCAGGCTGAAGTGCACTAGCAAGATCACAGCTTACTTCAGGCTTAACCTTCTGGGCTCAAGTGATCCTCCCACCTCAGCTTCCCAAGTAGCTGGGACCACAGGTATGTATCACCAAGCCCGGCTAATTTTTTAAAATTTTGTAGAGATAAGGTATCACTGTGTTGCTCAGACTGGTCTCAAACTCTGGGCTCAAGCCATCCTCCCACCTCAACCTCCCAAAGTGCTGGGACTACAGGTATGAGCCACTTCACCCAGCCTTACAGGAGGTTTTGAAAATGAGGCATCCAAGTTTTTTTGTTTTTTGTTTTTTGAGACGGAGTTTCGCTCTTGTTACCCAGGCTGGAGGGCAATGGCGCGATCTCGGCTCACCTCAACCTCCGCCTCCTGGGTTCAGGCAATTCTCCTGCCTCAGCCTCCCGAGTAGCTGGGACTACAGGCGTGCACCACCATGCCCCCACCCCACTCCAGTCAGGCCCTGCCTCCGCTGCCACGACAGTTCCTCTAACCCTGCACTATCACGGCCTGCATCCTTCGCGGCATCCTGCTACGTCTTTTCCACTGCTGTGTCCTAGATAGCTGGCGCTCAATAAATACTGACTGGGTGAATAAATGAGAGACACTGTCCTTTTAGGGATGGATGGATCAGTCCTGGTCAAGGCAGTGACCTTCTTGTATTTCCTAACACAAGCTTGACCCGAAGTAGACGTTTTGAAAAAGGCCGACGGTCGATGGAGGCCAGCGCAGCGCCCCTCTCACCTCCTCTTTCCGTCCAGGCAGGGTGACCACGGGCTCAGGCAAAGGGAAGGAGGCGGTGCGTCTGGCTGCGATCCGGCCCAGAGGGGGCGGGGCCTCCGGGACCGGGCTTTCAACGCGCACTCTCGGATGCGCAGCGGAACCCGCCCTCCGAGCCCAGAGAGGCGCTGCTGCCACTGCCGCCTTACCGCCGCCGCACCGCTGCCGCACCGCCGCTGCCTCAGTCATGCCGGTGAGTGGCTACGCTGTCCCCGCCGCGCAGACTTGCAGTCCCCGGCTTGCACCTTGGCTGCACAGCCGTTTGGCTGGATGCTCCTCTTGAAGGGCTCAGGCCTCGACTGGAGCTGCTATTGTCCCCCGGCTTACCCCACCCAGCCCCCAGCTTTTGCGACCCTCCAGAAAATGGAATCCGAAGGGAGTTTAATCTAGGAGCCAGGCTTCAAAACGTCGGAGCTAGAAGGCCTCCAGGGGGCGACAAGCCCACGCCTTCCCTGCGTACACGGAGAAACAGACCCCGAGAGAGGGCAGGGGGTCGCTTAGCAGGAGGCGGGAGGTTACAGACGGGCAGGAACTGAGACGCCTAGTTCCTGAGCCTTCCTCCTGGCTGCCCTGCCCGCGGAGCTGGCCTGAATGAGGGTGGTGGGGAGGCTCTGGTCAAGGGGTGGACCCGGTTATTGCCTCACGGACCTGGCAGGTTTTCAGAGGTTTATGCTTTTCTTCATTTCCCTGCCCACTCTGGCCTACTTTCCAGGTCAGCTGTGGGGGACCCTGAATGGAGACACTTTCTCAGCCTGAACCCATAAGCCCCAAAGAGGTTCAGGAACCCCCCGCCAAGTCACCAGTTGCTCAATGGCAGAGTCTGGGAAGTCAGTCTTAGCCTGCCTTTGCAGATCACTCAGTCTTATCACACATACCTTGCTGCTCATGGCCTCATTTTTTATAAAAAGAATTGAGGCCTTTGGCAGATGAAAATATAAAAAGCCCAGCAACTTATTCCAGGTCGTGTTGAAGTTGGCAGAGCCAACTTATCCTTAGGCTTCCCATCTCTCCAGCCTGGTCACATGGGAGGGGCCTGGCAAAAGCGGTCACACCGGCTTGGGAAGAAGCTCTGATCTCAGTTACATCTTGGTTAGGGTCATGTGGTGTTTTGCATTTTCTTCAGGGTGCCTAACTCATGGCTTTGGGTCAGGTGGATACCCAGAAGTATCTCACAGATGCAATCTATCTTAGCAGCCTGTCTTTTGGGAGCTGGCAGGTGACTCTGAGGTCCCCTGGGCAAAGCCACAAATGTCTCAGGTGTCATTTCCCTTGAGCCTTGCCAGGTGCCTTGAGACAAATCCTCCAACAACAAAGTATGGACAAGGAATCTGATAGAATCAGCCCTACCAGTTGAGCAAATTGGCCTGAGGCAATGGTAGAAGACAGTATTAATTGCCCTGGGGCTGGGAGAGTGAGGCCACCAGGTTTTTTGGTGGGGGGTGGCAATGAGGAAAAGGCCAGCTTGATGATCACTGTATTCTGTGTATTTTTCTGTGGATTTTGACAAACAAAAGACCCTCTGGAGCAGATGATGGGAATGAGGAGGGCACTTGGCACCATGTACCACTCACTAGATGAACAGCTGAAGGAAGGAGGGTGTTAGTCAAGGGACTGCCTCAAAACTGGAAAGGGAAGAAAATATATATATGTGTGTGTGTATGTGTATATATGTGTGTGTGTGTGTGTGTGTGTATAATTGGAAGAGTGTGTTACCTGAGAGTTTTCTCAAATGTCTGAGAGCACAGGGTTTGGAATCCCAGAAACCTCTGAAAATCTGTGCCCCCAGCTTGCCAACTGGGTGACCTCAGGCAAGTTGCTTTACCTCACTGCCTTGATTTCCTCATCTGTAAGATAGGGACAAAAACTTTAAGTTCACAGGACTGTTGTTAGTATTAATTGGAAAAATGCCAGTAAAACATGTCACCCAGCCACTGACATATCTAGTCCCCAAGAAACGGTAGCTCCTGTGTAGACGCAGGACAAATAGGCTAGAACTATAGGCAGATAAAGCCAGGCACAGTGACTCAATGCCTGTAATCCCAGCACTTTGGGAGGCCCAGGTGGGCAGATCACTTTAATGCAGGAGTTTGAGACCAACTTGGCAACATGACAAAACCCTGTCTCCTCAAAAAATACCAAAAATGAGCTGGATGTGGTGGCCTGTGCCTATAGTCACAGCTACTTGGGAGGCTAAGGTGGCAGGATTGCTGGAGCTGGGGAGGTTGAGACTGCAGTGAGCCATGATCATGCCACTGTATTCCAGCCTGGGTGACAAAGTGAAAGAGAAACCCTGTCTCAAAGAAAGAAAAAGAACTATAGGCAGGCAGTGTTCAATCCCATTTTAACAAGATCTCACTGGTTAAGCATTGAGGTTTTAGAGACTGACTATGTCCAATTCAGTTCCTACTCCCTAGCTGAATCACTGCGAATGGTGAACTAACTCCAAAACCTGTTTTCTCATCTGTCAAGAAGGGATAATACTAGTACCTGCCTCATGAGATTGTTGTGACAATTAAGATAATGCATGTAGAGTGTTTAGAACAATGCCTAGCACATAGTATACATTCACATACTAATATTAGTAAACATTAGCGTGTTCAAGGATTGAATATCCTGAATATTTGAAAAAGAATTTCTCTTCTCGGGGAGACAGTCTGGACAAGATGACTCCCTCTTCCCCACCCTCCCAATTCTGAGATTCTATTAAAGAATTGTTCCTTGGGAGGCCGGGGCAGAAGGAGCATGACAAGGTCAGGAGTTTGAGACCAGCCAGACCAACATGGTGAAAGCCTGTCTCCACTAAAAATGCAAAAATTAGCTGGGCGTGGTGGCGTGCACCTGTAATCCCAGCTACTCAGGAGGCAGGTGAATCACTTGAACCCGGGAGGCGGAGGTTGCAGTGAGCCGAGGTTGTTCCACTGTATTCCAGCCTGGTGACAGAGCGAGACTCTGGCTCAAAGAAATTAAAAAAAAAAAAAAGAATTGTTCCAGGTGCAGTGACTCACGCCTGTAATCCCTGCACTTTGGGAAGCTGAGGCGGGTGGATCACGAGGTCAGGAGTTTGAGACCACCCTGGCCAACACAATGAAACCCCATCTCTACTAAAAATACAAGAAAATTAGCCGGGCATTCCGGTAAGTGCTTGTAGTCCCAGCTACTTGGGAGGTTGAGGCAGGAGAATCACTTGAACCCAGGAGGCGGAGGTTGCAGTGAGCTGAGATTGCGCAACTACACTCCAGCCTGGGTGACAATGCAAGATTCTGTCTCAAAAAACAAGCAAAAAATAATTGTTCCACCTACTGACTTTTAAATCCTACTGGCTTTTAGAATCTATCCATTTTATAAGTCTTTATAAAAGACCCCAGAGGCCCTGAGGAACCAGGACTACCCAGTTATGCATCCAGGGGTAGAGCCAATCTTGAGATTCTCCTATAAAGAAATGATTACTCTGTCCATGAAATAGATTTTCCATCACTCTCAAATTTATTTTTGCCCCTCAGAGGTGGAGGAGGAGAGCACTGAACTGTAATGTTTATACCCAGAAGCTGGTTTCTTGCTTCTGACCTTTGTACTGTGGGGGATGAGACCTACTCCCTATAATCAGCAGCAGAAAGCTTCAGCTATCTGTTGCCATTAGGTCCTTGGGCAGCAAAAGACTGTGCTCCCTAAAAATGTGTTTCTAGTTTCAGAGCTTCTGCTGAGAGTCAGGGTTATGAAGGCTGGCGGTGCACTTTGCTGTTCCAGAACCAGCAAGATTTCCCTGGAGTGAAGAAAGCGTAGCTTCATATTCCATACTCAGTAGTTATTTGCCACATGACTGTAGGCCACCTAGTGAACTCTTGGGAACTTCACTTTCCTCCTGAGTGAAGTAAGAAATAGCTCTCTTTCCAGGCTCAGTGAGGACTAACTTAGATACTATATAAAGAGAATTTGACATATACTAGACAATCAATAGATTTAGCTCTTATGTTGATCTTGCAAACCCTTCAAAGCTTTGGCTCAGTATATAAGTGCAAACCACTGATGAATCTTGGTTTTCTGCTGGTTATCCTAGAGCAAGACTCAGCAAACTTTTTTTTACAAGGCCCATATAGTAAACATTTTAGGCTTCGCAAACCATAGGGTCTCTGTTACAAGTACTCATTTTCATTCTAGTGCAAAAGTAAATAAATGAGTTTGGCTATAGCTATTTTTTTTTTTTTTTTTTTTTTTGAGACGGAGTCTCACTTTGTCTCCCAGGCTGGAATGCAGTAGCAGGATCTCGGCTCACTGCAACCTCCAGCTCCCAGGTTCAAGTGATTCTCCTGCCTCAGCTTCCCGAGTAGCTAGGATTACAGACGCATGCCACCATGCCCAGGTAATTTTTGTATTTTTAGTAGAGATGGGGGTTTCACCATGTTGGCCAGGCTGGTCTTGAACTCCTGACCTCAGGTGATCCGCCTTCCGAAGTGTTGGAATTACAGGCGTGAGCCACAGTGCCCAGCCTAAAAAAAATTTTTAATGGAGGAGTGCATCATTTCAGACTGTGGCAGGAATGACTTTGGTGTCTTGTTAAAGATTCTGATTCCGGATTTCTGGGGAGGGACCTGAGATTCTGCATTTCTGAGAGGCTCTTAGGTGATGCTCATATTGTAGGGCTGAGGACCACATTTTAAAGACAAGATTTTGTAATACCTACTACAAATCCTTTTCTCCAGAATTTGTTATTGTTTTTGTCTTTGAATAGTCATGAAACAAGATGAAAAAAATTAGAGATGTTTAACTGCAAGAAAAGACTGATCATTTTCTTGAAGGCAGATTTTGCAGATTTGGCCTTAATAAAAGTAGTGGTTTAGTCACAAAGGTCAGACAGTCCAGCAGTGGAAAATCGAGCTGCTTTACTCTTGGTCTTGGTTTCCTCTGTGGAGCACAATGACAATCCAGACTCAGAGGTGTTTAGAGACTTGGACAGTGTTTGAGAAGCCACTTAACCACTTTATTCTCAGGCTTGTAGTTTTGCCTCCCTGTCTCTCCCCAGTAAGTTAAAAATGGCAAGTGGCAGAGCCCACACCACATCCACAGCCAGCTGAGGCAGGTGCCTGGGAGCTGTACTTTTCCATAAGTTCCCCAGATTTCTTCCTATGCACACTGAAGTTGAAAAAAATTGACTTAGCTAATACCCTTTTGGTATAGACTAGGGAACTGGAGCCCTTCTGGAACAGAGATTTTGCCTCCGGTTGTCTAGCAAGATATATCACTATACCCAGAATTCCAATGAGGTAATAGACTTGAAATATTTTTTAAGTGCTCCATGAAAAATGTAGCCATTCTTTTTTGAAGGGAAAGAGGAGAGACAAGTGGAAGAAATTAATCACCATAATAATTCAATAGCTAACTTTTTACCCATTGGAACCTAGTACTAGGCTCTAATTTCTTTAATGTATTAGTTATCTATTGTTCCTTAGTAATTATCCCCAAACTTTTTAGTATAAAACAACAAATATATTTATAGTAACTCACACAATTTCTGAGAATCAGGAATTTGGGAAGAGTTTGGCCTAGTGGCTCTGGCTCAGGGGCTCTCATGACGTTGCAGTTAGATGTTGGCTGGAGCTGCATTCAGCTGAAGGATTGACTGGGGCTGGAGAATCTACTTCCAAGATGGGTCACTCACATGCTTGTTAGTTTGAGCGTTTGGTCTTTCACTTTGTGACCTCTCCTTGTGGTTGCTTGAATATCTTTATGATTTGGTAGCTGACTTCCTCTAGTGTAAGTGATCCCAGAAAGAGAACAAAACAGAAGCCAGTGTGTTTTATGACATTGTTACAGCTTCAGAAGCCACGTAACCTCACTTTAAGCTGTGTTCTATAAAACACACAGACCAACCTGAGACATTTTTGGAATGGGATTGCTCAAGAGCATAAATACCACATGCAGAGATCATTGAAGCTATCTTGGATGCTGGCTACCACACTTAAAATCCCGTGTTCATCCCTTTCACAAATCTAGAGCGGGACTCTTATCCCCAATTTTCAGATGTGGAAACCAAGGCACCGAGAAGTAACTTAGATGATCTTGCAACTGGTAAGTGCAAGAGCTAGTATCTGAAGCCAGATTTGTCTGATTTCAGATAGTCTCATTTTCAGAGATTTTAAAATGAAGTATTGGGATAAGTAATCCTTGTGTGAAAGCAAAGCAAAAGACCCAGAATTTCAAACGAGCCATGTCAGTTATCCATTGACTCAAAAAATGTATTAAGCACCTACTCTATCCAGGCACGTTTCCAAGTATTAGGGATCCAGCAGTGAACTGAACAAAACCCCTGTCTTCTGGGAGCTTACCTTCAAACCCTTGATCTGTTAGATATTCTGGAGACTGTAGAGCTTACATGAAGACTAGGAGCCTGGGATCCCTTCCTGCCTGGCCTCCAGCCCACTGGAGAACCCAGGCAATCCTTTCTCTTCCCTGGACCCAGATGCTGCCTCTGAAAATGAGGCCCTTAGATGAAAGCAGAATCACTCGGGATAATGACTAGATATAACAGATGCCCCAGCCCAGACCTGCTGATGAGAACCTGTATTTTTTGCAAACTGCAGGTGACTCTAATGCAGAAAATAATTTTCTGGTTCATAAGTGGGCCCACCATATCAGCATTGTTCAGAGTATGAGGGCTCATCCCTGTCAGAGTTATTGGTGGCCCTGAGACAAAGCTCATAGCTCAAGAATCAAGTGTTTTGAAGATAGGACCAGGAAAAAAGCATTTTAAGTTAGATCTCCAAGTGATTCTATTCACTATGTGCCAGACACTACTAAAGGATTTATAGGGATGATTCCATTGAATACAACCTGTGAGGCAGAAACTCTTAGCTACTCTATAGTTGAAAAGACTGGGGTTCAGAAATAGTCTCCTGATGAATCTGATGCCAACCACATTCTGCCCAGTCTCTCTCCCTTCTATCTTGGCCTGGGTGGGCCTGCTTGCTGGCATCGTGTGTGGGTCACTCTGCAGGGCTGAGGTCATGGTCCCTCTTTGTTTGTTTCAGAAGCACGAGTTCTCCGTTGATATGACCTGTGGAGGCTGTGCTGAAGCTGTCTCTCGGGTCCTCAATAAGCTTGGAGGTGAGTGAGTGGCCCTCAGTTGGGGATGGGATAGAGGAGACAGATCCACTTGTGCCATGTTCCGATACATGCAGACATAGCAGGAGATGCTTAGGGTTAAGCTGATCATAACAGTAAAACTAAAATGTATTGGCACATGCCAAGTACTCTTGTTAGTTTCTTTTTTTTCTTTCTTTTTTTCTTTTTTTTTTTTTTTATTGGAGACAGAGTTTTCCTCCACTGCCCGGGCGGTAGTGCAGTGGCACGATCTCGGCTCACTGCAACCTCCACCTCCTGGGTTCAAGCAATTCTCCTGTCTCAGCCTCTCGAGTAGCTGGGACTGCAGGCACCTGCCACCACACCCAGCTAATTTTTATATTTTTAGTATAGACAGGGTTTTACTTTGTTGGTCAGGCTGGTCTCGAACTTCTCACCTCAGGTGACCCACCTGGGCCTCCCAAAGTGCTGGGATTACATACCTGAGCCATGGCACCCAGCCACTCTTTTTAGTTTATGAGTGGCTAATGTGGATCACATAGTTTAATCCTCACCACAGCCATTTCAGATAGCTTTTCTGACTAGCTCCATGTTAAACAGGAGACAGCTGAAGTTCAGAGAGGTTAAGTAACTTATCTGGGATCACATGACCAGTAAATGGCAGAGTTGGGATTTAGCCAAATTAACTAGTACTGCCAGAACTCGCTCTGGAGCCATGGCAGTACTAGTTAAAATGTTGGTCATCGGCCGGGCGCAGTGGCTCAAGCCTGTAATCCCAGCACTTTGGGAGGCCGAGGTGGGTGGATCACGAGGTCAAGAGATCGAGACCATTCTGGTCAACATGTTGAAACCCCGTCTCTACTCAAAATACAAAAAAATTAGCTGGGCATGGTGGCGCGTGCCTGTAATCCCAGCTACTCAGGAGGCTGAGGCAGGAGAATTGCTTGAACCCAGAAGGCGGAGGTTGCGGTGAGCCAAGGTCACGCCATTGCACTCCAGTCTGGGTAACAACAGCAAAACTCCATCTCAAAAAAAAAAAAATGTTGGTCATCTCCAGTGTGTACTGCATGGCACATCTGAGTGTCATTTTCTATTAACATTTTTTTTTTTTTTTTTGGACTGGGCATGGTGGCTCACACCTATAATCCCAGCACTTTGGGAGGCCGAGGTTGGTTGATCACTAGGTCAGGAGTTCAAGACCAGCCTGACCAACATGGTGATACCCTGTCTCTACTAAAAATACAAAAAAAAAAAAAAAAAAAAAGTGCTTTTATGCAGGGGGCGGGGGGGCGGGGGAGACAGAGTTTTGCTCTTCTTACCCAGCCTAGAGTGTAATGGTGTGATCTCAGCTCACTGCAACCTCAGCTCACTGCAGCCTCCGCCTCCTGGGTTCAAGTGATTCTCCTGCCTCAGCCTCCCAAGTAGGGATTACAGGCATGTGTCACTACACCCAGCTAATTTTGTATATTTAGTAGAGAGAGGGTTTTTCCATGTTGGTCAGGCTGGTCTCGAACTCCCAACCTGAGGTGATCTGCCCACCTTGGCCTCCCAGAGTGCTGGGATTATAGGCATGAGCCACTGTGTCTGACCTATGTTAAGATTTTTTTAAATGGGGCTGGGCACAGTGGCTCACACCTGTGATCCCAGCATTTTTTGGAAGGCTGAGGTGTGCAGTTTGCCTGAGCTCAGGAGTTCTTGAGACCAGCCTGGGAAACATGGTAAAACCACATCTCTACAAAAAATAGCAAAAGAATTAGGCAGGCATGGTGGCACATGCCTGTCCTTCCAGTTACTGTGTGGGGCCGAGGTGGGAGGATCACTTCAGCCCGGGAGTTTGAGGCTGCAGTTAGCAAGACCTGTATCCAAGAAAAAAGAGAGATTTTTTAAAACGATAACAATTTTTAAAATTTTGTCCTTTTCTCTTTACTTCAAAAAAAAAGTTTTTAATTAATTTTGAATCACTCACATGCAGATTTTTTTTTTTTTTTTTGAGATGGAGTCTTGCTCTGTTGCCCAGGCTAGAGTCCATTGGGGTGATCTCGGCTCGATGTAACCTCTGCCTCATGGGTTCAGATGATTTTCAGCTAATTTTTGTATTTTTCATAGAGACATGGTTTCACTGTGTTGGCTGGGCTGGTCTTGGGCTGCTGATCTCAAGTGATCCACCTGCCTTTGCCTCCCAAAATGCTAGGATTATAGGCATGAGCCACCGTGCCTGGCCCTGTAGATATTCTTAAAGCACCTCTTTTGAACAGCCATTCTCATCTAGCCTTGTCATTTCAGAGCTGGGGAAACTGAGGCCCAGAGAGGGCTGGGATCTGGCCCTGGGGCTGAATGAGGTAATAATTGAGTTGTGATCAGAGTTTTGGCAGTGCCTGCACTCAGTCAGCCTTTCTCAGATTTTTTCCTTTTCTTTCTCCTTGACATGAACTATCACAAAATTTTCTAAAAAAAATTTTTTAAACCGTAAATAATAATGATATTAAGTTTTCAAATGGCTTCCACATGGATGTGATCTTATTAGCAGTCCTCTGAGCTGTACTTTCCATCTTTGGAATGGGGATATTGAGGCCAGTGCTCAGGAGGGGAAGTGACTTGCCCAGAGTCCCACAGTGAGTCAGTGGTTGGCCTCTAGCCCTGTGAACTGGGATCTTAATATGAAAGAACCTGAGGCAGTGGAAAAAACCTGGCTGCTGACTTGCTACGTGACTGTGGGCTCTTCTTCCTTAGGCCTGGGTTTCCCCAGCTGTAGTATGGGAATTATATCTTGTATATCTGTATCAGCTTTTGCTGTTGATGCTTTTTTTTTTTTTTCTGAGATGGAGTTTCGATCTGTTGCCCAGGCTAGAGTGAAGTGGTGCAACCTCGGCTCACTGCAACCTGTGTTCCCGCCCCATGCCAGGCTCAAACAATTCTCTTGCCTCAACCTCCTGAGTAGCTGGGATTAAAGGTGCCCACCACCAAGCCTGGCTGATTTTTTTTTTTTTCTTTTGAGACAGAGTTTCACTCTTGTTGCCCAGGCTGGAGTGCAATGGCACAATCTCGGCTCACTGCAACCTCCACCTCCCAAGTTCAAGCGACTCTCCTGCCTTACCCTCCCGAGTAGCTGGGATTACAGCCACATGCCACCACACTGAGCTAATTTTTGTATTTTTAGTAGAGACAGAGTTTCACCATGTTAGCCAGGCTGGTCTTGAATTCCTAACCTCAGGTAATCCACCCACCTCAGCCTCCCAAAGTGCTGTGATTAAAGGCATGAGCCACCATGCCCAGCCAACCATATGATTTTTAAGGTCCCTTGCTGGAGGATCTGCCTTTGAGCTTCAGCGTCATCTTTTGTCCCCATCTTTTCCTACTGTCCCCTTTTGTGTGACCTCTTGAGAAGGGTCAGGAGGGTTTTCTGAGTTGCTTAGGACCCTAAAAGAACGATGCTAGGGCTGAGGAGTCACAGACTAGTGGCATCCTTGAGCTGGAAAGACCACAGGAGCTGGCCAGCCCTGACTCCTTCATATACAGATGAGGTAGCTGAGGCCTGTAAGAAGCAGGACCCGCCATCACCCCGTGGTCACCCAGCAAGTCAACTGTGGGGCCAGGCCTACAACCTGTTGAGTTTCCCTTTCTTTCTGCACTGTTTTGTCAGAATAAAACTCTAATTCCTCCCATAGGCTGCTGGGGAGCTTTAAATTGGCATATACATTTAGGAGAGTGATTTTGCAATGTCTATTAAACATTAAAAATGTGCCAAACATCTGTTGCCCCACAATTTCCATTCTGTGAATCCATGGTATAAAAATATTTTTATAAATTTTTTAAGACAAGTTCAGGTATGTTTACTATAACATTATTGTGATAGTGGTGAAACTTAGAAGCATCCTCAGTGACCTTTAGCAGTGGATTAATTAAGTAGATGTGTGGTACATCCACACTATGGAAGATTGTAGCTTTTGATAAAAGAATGGGGTTGGGTGCAGTGGCTCATGCCTGTAATCCCAGCTACTCAGGAGGCTGAGGCAAGAGAATCACTTGAACCCGGGAGGCAGAGGCTGCAGCAGTGAGCTGAGATCACCCCACTGCGCTCCCACCTGGACGACAAAATGAGACTGTCTCAAAAAAAAAAAAGAATGGGCCAGCTACAGTGGCTCACACCTGTAGTCCCAGCACTATGGGAAGCTGAGGCAGGTAGATCGCTTGAGCCCAGAAGTTCAAGACCAGCCTGGACAATATGTAAAACTCTGTCTCTACATAAAATACAAAACTTAACCAGGCATGGTGGCATGTGCCTGTAGTTACAGCAACTTGGGAGGCTGAGACGGGAGGATCACGTGAGCCTGGGTGTTCGAGGTTGCAGTGATTTGTGAATGTGCCACTGTACTCCAGCCTGGATAACACAGTGATACCCTGTCTCAAAAAAAAAAAATTAAAATTAATGAAGAAAAAGAAAAGTAAAATATTAGCAAGACCGGTTTATACAATGTGATACCATTTGGAAGAGTTATTTTTCATTTGTCTATCTGTGATAGTCTGAATAGAAGCCGTACTTTTCACAGTGATCTCTGGGGGTAGGATCAGTAGGGGGCCTTACTGCTTCTACATATATTTAGAAATGTTTGCTTTTTTGAAAAAAAAAATTGGCTGGGTGCAGTGGCTCATGCCTGTAATCCCAGCGCTTTAGGAGGCCAAGGCGAGCAGATCACTTGAGGTTAGGAGTTCGAGACTAGCCTAGCCAACATGACTAAACCTTGACTCTACTAAAAATACAAAAATTTGCCAGGTGTGGTAGCATATACCTGTAATTCTAGTTACTCTGGAAGCTAAGGCACAAAAATCACTTATACCCAGGAGGTGGAGGTTGCAGTGAGCTGAGATCGTACCACTGCATTCCAGCTTGGGCAGTAGAGTGTGTCTGTGTCTCAAAAAGCCCTAGTATAGAGCAGGGATTAACACACTACAGCCCATGGACCAAATCCTACTCACAGCCTATTTTTGTACGTTCAAGAATGGAATTATAAAAACAGACAGAATGGCTGGGTGTGGTGGCTCACGTCTGTAATCCTAGCACTTTGTGAGGCTGAGGCATTAGACCAGCCTGGCCAACATGGTGAAACCTCGTCTCAACTAAAAATACAAAAATTAGCCTGTTCTAGTGGTGGGTGCCTATAATCCCTGCTACTTGGGAGGCTGAGGCAGGAGAATCTCTTGAACCTGGGAGGTGGAGGTTTCATTGAGCTGAGATCATGCCACTGCACTCCAGCCTGGGCAACAGAGTGAGACTCTGTCTCAAAAATAAATAAAATAAATAAATAAATAAAACAATATACAACAGAGTGCATATGTGGCCCACAATGCCCAAAACATTTACCTCCTGGTCCGTTACAGAAGAAGTTTGCCAATCCCTGCTCTAGAGAAAAGGGAAGGGGTAGTTGTGAGTAGTAATTTAGAGCCTGAACTCTTTCTTGCTGTAACTGGGAGGGTCTCTGCTCCCTTTCCCCACACCCTGTTTCCTCTTCCTGCAGGAGTTAAGTATGACATTGACCTGCCTAACAAGAAGGTCTGCATTGAATCTGAGCACAGCATGGACACTCTGCTTGCAACCCTGAAGAAAACAGGAAAGACTGTGTCCTACCTTGGCCTCGAGTAGCAGGGACCTGGTCCCCACAGCCCGCAGGATGGACCAAAGGGGGCAGGTGGGTGAGGCTCCAGCACTTGCTGAACAAACCTGCTGCTCACACTTCTCATCAGAGTTAACACCTTGGCCTTTGAGAGCTTGAGTGGAGCAGGAGAGCCCCCGGGTTCTTTTCAATCCACTGTCCACTTTCTTTGGAGTGGTTACAAATATATGTCTAATGCAAATCACAAGTTCAGGGAATCCTTACAGCCCCTGTCATTGGACAGAGCACTGTGTAATGTCTCCCAGAGTCCTCTTTAGGATGTGGGGGTTGCATTTCATGGTTAGCAGGGTTTAAGTTTATAGTATATGACCCTAAGCAATGCACCTTTGGCTTCTTGATTTGTTTGTTTCTTTGAGACAGTGTTTCACTCTGTGGCCCAGGCTGGAGGGCAGTAGCTCTTCATAGGTGTGATCACAGTGCACTGTATACTTTAACTCCTGGGCTCAAGTCATCCTCCTGCCCCAGCTTTCTAAGTAGCTGGAACTACAGGCACATATCACCATGCATGGCTCTGGCTTTGATAAACTGACTATCTCATCAGAGTTGACACTTTTGCCTTGGGCCTTGTTCTCTTGTACCCTGACCAAGTGAGTTAATTCAGACTGTGCCACTCTCTCTACTTGAAACTGTTGTCAGCTTCCTGCACATGCCCTCCTTCCAGCCTGGTACAAAAACAATAGCATATCTGAGCTAGATGTTCCCTTCACTTTTATGTAATCCAGTGAGGCAGTAAGGGGCACTGTGCCAGCACTCTTCACTCTGGAACCAGACACACCTTATTCATTGATTCAGCCACAGTCTCAGCAGGGCCCTCCCAGCTGCCACTGCCCCTGTAGTGTCTTTGACTTGTGAACTACAATGATCGCCACATCCCTGATGTGACTTAGTGCCCTGACTGTGATTGAGAAAAATGAGGCCAAGAGAGGGAAAGTGATTCAACCAAAGCCCCACCCAGGTGAGTGGCAAAGGCAGGAGGACAGTCAGATATCCTGAATTGGATTTCTGTAACTGTTACTGGTGGCATTGTCCCTGTGAATGGGTCCTGGAGACCCTCCAGATAGGAGCCAGCCACAGCTGACTGATAGTTCCTTCCCAAAGGTGTACATTTGGAACCTGAGCCACAGCAGTGCTCTGTGTATGTGGTGACATCAAATGCAAGTCACAAGATGTCACAGGCATCTGTTTTTGTCATGCACTTTTCATCCATAGCTAGAACCCATGTGCAGGAATGAGCCCAGGATGAATAATAAGGAATCCAGAATTCTTTTTTTTTTTTTTTGAGATGGAGTTTTGCTCTTGTTACCCAGACTGGAGTGCAGTGGCGCAATCTCGGCTCACCACAACCTCCACCTCCTGGGTTCAGGCAATTCTCCTGCCTCAGCCTCCTGAGTAGCTGGGGATTACAGGCACGCGCCACTATGCCCAGCTAATTTTTTGTATTTTTAGTAGAGACAAGGTTTCACCATGTTGACCAGGATGGTCTTGATCTCTTGACCTCGTGATCCACCCGCCTTGGCCTCCCAAGTGCTGGATTACAGGTGTGAGCCACTGCGCCCGGCCCTCTTTTTTTTTTTTTTTTTTTTGAGGCAGAGTCTTGCTCTGTTGCCCAGGCTAAAGTGCAGTGATACGATCTTCGCTCGCTGCAACGTCTGCCTCCCGGGTTCAAGCGATTATCAGCCTCATGAGTAGCTGGGATTACAGGCACCTGCCACTGTGCCAGGCTAATTTTTGTATTTTTAGTAGAGATGGAGTTTCACCATCTGGCCAGGCTGGTCTCAAACTGGCCTTGTGATCCACCCCCCTCAGCCTCTCAAAGTGGGATTATGGGCATGAGCCACTGTGCCCAGCCTGGAATCTAGGATTCTAATTCTCATTCTCTCCTCATTTCACACTGACTTTGGACACTTTTTATATTACAGAGATTTGTTCTTCCCAGCTGTAAAATGGAGCTAAAACCTCCAACCTGCTTTCCTGCCTTGTGGGGGTTGCTGTGCAATTTCTCCACATATGAAGGCTTATCCTCTAGGGAAGTAAAACATCAGCAGTTTCCAGCATCTTATAGAACACCGTTTCTTACATCCTACCTCCACCCCTAGGGTTTTGTAGGGAGGGTGAGTGGATGGGGCTCTGGACCCTCCAGAGCTCCCAGACAGCCCTATTGGGCTTTTCTGTAAGATTGTATTTGATAAAAGTGCCCTCTAACAAGAAGGAATGGAGGGAGAGAAGGAAAAAACCTCTTCCTGAGCTAGCTATATACATGGGGGAGTCCTAATGCACACATCTTAGATTAGAAACTCTTGGCCTGGGCATATGAACTTTTTTAACTAAAAAAGTATTATCTGTTGGATGTAAACCACATGAAGCTTAATGTGGTTTTCTCATAGGAAACATGTTTTCTCATGTTATTGATATGAAATTCACAAGATATTATAATTAACTATTTTAACCCATTTATGCTGGATGTTGCACCTTTTTATGTGTGAAAAAATCAAAACTTGGTGATGATCTTGAGCAGTAGGATATAAGTTAATTCCCACAAGTTTAGCGTTCCAGTAATGGAACACTAGGCATAAATGGGTTAAAGTTTATCATTTAGTGGCGTTTGGTACATTCACGATGTTGTACGACCACCATCTCTCTCTAGTTTCAAAACTTTTTCATCATCTCAGAAACACACCCTCTATCCATTACACAGTCACTCCCCACTCCCCATTTCTCCATTCCCCAGCAGCCACTAATTTGCTTTCTGCTACTCTGGACTTGCCTACCCTGGACATGTCATGTAAAAGGAATTACATTATCTTCGGGCAAGGTTTATTGCCTTTGTAATATTGCTATGTGCACAGCAGGTGGCGCCTTTGTTCCAGCTAACTTTCCATCTTTCCTAGGCTCCTGATCCTCCCCTGGCTTCCAGACAGACCTGGGACTTGGCAGTCTTGCTGAGCAATGGTGTTCCTGCAGAGACCCTCAGTTGTTCTGTTCCTTTCTAGCTTCCTTGAAATAAAATCGAGCTGCTTTTGTTGGACATGTTGTTTTGCCTGGTCTTGGTGTTGCTCACATGTAGTTGGTTATGTTTACTTGGGTTTGAGTTTTGACAGTTCCCACCTGGGAGTCAGACACCCTGTAGATTCTGATTCTTTGCTGTGTGATCTTTAGCAAATCACTTATCCTTTCTGGGCCTCATTTTTCCTCACCTGTAAAGTGGAGGCATTGACCCAGATCAGTGATTCCTTTTTTTTTCACCAGTTTCATTAGACTCTATATTTTGAAAAATTTTTGTGTATCAAGTGAATTGCACAAAAGGTTATCAAATGTTAAGGCAAGTGGAATAGTGGGAAGAGGCTGTGGAGACAAACTTCCTGGGATAGAGTTGAAGCTCCAGTACCTCCCAGCTGGGCCACTTAACCTCTCTGTTCACAGACATAAAACGTGATGATCGCATCTACTGCAAATGGTGGTTGTGGGGATTAAATGAGGTGATACATGTAAATTTATTAGAGCAGTGATTGCTAGTTAAAAATCACTTGGATTTGAAGGGAACACTAATCTAGCAGTAAGAAAGAGATAGGGTTTCACCATGTTGACCAGGTTTATAATCCCAGCACTTTGGGAGGCCAAGGTGGGATCATAAGCATGAGTCACTGCAACCAGCCAAGTGGATCTCATATACTCTTAAAAGGTATTGAGGATCAGGCCAGATGTGGTGGCTCACGCCTATAATCCCAGCACTTTGGGAGGCCAGTGTGGGTGGATCATGAAGTCAAGAGTTTGAGACCAGCCTGGCCAACATAGTGAAACCCTGTCTCAACTAAAAATACAAAAATTAGCTGGGTGTGGTGGCGGGCGCCTGTAATCCTAGCTACTCGGGAGGCTGAGGCAGGAGAATCATTTGAACCCAAGAGGCAGAGGTTGCAGTGAGCCGAGATTGCGCCACTGCACTCTAGCCTGGGCAACAGTGTGAGACTGTCTCAAAAAAAAAATTATTGAGGATCTCAGCTAGATTCGGTGGCTCACGCCTGTAATCCTAGCACTTTGGGAGGCCAAGGCAGTGGATCACCTGAGGTCAAGAGTTCAGGACCAGCCTGGCCAACATGATGAAACCCCATCTCTACTAAAAATACGAAAATTAGCTGGGCCTGGTGGCGTGTGCCTGTAATCCCAGCTGAGGGAGGAGAAGGCAGGAGAATCACTTAAAGGAGGCAGGGGTGGGGGATGGGAGTGGAGGTTGCAGTGAGCTGAGATCACACCACTTCATACCAGCCTGGTCGACAGAGTAAAACTCCATCACAAAAAAAAAAAAAAGAAAGAATCAAAAAATTATTGAGGATCTCAAACAGTGTTGGTTGTGTGGGTTATACTACATTAGAAATTAAAACAGGAATTTTTAAAAGAAAAATACCCAAGCACACATCCCATTAGCCATTGGGACTAGATGAAGTCAGTGCATTCATTTAGACTCTGGAAGACTTCACCATACAATTGTTAAGGAAATAGGCATCTTACAGATGTTTTCAACCTCATGTGGCTTCTGAAAGGCTCTTGGGGATCGCATGTTGAGAATCACCACTTTAACCATTTATTGGGCACTTACTGGGGACCCAGGGCTGCTGAAACTGGGATAAGACCTGGCTCTGCACTTGACCAGCCCGGACATGGGACCAGCCACTGCATCTGTCTCACAGGCAGTTTCCTCATCTGCACAATGTATAATGCCTGCACCTCAGGGAACTTGGTCGCCAGAAATAACACTTTATTTTAACTCTAAACTGGTTGCTAGCATCATTTTCGTCCCATTATGAAAGTACTAAACAAATCTCGGGCAGTTTCTGACTTTCTGGTCCCTCAGGGGTACAGGGACTCCTTCCCAGCCTACAAGGTAAATGCGTTTCTTGGCCACCAGATGGCAATGTCTTGTGGACTTCTCTATCCACAGAGAAGTTTAAGACTGTTTCTTTCAAAAAAGTTTCTGTGGGCTCTGAGAGAATAAACTTGAGGATTTTTTCCATTTTCAATTTCCCTGGGAGGCCTGGTGCAGACTGGCTGGTCCATTGGGAACGCCCAAGAGTTGAGACACTGGTGCCTGTTAGGGCGAGTGCTTCTCAGAGGGGTTCATTTCCTTTGAGTCCTCTCTGCACCACCACCCCCAGCAGAAATCCAAGTTTCCAGCTGAGGCACTTGGCTCTGTTCTTCCAAGGCCACAGAGCATTGGAGAAGCTCCCCCGCCTGCCAGAAGCCCAGCTGGCTGTCCACAGAATGAATGAGATCACAGAGCGGAGCTCAGGCTTCTGCAGGGGTGGGGGTGGAGAGCAGATGTGTCCACATATTTCTCTGGGGCTTCCCCATGCACTTGGCCCCAGCCTACCCTTCCAGTCTTTCCCACTCCTCACTGCAGCCAGCCAGCCTGCTCCTCAGGTGTCTTGCTTTTGTTCATGCTGCCCCCGTAAGTGGAATGATCTCTACCAGCCTCCCTTGTCTCCATGTACAAATTCCTTTCCCTCCCTCACATACCACAGCCTCCATGAAACCTCTCCACAGCTGGAAGTAATTTATTTCTCCTCTTGGCCCTCAAAGCATTTATCTCACAAACTTCAGTGCTGTGGTGAAGCTTTCTGTCCACGTGTCTTTCCTGGCCTCGAGGATCAGCCTAAGCATCTGTTCCCTCTGCTCTCAGAGCAAGCACTTAGGGAATAATTGATAGATGAGTAATGGCTACCATTTGGGGGATGCCTGTTTAGAGTGTCACACCCTTGCATTTATCTCATTCCATCCTTACCAGTCTCCATAAGATAGTGGACTAGGATAGACCCTCACACACAGTAGATGTGGGCCCAGATAATTTTCCAAATTGTCTCTTCTAATTCTTCTAGCAGGTCAAAGATCCCTGGTTGTGAGTACAGCCTCCCCTAGGGTGTTTCCAGTAACCAGCCTTGTTTCTGTTCCTGATGGGGTGAAGCTCCCACCAACTTTGCCTTGTTGACCTACCCATTCGCCTGGTGGCCAGAGCCTTGGCTTATCCAGTACCCACATTACCATGACTGGAGAGAAACTACCCTGGCCCTCAGTGCAGGGTGAAACCTGGGGGCTATATCTGGGGGAAGCATCCTTCCTCACAGTGGTATGAGCCACAGGGGGGCTCTGGTCTGGCTTGACTCCCCCTCAGCATGCTGAGTGAGCTTGAGCAAGTCTTTTGAATTTTGAAGTGGTGTGTGTGTGTGTGTGTATTGTTTTCCTTTTTCTGAGACAGGATCTCTGTCACTCAAGGAGTGCAGTGGCACAATCTTGGCTCACTGCAACCTCTGCCTCCTGGGCTCAAGCAATCCTCCCACCTTAGCCTCCCAAATAGCTGGGACCACAGGCACACACTGCCATGCCCAACTAATTTTTGTATTTTTTTTGTAGAGACTAAGTTGCCGAGGCTGGTCCCGAACTCCTGGGCTCAAGTGATCTGTCTGCCTCAGCCTCCCAAAGTATTAGGATTATAGGCATGAGCCACTGCACCCAGCTGAAGTTGTTTTTTAAACTGCTATTTTGAGGTATAATTTCATTCAATAAGCTGCACATATTTAAAGTGTATACTTTTTTTTTGCTGTCTCCTACTGAAAGGATAAAGTGTATAATGAAGATACATATATCACATACACACACACAGAGAGAGAGAGAGAGAGACTCTCATGAAACCATCACCACAATCAAGATAGTGACCATATTAATCACCTAAAAAGTTTCCTGGCACTTCTTGGTAATCCCTCCCACCCTCTCCTTACCCCCAAGTAACCAGAAATCTGCATGCTGTCACTATTGATTAGTTTGCATTTTCTTATATAAAAGCAGTTACACAGTATGCTCTCATTTTTGTTTAGCTTTTTCATTCAGCATATTTTGAAATTTTATCTTTTTATCAATGAGTATTAAGTATTCCATTTAATGAATATACCAAAAGGTGTGATTCATTCCTCTGTCGAAGGACATTTGTTTCCAGTTTTTTTTTAACTGCTTTGGTGCTATTAAGGTTTCCAAGGACCATACAGGGCACAAAGGAAAGTCTCAGTGAGCTGGACTCTTCCAACCCAACACACCCAAACCCAAGCCAAGCCAGCTCAACTCATAATTTTACTTTTTCTCTTTTAATTTATTTTTATTTTTTAGAGATGGGGCCTTGCTCGGTGGCCCAGGCTGGAATGCAGTGGTGCAATTGTGGCTCACAGCACCCTCGAACTCCTGGGTTCAAGTGATTATCCTGCCTTGACCTCCCAAAGTGCTGGAATTACAGACATGAGCCACTGTGCCTGGCCCAACTTACAATTTTATCTAATGGGCTTCCTCCTACAGCCCAGTGATACAAAGCCATGTTCTGGACTTCATCAGATCCAGATTTAAATTCTTCACCACTTAAAAACTGTGTGACCTGGGCCAGGCATGGCGGCTCATGCATGTAATCCCAGCACTGTGGGAGGCCGAGGAGGGCAGATCACGAGGTCAGGAGATTGGGGCCATCCTGGTCAACATGGTGAAACTCTGTCTCTACTGAAATACAAAAAATTAGCCAGGTGTGGTGGTTCTCCCCTGTAGTCCCAGCTATTCAGGAGTCTGAGGCAGAAGAATCATTTGAACCCAGGAGGCAGAGGTTACAGTGAGCTGAGATTGTGCCGCTGCATTCCAGTCTGGCAACAGAGCCATCTTAAAAAACAAGACAAAACTGTGACCTTGGAAAAGTTACTGATTCTTTTGTGCAACTCAGTTTCCTTATCTGGAAAATGGGGGTCATAACAGTAATGAGACTATTGCGAGAATTAAAAATCTTCATGTGCCTAATTCTTGATAATGGTATTCCACAAATAAAACTTTTTGTCTGACCAAAAAGTTTCACAATTCTATGACTAGAAGTTTGAAAACTGAAGTCTGAAAATTTTTAGATCTAGATTCTTTCTACCCCTGGCATATTATGAAAAGCAAAATGGAACCTCAAGATTGTGCTGTGTGGGAGGTGAATTGTTGTTCAGGTCACCGCCCTCTCCGTGACATTCTCCTTTAATTAGTGCCAGTGTCTTAAAAAGCCCAAGTCTGTAATTTCTTGGGAGTGCCCATCAGAGCTTCTTTTAGATTTCCATGTCTTTAAGGGCTGTGGCCACTTAGTGTAAGAGGACAAGTTTTTTAATCTGCTTCTTCGGAGAAGGAAATTCTTCATGTCCCTCTGCAAATCCCATGACTACTGACTAGGGCCTTGCAATAAAATCAAAGCCTTTAAAAATAAGGATGTCACCTCCCATTGGTCTGTTTATCATGGGTTCCAAGGATCTTAATCCTTTTGGAATCACAGATCTGTGGATGCCTAGAAGTAGGCTGTATCTTGGATAAGAGCACTGGCTCTGCGGATAAACCGACTGTTTACCAGATGTGTGAACTTGAGCAAGTAGCTTAACTGTCCAAGACAAATTATCTGGGCAAGGTGGTAGGTGCCTGTAGTCTCAGTTGCTTAGGAGGCTGAGACAGGAGGGTCACTTGGGCCCAGGAGGTCACGGCTACAGTGAGCTATGGTCACGCCACTGCACTCCAGCCTGTGTGACAGAGCAAGACACCATCTCTGAAAAATAAATAAATAGAACTGTCCAGGACCTCGGTTTTCACAACTGTTAGGTGAGAGTAATATCTTCTTAGAGTGAAATGAGATGACATGTGCACATAGAAGGAACTCAGTTTCGCTTATTATTATCATTATAAGATCTTGGGAACAGAGACGATCTAGTTAGCCACCCAGCTTGATGTCCACATGCCCTCCTTCTATGGGTGATCCATGAGCCTTCTTTCGCCTGCACGCCAGCCCTGCCCCTGAAAGGGAGCACTGTGAGCTGCTGGCTCTGCTCTGAACAGCTCTGCCAGGGGAAGTTCTGATGTTGAACCTTTACATCCCTGTCAGTTCTCTGGACTTGGGCTCAGTTTGTCCTGATACATATGACATCAGCCTAGTCCTTCCCTGTGTTGGTTCCTCAGAGGCAGAAGTCCCCTTCTCCTCCCTGCTACTCCCTTTCTGCTCTACCTCCCAAGGCAGATCCCAAATTCCCTCCTTTAGTCATTCCTTGGAAACAGAGTTTTGAATGATGACGACCACCTGATCACTAGGCCCTTTGTTGATTACTTTTTGAGAGTGGAAGCTGAGAAAACATGGAAAAGTCGGCCGGACACGGTGGCTCACGCCTATAATCCCAGCACTTTGGGAGGCTGAGGCCGGTGGATCACGAGGTCAAGAGATCGAGACCATCCCGGTCAACAAGGTGAAACTCCATCTCTACTAAAAATACAAAAATTAACTGGGCATGGTGGTGCATGCCTGTAGTCCCAGCTACTCGGGAAGCTGAGGCAGGAGAATTGCTTGAACCCAGAAGGCAGAGGTTGCAGTGAGCTGAGATCATGCCATTGCACTCCAGTCTGGGTAACAACAGCGAAACTCCATCTCAAAAAAAAAAAAAATGGAAAAGCCACACCATTCTGGGCCTCCACTGATCCTATGCCAGCTCACAGGGTTCCTGACTTGGTAAGGAGAGAGTTTACTGAGGGAAGGTACTGAAGGAGGGCTGGAGGTGAAAGGTTAAGAGGCTGGAAGCACAGCCTGGAATCATACAGTGGGAACCAAGGCGGGCTTCTCCCTCTGTTCTTATCTGGGAGTTGTGGCTCTGGATGGTACCTACATTGGAGGTAATGTGCATAAAGTACCTGGAGTGGTAGGGGCTCAACAAAGCCTGGCTTCTCTGTTGTGTTTTTTGTTTTGAGACAGGATCCCACTCTGTCACCCAGGCTGGAGCGCAGTGGTGTGATCACAGCTCACTCATTACATCCTTGACCTCCTGGGCTCAAGTAATCTTCCTACCTCAGCTTCTCAAATATCTGGGACCATAGGTGCCTGCCATCACACCTGGCTAATTTTTTAAATATTTTTTATAGAGATGGGGACTTACTTATGTTATCCAGGCTGGTCTCAAACTCCTGGGCTCAAGCAGTCCTCCAACTTCAGCTTCCTAAAGGGCTAGGATTACAGGCATCAGCCACTGCACCTGGCCTGGCTTCTCTCTTTTACACCTTTGAGAACATGTCCCAGGATCTTACAACTTTGTAAAAGGACTGAGCCTGCGAGATCCGGCTACTCCCAACATCAAGCCTGCACTTTCCTCAGTCACTGCCCCTTCCAGAGTCCAATTTGGTAACAACCCTCACGGAAGCACCGGTTTGTGGGTATGTGACTTTTTTTTTTTTAACCAAAACAAGCTGTGCTTCTCCCTGTGTTCCTAGTAGTTAGAGAAGCCACTAAAGCCATTGAGATGGGAAGGAGGGCTGGAGGTGGAAGGTTAAGGCTGGAAGCACAGCCCAGAGTCACTAAAAGCTCAAATTCACTGCACCCCACCACCCACTACCCTGAGAGCTGAGAAACCCTCCTACTGCCACCTCAAGCCTCTGCCTCTGCCTCAGAGATGTCAGGGGCTTTGGGAATTCAAGAGTTTTAGAACTGAAAAATAAATAAATAGAACTGTCCAGGACCTCGGTTTTCACACCTGTTAGGTGTGAAATCAAAAGTCCTACTGCCTCATTTTTTGTTGTTATTAATGCAAATTCCCCAATTTACTATGATATTGCAGGATAATTGCATTCCACCCTAGGCAATAGAGCAAGACTTATCTGAGTTCATATAGGGAAATGGGAGCAGCTTGGGGTGCTCTTTCCATTAATTCATCCTGCTTTGTCATAGGCATTAAACACCCCAGGCCTGGAGTTTTTCAGGTGAAAAGGACCAACTCACAGTTATTCAAATAACTTGTGGCAGAGACTGCTAATTGTCTATTCAAAAGTCTTTCATCCTCTTTTCCTTGGTAACAGAACCCAATTTATGGCTGGGCGCATGGCAACCTAACATAAAGACGACATTCCCCAGGTTCCTTTACCCCTAAGTGTGACATATAACTAAGTTCTGGTTAATGAGATACAAAGAAATTCCAGAAAGACTTCTTAAAATGAGCTGATGCCATTAGGAAGCCCTCACCCTTCTATATTCTTCCTTCTGCCTGACGGAAGGATGTGATGGTGGAACTAGTAGTCATATCAGGCCATGTCACCTTCCTTAGCCTTTGAAGCCATGGGCTAAGGATAGGACCTAGGTCTCCAAAGATTATTATTATTATTAATCTATTATTTTTTAGAGATGAGGGTCTCACTCTGTTGCCAAGGCCAAAGTGCAGTGCTGAGGGCATAGCTTACTGCAGCCTCAAACTTCTGGGCTCAAGCAATCCTCCTGCCTCAGCCTTAAAAGTAGCTGAGACTACAGGCATGCACCATGGCGCTCAGCTAGAAGATGATAATACATGAGCATTAAACTGTCTATTTCCAGATTTTGTTTCTATGTGAGAGTGAAATAACCTTCATTTTTGCGACAGCTACTGTTATTTTCAGCTTACTGGTATATACATACAGCTGAACCTGACACTAACTGATACATAAGCTTGTGCTTCCCCGATTTTTTCCACCCACCTACCATATGCTTGCTTTCATTTGCGTATAACACCAAAGATATGCAGGCCTAAAGTCAAGTCTTGGGATCTGCAGCAGTTGCTCTTGCAAGGTCCTGGTGTGTGTGTGTGTGTGTGTGTGTGTGTGTGTGTGTGTGTATGTGTGTGTGTGAGAGAGAGAGAGAGAGAGAGAAAGGGAGATCTTGAGCCATTTTAACCCTCCGGGTCTCATTTTCCACGACTTTAAAAGGAAGGGGTTAGGCTGAACATTATGGCTGATGCCTGTAATCCCAGCACTTTGGGAGGCCAATACAGAAGGATTGCTTGAGGCCAGGAGTTCAAGACCAGCCTGGGCAACATAGTGAGACCCCCCCCTCCCCGCAACTCTACAAAAAATGTTTAAAATTAGCCAGGTGGTGGCACCTGCCTGTAGTCCTAGCTACTGAGGAGGCTGAGGTGAGAGGATTGCTTGAATCCAGGAGATTGAAGTTGCAGAAAGCTATGATCACACCACTGCACTCCGGCCTGGTGACAGAGTGAGACCCTGTCTCAATAATAATAATAAAACAAATAAAAGGAAGCAGTTGATCTAGATCAAGGATTGGCACACAACAACCTGTAGGCCAAATCCAGCCACTATCTGTTTTTGTGACTAAAGTTTTATTGAAACACAATCATATTCATTTATGTATTATATATGGCTGCTTTAACACCATAACAGCTGAGTTGGATAGTGCAGTGAAGACCATATCGCCCACATAGCCTAGACTATCTTGCCCTTTTCAGAAGAAAATTGTCTATCCGTGGTCTAGATCAGTGATTTCAAACTGTTCTACAGACAACTAAGGTTCTGTGAAGGTATCTCAGGGAAAAGGGAGGAACTGAGAGTGGGGCTCCAACCCATCTTCCTACTAAGACTACACCTCTTTTTGTTGTAATTAACTAGTTGGATTTTATTTAAACATTTTATTATGGAAGTTTCCAAAAATATCTGAAAATAAAGGGAATAATATCATGAAACTCATACACTCATCTCCCAGCTTCAAGAATTACAAACTCGTGCTTGCTTCGACAGCACATATACTAAAATTGGAATGATACAGAGAAGATTAGCACAGCCCCTGCATAAGGATGACACGCAAGTTTGTGAAGCATCCCATATTTTTTTGTTAATTAAAAAAATTTAAAAAAAAAGAATTACCAACTCATAGCCAGTTTTGCTGCATCTCCCACTGCCTGCCCTCACCCCCCTCCACCCACAGGGTTATTCTGAAACAAATATCAGCATCATTTCATTTTATTATTGCATTTCTTTTCCTCCTCCTCCTTCTTCTTCTTCTTCCTCTTCTTAAACAGTCTTGCTCTGTTGCTTAGGATGCAGTGCAGTTGCACAATCTCATCTCACTGCAACCTCTGCCTCCTAAGTTCAAGCAATTCTCCTGCCTTAGCCTCCTGAGTAGCTGGGACTACAGATGTGGCCACCCCTCCTGAATAATTTTTGTGTTATTATATTTCTTCTAAGAGATAGGATTAAAAAAAAACCTATCCATCATGACACCTAAAAGTTAATACAAATTTCTTAATAATCATAAAATATCCAGTGTTCAAATTTCCTCTATTGCTATTTATTTATTTATTCTTTTTTTAGGCCCTTGGTTTGTTCAAATCAGGATGCAAACAAAGTCCATCCATTACATTCGGTTGATGTTTCTTATGTCTTTTAGTCTGTAGCAAACCTACTCCTGCCCTGTTTTGTTTTTCTCCTTGCAAATTATCTATTGAAGAAGTTGGGTCTTTTGTGTAGGAGGGTCTTCTGTAATTCTAGATTTTACTGAGTGCATCCCATGATGCAATGTGATCCTCAGTCCCCTGAAGTTCCTGTAAAATGGTGGTTAGGTTTATGCTTCATCAGAACAAGCTTTGATTTTTTGCTGACAATCTTTCATAGATGGTGCTGTGAAATCCTCTTATATAATATCAGGCAGCACATAACATCTGCTTGTCTTTCCGTGTGTAATCAACATGAAGAGATGGATTCAGGTGTTATCAGACTAGTCCATCCTATAAACTTCCCATCAGCTCTTCAACTCATGGTTTTAGCAGACATCAATGATTATTGTTGTGTCCATTATTTCTTTTAATCATAAAAGTCATACATGTAGGCCAGGTATGGTGGCTCACACTTGTAATCTCAGCACTTTGGGAGGCTGAGATGTGTGGATCACCTGAGGCCAGGAGTTCTAGACCAGACTGGTCAACATGATAAAACCCCATCTCTACTAAAAATACAAAAAATTGGCTGGGTGCGGTGGCTCTTGCTTGTAATCCCAGCATTTTGGGAGGCTAAGGTGAGCTGATCACAAGGTCATGAGTTTGAGACCAGCCTAGCCAATATGGTGAAACCTGTCTCTACTAAAAATACAAAAAATTGCATGGCATGGTGGCAGGTGCCTGTAGTCCCAGCTACTTGGGAGGCTGAGGCAGGAGAATCACTCTAACCTGGGAGGTGGATGTTTCAGTGAGCTGATATTGTGCCACTGCACTCCAGCCTTGATTACAGAACGAGACACCATCTCAAAAAAAAAAAAAAAAATTAGCCAAGTATGGTGGGTGGTACACACCGGTAATCCCAACAACTCGAGAGGCTGAGGCATAAGAATCTCTCGAACCTGGGAGACAGAGGCTGCATTGAGCCAAGATTGTGCCATTGCACTCCAACCTGGGCGACACAGCAAGACTCTGTCTTAAAAAAAAAAAGTTATACATAGTAAATTGTGAAAAAAACAACCAAATATCCATCTAAGGGAGACTGAAAAGATAAGAGCAGTAATTATATCACACCATATTTATACATCAGGCAATACAGCAGTCAGAATTTAAAATCTAAATATATCATTTGGGGAGGCATACATATGTGTTAAAAGTACAAAAATATGTATAGGAATGATAAACTCCAAATTTAAGTTATTGGTTACTTCTTTTTGTATGGGAGAATGAGGAATAGGACTGGGTTTCCATTATATATATAATTCAATTATATCTATGTGTGTGCATTTTGTTTATTAAGAGAGAGAGAGAGAGGTCGGTCTGTATGAACTATTTATTGCAAAATGTTAAGATTTGTCAAAACCAGGAGGTGTTAACTTTATTATCTCTACAGTTTCTTTATATGCTTAAAATATTTTCTCATTTTTTAAAAAGGACTTGATATATAAACATGGAAAATATTGCCAAGTCAAAAGGATGCATAATGAAAAATACATTCTGTTCATTTCAGACCCATGGTCCTCCTCAGAGACACTGATTATTACCCATTTCATATGCATCTTTCAGGAAATGTCTATGCAAATGAAAGACTTAAACCCAAAAGAGCTACTCCACTCAGAAGAACTACTTTAAATATTTTTTTATTCAAGACCAGCCAGACCTACATGGTGAAACCCCATCTTTACTAAAAATATGAAAGTTAGTGGTGGTACATTCCTGTAATCCCAGCTACTCAGGAGGCTGAGGCAGGAAAATCGCTTGACCTGGAAGGCAGAGGTGGCAGTGAGCCGAGATGGCGCTGCTGCATTCCAGCCTAGGTGACAGAGCGAGACTGTCTTGCTCCAATACCTAGGTGCAGTGATATGATCATAGCTCACTGCAGACTCAAACTCCTGGGCTCAAGCAGTCCTCCCACCTCAGCCTCCTGCATATTTGGGACTACAGGTACATACTATGCACAGCTAATTAATTCAGAAAACCATGAGCCATCTTTACACACATGGACATCTCCCTGTGGGAGGCAGCTTGTAGAATGAGGACTTCCATTTGGGAAGTCTACTTTTTGGGCTTTTATTTTGGAGACTCACTGGAAACCGGTCTTTGTTTTCCCTGTCAATAAACCTGAACCTATCTGGTTAATCTTTTCTTTTTCTTTTTCTTTCTTTTTTATTTATTTATTTATTTATTTTGAGATGGAGTCTTGTTCTGCCACTCAGGCTGGAGTGCAATGGCATGATCCCGGTTCACTACAACATGCACTTCCAGGGTTCAAACAATTCTCCTGCCTCAGCCTCCCAAGTAGCTGGGATTACAGGTGCCTGCTACCACACTTGGCTAATTTTTGTATTTTCTTTTGTAGTAGAGGTGGGGTTTCACCACATTGGCCAGACTGGTCTCAAACTTCTGACCTCAGGAATTACAGGCATTTGTGCCACCACGTCCAGCTAATTTTTGTATCTTTAGTAAAGATGGGTTTCACCATGCTGGCCAGGCTGGTCTTGAACTCCTGACCTCATGATCTGCCCACCTCAGCCTCCCAAAGCACTGGGATTACAGACATGAGCCACCGTGACTGGTCTGGTTAGTCTTTTCTGACTGGTGATCTCATAGGCCTCGTCTGTTTAACTAGTGTCAGCTTTGGGGAATGGCTGCTTATCTCTTCACGTTTCCTCTCCAGGGTTACTAGGATCAATTTTCACATACCAAACAATTTGCATTAAGTCAGACTATCCCAAACATATTGTCAAAGTTTGGTGAAAATCAGCCCAGCCATTTTCTTGTGATGGAGTATACACATAGACAAGATGTCACAAACTTCATTTTATTACGTGGACAGATCCCCCACTGCTCCCCTGCTCTGACCTTTAGGGGGATAAAAAGAGAGAGAAAAGAACTTTAAAAATGAGAGCACACTCAGTTCACTGTTCTGTACTTGTCTTTTCCCCCTGCTTTTTACTATATCTTAGTTTCATATCAGTTCATATGGTTTTGCCCTCGTATTTAAAGTGCAAATACTGGTTCAGTATTATTTATGAATATACTGGCTTGTTAACATGGGCTAAAATTAGTAATAATCTACCTATTCTTTCTAAAAGAACATGTTGATTTCTGTTAAGTATAGGGTGACCAACTCATTCCTTTGCCTGGAATTTTCTGTTTTAGCACTTAAAATCCTATATCCCAGGAAACCTAAGCAAACTGGGATATTTGGTCACCATATTTAAGTTCCAAATAAACATTAGACAAGTTTGAATAGGAGATGGTAAATTTTAACAAGACAAGTAGTAATCTTGGCCTCTGCCCTAAAATGGAACTGTTAACCAAACCCTGTCCATATAAAATAAAGATTTTCTCAGAACTTGTGCTGTTATTGTTGGGAGGTGCCTTATGCTTTTAGATGGCAGAATAGTATTCCATTGTATGACTTCACCATAATTTTATTAAATCTGTTTCTTACTGATGGGCTTTTCGTGTCTTTCCAGAGTTGTGCTACAATAAACAAGTCTGCCATAAATGTCTTTATTCATCTGTTCTGTAAACTGGCAAATTCTGCGTTAATAATTTGTTTTGAAAATAAGGTCTTCCTGCTAAAAACAAAACTCAAAAAGCCACAGGATTAAAGAGTCTTTCATCTTGGCCCTTCTGTGAGTCTCCTTTTCTTCAGGTGACTGACTGGGCTTCGGATGGGTGTAAAATGGGTTGGCAGCCAGGGCCCTGGGAAGAAAGCCCAGGCAAAGAGGAGAGGCTTCCTGGGGTGCATGAGGGAGAAAAACAGCCCACTGCTATGGTTCCCAGCATGAGGGGGTTGTTTATCAAGGCGCTGGAAGAGGAGTTGGCCAGACTTTGAGAGGTCCAGTGTTGGCTGGGAGCAAGGCTGAGAGACTGGAGCCATTCAGCTGTGTTCTAAAAGGAGGAGGGAAAGGAAGGAAAAACAAGTCAAGACACACACTGGGTGGCTGCTGGCTGGCCAGGGATCCTGGTACAATAAGTCTGGTGCCAGGCTGTGGGGCCCAGCCAGCTCTCCCTGGGGAACCCACCTCAGACTGGCTTAGATCAGCTCTGCAGTGGCTTCTTGGGGCTATTAGAAATGGATTTTTACAGAGTAGGAGATGATTCAGTACTTTTCCAAAGGGATGGCTACCCGGGCCAGAAAGGTGACTTTCCAGCCACGTTGTCTATCCTATGTATATTAATACATACTTTATCCATCAAAGAGGTGGTAGTATCATTTGCCAAACTGTTACGTGCAGAATGCTGTTGGTAAAACATGAGCTCCTAAAGCCGAAACAAGTTTGAAAAATGCCACGCCCATCAAAATCAAGCAAAATTATTTACTGTAGAGATTTTCAGATCCTTCAGCATACTAATACTGTACTTGAGACTTTTCATAAAGGAGATAAAGTATGCACCTGTTTCCCAAACTTTTAGTCCTTGGAACCCCTTTTTCTCCCCCACGGAACACGTAGTCACATCTTTGCTAATGTTGTCTGCCAATTCTAATCTATAGGGAAAGGCAGAAACGGCCTGACCCAGAAACTTTCAAGAATCTGAGATAAAGAAGGCTGTGGAATCTGGCCAGTGAGTTATCTTGGACACTGCCATCTCCTACACAAAAGCATGATGGGCGTCTGTCATTATATAAAATAATTGACTTTTAGCCAAGCGCGGTAGCTCATGCCTGTAATCCCAGGACTTTGGGAGGCCAAGGCGGGCGGATCACAAGGTCAGAGTTTGAGATCAGCCTGGCCAATATGGCCAAACCCTTTCTCTACTAAACAACCAAAAAAATTGGCCAGTCATGGTGGTGCCTGCCTGTAATCCCAGCTACTCAGGAGGATGAGGCAGGAGAATCGCTTAAACCCGGGAGGCGGAGGTTACAGTGAGCCGAAATTGCACCACTGCACTCCAGCCTGGGTGACAGAGCGAGACTCTATCTTAAAAATAAATAATTGGCTTTCATGAGCATGAAGGATTCTCCAGAAATTGAGTTAGGAGCAGCTGCATGCTGATCAGAACAGTCTAGCGAAGATGGCCAAGAAAGCTGGGGCTTGCCTGCATCTCTGCATTTCACACCTCTGATCTCCAGAGACTCAGCATCACCCTTAGCCACAGTGATCTCCAAGGCCCTCTGTGTGTCAGGCTCAGTGCACACAGTACCTATGGGGGAGATGCCCTGGTGCTGGGTTCTGAGGCAGCCTAAGACGATCACTTCATCCAATCATCCAATCGGTATCCCCACTATGTCACTCTGTGTCTGACCCCACTTTTGCTGACGTGTTTCTTTGTGTTAAAATGTAAAGCCATCTGGGAAGAACCATTGTTAAGGTCCTTGGTAGCATCTTTCCCTTGAGATTTGGGTGGAAAGAGGCAGGTTTTGTGTTTGTTGAAGATAGAATGTCCCGTACTAGAGACTTTATTTGCAAGTCTTTTCCATCCTTGAGTCATTGCACATGGCTGGTACCTTGTATCTAGGATTGCTTCCCCGGAAACAGATTGGAAAATGAAATGTTAAAAAGTCAAGGAGAACATGAGTTCTAGTCCACTCTACCTCTAATTTGCTAGTTGACATTAGAAAGTCATTTTGTATATATAAATACATCAAAACATCATGTTATACACCATAAATATCTACAATTTTTATTTGTCAGTTTTAAAACAAGAAGTTCTTTCCCCTCTCTGACTTCATGTTCTTCCTCTGTCAAATGAGGGGGTCAGACTATTTCAGTTATTGGCCAACTTTTTTATTAGAAGAAGCCTTCTGTCAAGCAAAGTCTTTTTTTTTAAATTTTATTTATTTATTTATTCCCGACCCCCTTCTCCAAGCAAAGTCTTAAACAGCATCTCAAATAAAACAGATAAAAGTAGTCTTTGGCCAAAATGTTTTTTAAGGAAATGTTGTGTCATGACTGTATAACAGAATATGTTTACTGTACAAGTTGGGACAGAGGTTGCTTTTAGAAGCAAGGAGGTGGTTGTGATTGGGACACAGCACACAGAGGGCTCCTAGGGTGGCTGCAAACTGTTATTTTTTGACCTGAGTGGTTTTCCTTAGGGTTATTCGGTAAGCTCTTTTTATATTTATATTATGTTACTAATTCATTATACAGTCAATCACTGAGAACACAAATATGTCAATTACATTTAGCTGCAAAAGGCACAAAACCCCAAACAGAAGTGGCCTCAATAAGACAGAATTGTATGTCTCTTTTATGTAAATGAAATCTGGAGGTGAGCAGTCCAGTGCACTCACTATAAGCAAGTGACTCAGTAAGGTAACTCAGTGATTATCAGGACCAAGCCTCCTTCTCTCTGTCAGTTCAAAGTCCAAGATGACTGATTGAGTTCTGCCATCATGTCCATGTTAGAGCTAGCTAGAAGAAGGAGAAGAGCATTCTCATTCACTTGAAGAAAACTCAGAAGTCACACTCACAACCTTTGCTTACATCCCATTGACTAAAGCATAATTGCACTGCCTTATCTATGTGCAAGGAAGGCTGGGAGAGGAAGTTTAATCAGGGCACTATGGCCTCATTCAAGTGTAGTTTCTACAACTAAGGAAAAAGGGGACCACTAGCAGAATCTACCACAATGTATTAATGAATTTTGGTCTCTGATTGTTCACATTTGACAGATGACTGATTTAGGTGTCTTTGTTGTTGTTCAGCCACGATTGTAAATGCAGTTTCTGGTATACAAAATAAGGTGAATTTTAATAGTTTGTGGAATTGCAGAAGTACAGAATGTGACTTTAAAAACCCTGAACCAGAAACTCCCTAAGAGCTTTTCTAGCTTTGACATTCCAGAATTCTATGGAAGTCCTGCCCCCGTATATGAGCTTACAGAGGGTTTTCTCTCTGGAGACTGGCAGGGGTGTTCTTGTTGCCTTCAGGACTGAGAACTGTGCTCATTGTGTAAGTTAGCACAGCCCTAGCCAAGTATCATGAAAAGCGCTCTGTCATTCAGCAGTCTTCCCTCTTGGGCTGGGAGTTCCCCAGAGGTGATATAGTTTACTGAGGCATTGAAAACTCAGGTATCCAAGCAGCAACAGCTTCTTAGTGGGGAGTGGCTCAGACTTTCTCTCCAGAGTTTCAGAGATTGTTATAGTAGAATCAACCCTTATTTCAACCCTTTTCATTTTTCAGAGGAGGAAGCATGGATCCAAAGAGGCTGAGAAATTTACTTGATGTGACCAGCAACTTACAGCAGGATTGGGCCTAGTACTAACTTGTTCCGATGCTTTCTTTCTTGTCATTTTACAGATGAAACTGCAACCTAGAAAGGTAGCTTGCCCAGGGCTACTTTGTTACTCAAAATGGATCAGAATTTGAGTGTAGACAATGCACTACAGAGGCTGCACTTCAGCTTCTTTGCTAAGAACTAATGCCTCCCACTGTGTGAGAATAGACTTTTGTGAGAATAGAGCTGCCCGAGCAACCTGCAACAAGTCTCTGCCACAGCTTTCTAGGTTGTGCTCACAGTGGCATTGCAGCAGCAGGGCCTATCTGCCTGCTGTCACTTACTTTTCCCTAGGAAGGGGGCTGGGGAAACCATCTGTTGGGCCTCATGGACAACAGGAAAGTCTCAGGATGAGAGGCACTTTGGAGAATCACTGGAGCAACTCTAGTGGTCCAGCTGGTCGGCTTTTCAGGCTTCTCCTTATCCTCCAGTACAGAAGGCTTTTAATCCAGTCAGAGGTAGAGGGAGGATGGGATGGGCTAATGGACCTGAGAGGAGACTTCATATCTTAGAGGATGTTCCAGAAGGACCTCGAGACAGAGGGTGTTGTTTTTGTCCTTATTCCAACAACTCTTCTGAGAGGATAGTTGGGGCTGGAGGATGCTGTGCAGCCTGTTTAGAGGGCAGGGAAGTTGGAATAATGTGAGGGAACCAGTAGGGCTGACCTCCTGCCACTGTAAAGAACATGACCCTGGGAAATCCCAAAGCTTCACATGGCTCAGTCTGTGCAGAGCCACACTGAAGAAAACAAGTATCACAGTTACGTTACAAACCATTTAAAAGCTCTACAATTGGCCGGGCACGGTGGCTTATGCCCATAATCCCAGCACTTTGGGAAGACGAGGCCAGTGGATCATGAGGTCAGGAGTTCGAGACCAGCCTGGCCAGCATGGTGAAACCCCATCCCCACTAAAAATACAAAAAATTAGCTGGGCATGGTGGCATGCCTGTAATACCAGCTACTCGACAGGCTGAAGCAGGAGAATTGCTTGAACCCACAAGGCGGAGATTGCAGTGAGCTGAGATTGCGCCATTGCACTTTAGCCTGCATGATGGGGCAAGACTCCATCTCAGAAAAAGAAAAAATAAATAAATAAAAGCTCTACTATCTTCATTTTTTTATATCCCTAAGAGTATGAAAAGGGATCTAATTAATAATTCATAGAAAACTCCATTTCAGGCTGGGTGTGGTGGTTCACGCGTATAATCCTAGCACTTTGGGAGGCTAAGGCAGGAAGGAGGATTATTTGAGCCCAGGAGTTAGAGACCAGCCTAGGCAATAGGCTCTATTTTAAAAAAATTATAAAATAGCTGGCATGGTGGTGCACACCTATAGTCCCAGCTATTTGGGTGGTTGGGGAGCTGAGGCGGAAGAATCACTTGACTCCAGGAGGTTGAGGCTGCAATGACCCTGTTCATGCTGCTGCACTCCAGTCTGGGCAGCAGAACAAAACTCCTGTCTCAAAAACAAAACAAAACAAAAAACTCCATTTTGACCAGACACTGTGGTTCATGCCTGTAATCTCAGCACTTTGGGAGGCCAAGGCAGGAGGATAGCTTGTGCCCAGGAGTTCAAAACCAGCTCTGGCGGCAGGCATAGTGAGACCCCGTCCCTATAAAAAAATTTTTAATTAGATGAGCATGGTGACTTGCGCCTGTAGCCCCACCTTCTTAGGAGGCTGAGACGGGAGGATTACTTAAGCCCAGGAGTTCAAAGTTATAGTGAGCTATGATCGTGCCTCTGCATTCCAGCCTGGGTGATAGAGCAAGACTCTGTCTCAAAAAACAAACAAACAAAAAATACTTAGATCATACTAACTCCAGAGTCTGCTCATGCTCACATTGATCCTCCCCAACTCACCTCCCTGCCATCTCCAAGAAAGAGAAAAAGTCTTGAAGAGGCCCAGCCCCTAGAAGAATTCAAGACTACATCCAAGAATTCAACTACATTCAAGAAGAATGTAGTTCTTCACATGCCTCAGAAGAGTAAGGGCCAACTACAGTTTGCTGAAAGTTGGAGGAGCTTCCCCTACATAGCTTGGCTATAGAGTCATCAAAATGATTTTTATGACCCAGACAGCAGCCCCAGACACTGAAGCCAGAAGAAACTTTCTCCCCCCGTAAGGCTCCTCTTCACCCCGTCACATGTCTTTCCTCTCTACCTCCCGCTTTGAAATTCCCCCTCAGCCACACACATAAGGAATATCATCTTCTTTCTCTTAAAGGGACAATTATTGTTCACTTTGTCTCATAGATGTGAGAAGATGTCATTTACCTGTTGGGTAAACAGGATGTCTCCTCCGAGTCAGAAATGGATTTCTTCTGTGGAAAGTGACAGAAAACCCAACCCAAACCAGTATAAGCAAAAGGAGATTTATTGGCTCATGGAAAGGAGAAGTCCAGGAGCAGGGCTGTATGTAACATAAGAGTACATTCTGCTGACACCTGATTCCAGCAGCTATTACCTCACTTTGCAAGCAATCTGGCCATGTGAGGATGGTGTTGGGTTGCATCATCAGGCTGCAGTTCCTTCTGTGAGCCTCTCCTTCTGGATTCCATTATCCTGGGGCTCCACTTTGTATTGTATACGCCATCCAAGAAGGATGAAGACGGACAAAGGGCAAAGTCTCCCCCTTTCACAAGCTTCCCCAGAAACTCCATGCACTGATTTCTGCTTATAAGTTCATTGGTGAGAAGCACATCCCATGGCCTCTCTGCAGTGCAAAGGGGTCTAGAAAGATAAATATTTTGAGCTGGACACAGAGCTCTCTATCAGTTGAGAGCCTGTTGATTAGGCAGAAGAGGAGAATGGATGTTGAGCAGACAAATAACAGTGTCTGCCCCAGGCTAGTTTAGGGTCTTGGACCACTGTTCCAAGATGAGTATCTTCTGTGTCTCTTTCTTTGTCTTTCTTTCTCTCTGTGTCTCTTAGTGTCTCTTTTTCTCTGTCTGTCTGCCCTTTTCTGTCTAGCTCTGTTTCTCTGTTTCTCTCTTTCTGTGTTTGTCTGCTGTCTCTGTTTCTCTCTCTCTCTCTCTCTCTCTCTCTCTCTCTCTCTCTCTCTCTCTCTCTCTCTCTCTCTCTCTCTCTCCCCTCTACTCTACTGTCTTTCCTGTTGGCCTCATGTTTATGCAGCCTCCCTCTGTGGCCTTGAGGAGGCTCCTGCCACTCGAGATCTCACATGCACTCCTAGTCAAGCCCAGGAGAAGGCCAGATTCTCTGTTGCAGTCCTATATCCCATCTCACATCCATCCCTGAAAGAGTTACTATGGCCCTGGGGAATGGCATGCTTAGCCTAGTCACATGCCCTTTTTCTAAGTGGGGCTAAGAGTGTAGGAGAGGGTATCAGCCAAGAGGAAAATCAAGGCATAGTTCCCAAGAAAGGGAAATGGATGCTGGTGGCCCCAAATCAAACCCAATAAATCATAAATGAACTTCTACTGAAGAATCTTAGACATCATCCTATTAAAAGATTTTTAAATCACTGAAAGTGTGTCAGAGCTTCCTTAAACATTTGATTAAAATTATGGTTTTTTTTTTTTTTTGAGATGGAGTTTTGCACTTGTTGCCCAGGCTGGAGTGCAATGGCGAGATCTTGGCCCACTGCAACCTCTACCTCCTGAGTTCCAGCGATTTTCCTGCCTCAGCCTCCTGAGTTGTGGGATAACAGGTCCCCACCACCATGCCTGCCTAATTTTTTTTTGTATTTTTAGTGGAGATGGGGTATCACCATGTTGGTCAGGCTGGTTTTGAACACCTGACCTCAGGTGATCTGCCCGCCTCAATCTCCCAAAGTGCTGTGATTACAAGTGTGAACCACCCCACCCCTCCCCACCCACTCCTTGTTTTGAGACGAAGGCTCACTCTGTTGCCCAGGCTGAAGTGGTACAATCTTGGCTCATTGCAACCTCCAATTCCCATGTTCAAGAGATTCTCCTGCCTCACCCTCCCCCACCCACTCCTTGTTTTGAGACAATGGCTCACTCTGTTGCCCAGGCTGGAATGAAGTGCAATCTCAGCTCACTGCAACCTCTAACTCCCACGTTCAAGTGATTCTCCTGCCTCAGCTTCCCAAGTAGCTGGGACTACAGATGCGCACCACCACACCCAACTAATTTTTGCATTTTTAGTAGAGACAAGGTTTCACTGTGTTGGACAGGCTGGTCTTGAACTCCAGACCTCAAGTGATCTGCCCGCCCCGGGCTCCCAAAGTTCTGGGATTACTAACGTAAGCCACTGTGCCTGGCTAAAATCCATGTTTTAGATCAGCAGTTCCCAGGTACAGTCTGGGGTCCCTTTAAGGGTCTTGTAGGCCTAAACTATTTCATAATATTACTAAAAGTAAATAACATGTTATTTACTTTTATCATTCTCATTCTCTTATATGTGCACAGTAGAGTTTTTGAGAGGTTACATGACCCATGACTACCTACATGCAATGACACCGTTGTTCTGATGACTAATGAGATGCGAACTTCTGCATTCTTAGGTTTTAAAAAGTCCTTAGGTCAGCTGGGCATGGTGGCTCACACCTGTTATCCCAGCACTTTGGGAGGCCAAGGCAGGCGGATCACCTGAGGTCAGGAGTTCGAGACCAGCCTGGCCAACATGGTGAAACCCCATCTCTACCAAAAAATACAAAAACTTAGCTGGATGTGGTGGTGCACTCCTGTAATCCCAGCTACTTGGGAGGCTGAGGCAGGAGAATCGCTTGAACCCAGGAGGTGGAGGTTGCAGTGAAACGAGAACATGCCACTGCACTCCAGTCTCAAAAGTCCTTAGGTCAATTAGTCTGTCACCTTTGTGCTATTAGGTTAACTTATTTTTGTTTTTTTTTTTGAGACTGAGTCTTTGGAGTCTTTCTCTGTCTCCAGGCTGGAGTGCAGTGGTGTGATCTTGGCTCACTGCAACCTCCAGCTCCTTGGTTCAAGCAATTATCCTGCCTCAGCCTCCTGAGTAGCTGGGATTATGGGCATGTGTCACCATGCCTAGCTAATTTATGTATTTTTAGTAGAGACAGGGTTTTACCATGTTGACCAGGGATGGTCTCAATCTCTTAATCTCATGATCCTCCCACCTCAGCCTCCTAGAATGCTGGGGTTACAGATGTGAGCCACTGTGCCCGGCTTTATTCTCTATTTAATTGCCAATTCAAGAAATATTGACAAATAAAATCTACTAAATAAAAGTTTATTGGAATTAATAATAATTTTTAAGGAAATAAAGGGGCCCTGAGACCAAAAGTTTAAGAACTGCTGTTTTAGATACAAAGTTTGCTTGGAAATCTTAAATAAGGAGCAATAGACACACTTATAAATGTTATGTATCAAATTTTAACTTGTTTGGCTAGATGAGATGGCTCATGCCTGTAATCCCAGCACTTTGGAAGGCCAAGACAGGAGGATTGCTTCATGCCAGAAGTTCAAGACCATTTCAGGTCAACATAGTGAGAGCCTGTCTCCACAAAAAAGGAAAAAAAAGTAGGAGTGATAGCACAAGCCTGTAGTCCTGGCTACTCTGGAGGCTAAGGCAAGAGGATCGCTTAAGCCCAGGAGTTCGAGGCTGCAATGAACTATGATCACCACTGCACTTCAGCCTGGGCAGCAGAGTGAGACTCTGGAAAAAAAAAGTATTTGAAGGCTTCATCAGTTTTGCTTTTCTATCAGTCAGGTTGAGCTGCAAGTGACAGAAAACAAAATAGCAATGTCTTCAACAATATAGAAATTTGTTTTGCCCTCACACAAAAATTGGATGCACTTTGATTGGATCATATTTTTTGGCTAGGTGCACTGGCTGACACCGGTAATCTCAGCATGTTGGGGGGCCAAGGTGAAAGGATCACTTGAGGCTAGGAGTTTGAGACCAGACTGGCCAACATGGTAAAACCCCGTCTCTACTGAAAAATACAAAAATTAGCCAGATATGGTAGCGTACACCTGTAATCCCAGCTACTCAAGAGGCTGAGGCAGAAGAATCACTTGAACCTGGCTGCAGTGAGCAGAGATCACACCATTGCACTCCAGTCTGGGTGACAGAATGAAACTCTGTCTCAAAAAAAAAAAAAGAAAAGAAATAATAAAGATCAGAACATAAATAAATAAAATTGAAATGAAGAAAACAATACAAAACCAAAAGTTGGCTTTTTGAAAAGATAAACAAAAAAGAGAAAAGGCCCAAATAAATAAAATCAAAGATGAGAAAGGATACACTACAACTATTACTGCAGAAATTCAGAGGATCATTAGTGGTTATCATGAGCGACTATGCACTAATAAATTGGAAAATCTAGAAGAAATGGATAAATTTGTAGACACATACAACTTACCAAGATTGAACCATGAAGAAATCCAAAACCTGAATAGAACAATAACAATAACGAGATCAAAGCCATAATAAAAAGTCTTCCAACAAAGAAAAGCCCAAGACCTGAAGACTTCACTGCTAAATTCTACCAAGCATTTAAAGAACTAATAACAATCCTAATCAAACTATTCCAAAAATTAGAGGAGGAGGAAATACTTCCAAACTCATTCCGAGGCCAGTATGAACCTGATAGCAAAACCAGACAGACATACCAAAGAAGAAAAGCACAGCCAAATATTCCTGACGAATATTAATGCAAAAATCCTCAAGAAAATACTAGAAAAACTGAATTCAACAACACGTTAAAAAGATCATTCATTATGACCAAGTGAGATTTATCCCAGGGAGGCAAGGATGATTCAACATATGCAAATCAATCAACATGATATATCATATCAACAAAATGAAGGACAAAAGTCATATAATCATTTTATAAATTTCAACATCTCTTCATGATAAACACCTTAACAAAACTGGGTATAGAAGGAACACGCCTCAAAATAACAAAAGTCATATATGACATACCCACAACTAATATCCTACTGAATGGGGAAATCCTGAAAGCCTTTTCTATAAGATTTGGAACATAACGAGAATGCCCACTGTCACCACTGTTATTCAACATAATGCTGGAAGTCCTAGCTAGAGCAATCAGATAAAAGAAAGAAAGTGTATCCAAATTGGAAAGGAAGAAGACAAATTATCCTTGTTTGAAGATGACATGATCTTGTATTTGGAAAAACATAAAGACTCCACAAAAAAACTATTAAAACTGATAAATAAATTCAATAAAGTTGCAGGACACAAATCAACCTACAAAAATCAGCAGCATTTCTATATGCCAACAACAAATAATCTGAAAATGAAATAAAAAAAAGTAATCCCATTTACAGTAGCTACAAGTAAATGAAATACCTAGGAATTAACTTAACCAACAAAGTGAAAAATCACTGCAATGAAAACCATAAAACACTGATGCAAGAAACTAACGAGAACACCAAAAATATTGAAAGATATTCCATGTTTGTGGATTAGGAGAATCAATATTGTTAAGACATCCATATTATGCAAAGCAATCTAGAGATTTAATGCAATTCCTATCAAAATACCAATGACATTTTTCACAGAAACAGAAAAAAAAAGTTCTAGAATTTATATGGAACTACAAAAGACTCAGGATAGCCAAAGCTATCCTAAGAAAAAGAACAAAACTGGAGATCTACAGTATAATGATAGTATGATTATAACTGTATACTATACCTCAAACTGTCTTTAAATTATACTATAAAGCTATAGTTATCAAAATGGCATAGTAATGGCATCAAAACAGACACATAGACCAATAGAACAAAACAGAGAATCCAGAATTAAATCCATACATCTACAGTAAATTCATTTTCAACAAAGTTACCAAAAACATACAGTGGGGAAAGAACAGTCTCTTCAATAAATGGTGCTGGGAAAACTGGATATCCATATGCAGAAAAATGAAACTAGACCTCTATCTCCCATATTACACAAAAGTCAAATCAAAATAAATTAAATACTTAAATTTAAGATGTCAAACTATGAAACTACTACAAGAAAACATTGAAGAAACTCTCCAGGACGTTGGAGTGGGCAAGATTTCTTGAGAAATACTCCACAAGCACAGGCAACCAAAGCAAAAATGGACAAATGGGATAGCATCAAAATTAAAACACTTCTGCACAGCAAAGAAAACAATCAGCAGAGTGAAGAGGAAACCCATGGAATGGAATAACATACTTCCAAACTACCCATCGGACAAGGCATTCATAAGCAGAATATATAAGGAGCTCAAACAACTCTATAGGAAAATAATCTAACAATCTCTAATAATTAGATTATTATTAGAAAATAATCTAATAATCTAAAATTAAAAATTTGCAAAAGCTCTAAATAGACATTTCTCAAAAGATGGCATACAAATGGCAAAGAGGTACATGAACAGGTGTTCAACATCACTGTATGTCAACGAAATGCAAATCAAAATTACAATGAGATATCATTTCACCTACCTCAGTTAAAATGATTTTCATCCAAAAGACAGACAATAACAACTGCTGGTGAGGATGCAGAGAAAAGGGAACCCTCATATAGTACCACCACTATGGAGAACAGTTTGGAGGCTCCTCAAAAAACTAATACTAGAGCTACCATAAGTTTCAGCAATCCTACTCCTGGGCATATACCCAAAAGAAAGGACATTAGTATGTTGAAGAGATATCTGCACTCCCATTTTTACTGCAACATTATTCACAATAGCCAAGATTTGGAAGCAACCTAAGTGTCCATCGACAGACAAATGGGTTTTTTAAAAATGTGGTACGTATACACAATGGGATACTATTCATCTATAACAAGAATGAGATCCTGTCATTTGCAGCAACATGGGTAGAACTGAAGTTCATTTTGTTACATGAAATAAGCAAGGCACAGAAAGACAAACTTTGCATGCTGTCACTTATTTGTGGGAGCCAAAAATTAAAACAATTGAACTCATTGGGATACAAAGAGAAGGATGGTTACCAGAAGCTGGGAATGGTAGTGAGGGAATTGGGGGGAAGTGAAAATGGTTAATGGGTTTCAAAAAAAAAGTTGGAAAGAATGAATAAGACCTAATATCTGCTAGCACAATAGGGTGACTACAGTGAAAAATAATTTAATGCTAAAAGGGTATAATTAGATTGTTTGTAACACAAAGGATAAATCTGTAAGGTGATGGATATCCCAGGTACCCTGATGTGATTATTATGTATTGCATACCTGTATCAGAATAGTTCATGTAACCCATAAATATATACCTACTATGTACCCACAAAAATTAAAAATTAAAAAAAAACCTCCCCTTTCTATGATTTTGCTATCCTGGTGGTCTTTTGGATAACAATGTAAACATATATACACTTACATACATTTTAAGTAAATTTTAAAACACATAAAGTAATATTTTAGAAAGTACATAAACATAACAAAATAAATCTAAATTTATAAAATATGACTACTTTTAAAATTAGAATTCTGTGTATAATTTCATTTGGAATTATGGAACTGTTATTAAAGAGTTTGATAGCTGTGATCTTCTTCAGGTCCCAAACTAATCGATGTGTTTTGTTTGGATATCACTTTATTGTTAAACATTTTGAATTTTAAAGTCTTTAGACAGGGCTGCTACTCTTCAGTTTACCACAGGCTCCATTCTACCCTTTATTTTTCTTCCCTCTTACTGATATATAATAATTTCTATATTTGCAAGGTACATGTGAGTGTCACATGCAAAGAATGTGTAATGATCAACTCAGTGTACTTATGGTCTCATTACCTCATGCGCTTATCATTTTTATGTGTTGGTATTATTTCAAATCCTTTCTTCTAGTTTCTTCGAAATATACATAATATTGTTGCTAAATATAGTCATCCTAGTCTGCTATCAAACATTATAACTTATCTCTTCCATCTAACTCTGTTTGGACCCAGAACCAACCTCTATTTTTCCCTCACCCCTCCACTGCCATCCCCATGCTTCCCAGTCCCTGGTATCTATCTTCCCCACCCTCTTTTGTTAAACTGGGCTACATCACCACATCTTAGTTGTCATTTGGAGTAAATACCTGAGGTTCGTCATCTCACACCAAGGAAATTGATTACATGGACACACAAGTAGTGGGGTTAGGAGCTGCGACTTAATAGGCAAAAGTTAGAGAAAGGAGACTAGCTCTCTCTTCTGTGAAAGAGGGGCACCCCATTGGGACTTTAGCTGCTAAAAATGCACCAGATTTTATACACAGGCTTGAGGAGGCAGTGTCAATTTACATATGGCCCATAGATGGTTTAGACCAGGTGTGATGTTTACACAACATCAGGAAGCTGTACACCCCACCCTAATCTTGCAAATGAACTTTCAACTTGGTGGTGCTATGTTGTCTGCTCCTTACTGCACACATGGTTGGCAAGGAAAAGGAAAGATGGAGCTGTCATTTTGAACACTCCTAGTCCCCAGGTAGCCCCTTTCCTGCTGGCACAACTGCTGGCATTCACTGGTGCAAGCTTCTAGCTTGCCTTTGTATATCTGCAGCCAGATTTTATAGGCTGCTCTTTTTTAGAAAAGAAAATGATTTGGGGGCTGCCTTTCATTAAAAGGATGAGGGGAGGATTTCCATACCCTTTCTATCTGCCTAAAATAATGTATTCTTAACTCCTAGACCATTAACACCTGCCTGATTCCTGGAGACACCTGAAATTTCTATCAAGTTATACAGAGAGGAAAAAAACTTGTCTAAAGCCCAAAAAGTATTTGTGAACTTGAAAAAGACCAAGGTGGCTACGTGCTCTTATAGAGAATAATCTCTAAAGTTAGAATCAAGTGCAGATCACAGCGGAAGTTGATGTCTAATGTTGTAGAGTCTTGGAGGTGAGCTGAGAATTCTGGCTTTGACCACATGGGGAATGGAAAACCACCGAATGTCGAATTTTAAAGGATTTAGAAATGTTAGGGAGGTTTAGGGAGTGCCTCTTTAAAACCAAAGATCAAATAATTTGTTCTAGATGAGATTAGAACTAGGGCAGGTTAAAACAAGGCAGATAAGTATGCCCTATGATTAGTATTAATGGAGAAAAGAACTGGGTGTCTGCCAAGGGAATTTGGGAAAGTCTTCAAGAAAAACTATGGGTTAGATCCATTCTAGCACATTGGCCGTGTGTTTTTGTTTGTTTGTTTGTTTAATGGTCATTAATATTCCAAAGAACATTCAAAACAAGAATTTAATTGGTTTATTGGGAACCCCAAGGAAGCCCCAAGCATGGGCTTTTCAACCCAGAGAATGACTCAGAGGCCATAAGCTAAATGATCAGGGCCAAGGTTGGGTTTTCTGGGTTCTATGGGGAGGATAAAAGCAGGAGCCACAGAGAATCAACAGGAAGGTCACACTCCAGGATGGCTGGGCAAGCCAAGAAGTTGCTTGATTGGGTTGAGTGGACAAGGGGTAATAACATCGCTGCTATTTATTGAGGCTTTTTTGTGTGTCAGGCATTGCTAAATATTTTATAGGAATTTCTCTTCCTGAATCTTCTCACTACTATTTAAGTATAGGCACCATTGTGCCCATTCTAAGGAAAAAACTGGGATAGAGAAGTTAAAACCATTTGTTCTTTGAACTGATTCCTGTTGATGGGATGAATTGAAAAGTATATTTGGATTTCTAATGTTATCTCTCCTTAAAGGAAATGAGGAGGTTTGGGATGTTTACTCTAGTCGCACTTGCAGTGAGATAAGAAAGGTAGTAGGCTGGTGTCCTTTGTGCCTTGGCATTCATTGATCCTTTTTCCAGTAACAGCAGCTGGATTTCCCTCTGTAGGATCTCTCCTCCCAGGCTCAGGGCCTGTGTGTGGCTCGAGTGACTCCACCCCTGGCTTCAGGGAAAAGAATGGCCTGCAGCCTGGACAGTACATGCATTGCCTTCTCTGGTCCCAGGGAGGCAACGGCTGTTCTCCCAGCTGTTCTAAAACGCAGATGGCCTGGGGAGGAAGAGTCACGATATTTAAATAGGCATGAGATCTGGGAGAAAACAGCTCCACATTTTTTTGCAAAATGTGCCACAAGGCCAATATCTATTATTCTGAATAGCTAACATTCTCTTGGAAATGGTACATTTATAGTAGACCATAAGCTCTATGCAGGCAGGGAGCATGTCCAGCTGCATCCCAGCACCCAGAGAAGTAAATGGTAGGTGTTTCATAAACGATTGTTGGATAACTGAATGAGTCAAACACTTATTCATTATTTACTAAATCACAGCTTGAGATGGGGGACCTAGCGATCTTTTAGTCTGACTTCTCCCACTTTACAGAAGGAACCAAGGCAAGGTGACTTCTAGCGAGATCATAACTGAGTGAGAATTAAATTCCAGGTCTCCCCTCCCCTAGCCCTGGGTTTACTTTACAATAGCAGAGCTTCCCAAGGTAGAATGCTTACCATATTTTTTTGTGAAGATTATTTCAGCATTAAATAAAACTGAATCCACATGGCAAGCAAATTGTTTCCTTTTAAAGTCTTTCTTTTCAGTCACAGATCAAACTCCTTGTTCTACTCTTTCCACATTCTCACTACTGCACTTGACTAGTGTTTTTTTTAAGACAAGGTCTTGCTCTGTCACCCAGGCTGGAGTGCAGTGCATGGTTCACTGCAGCCTCCAACTCCTGAGCTTAAGGGATTCTCCTACCATAGCCTCCAGAGTCGCTGGGACCACAGGTGCACACCACTATACTTGGCTAATTTTCTTGTTTTTTTGCAGAGACAGGGTCTCACTGTGTGGCCCAGGCTGGTCTTGAACTCCTGGGATCAAGCAATCCTCGTGGCTTGGCCTCCCAAAGTGCTGGAATTAAAGGGGTGAGCCACCGTGCCTGGCCTGCACTTGCACTTGACTAGTCTTAACATAAATAAATAAAGAATAAAGTCTTTTCCAAGGCTTCTGATCATATCAAGAAGGAAGTCTTAGTTTGGAACAAATAAGTTGCTAACACCTTTCTAACACTTGCTAATCTTTCATAGAGCATTCACAACTAATAGCATTAAATAATTTATTTTATTTTATCTTTTTTTTTTTTTTTTTTTTTAGACGGAGTCTCATTTTCCTGCCCAGGTTAGGGTGCAGTGGCATGATCTTGGCTCACTGCAACCTCTGCCTCCTGGGTTCAAGCAATTTTTCTGCCTCAGCCTCCCAAGTAACTGGGATTACAGGTGCCTGCCACAATGGCCAGCTAATGTTTTGTATTTTTAGTAGAGATGGAGTTTCACCATGTCCTTTGGCCAGGCTCGTCTCGAACTTCTGGCCTCAAGTGATCCACCCACCTTAGCCTCCCAAGTGCTAGGATTATAATTATAAGCCACCAAGACTGGCCGTAAGAGCATTAATTTAATTTGATATTGTTATATTGTTCTATGGATATTTTCCAAAGCAAAGAGAATGATATAATTAATCATTCATGTACCATCACCTAGCTTGAATTACTATCAATCTCTATCAGTTTGTTTTACATACCCACCCCCATCACACACTTTTTCCCAGGAGTAATTCAAAACAAATCTCATATATTATTACTCATAAATATTTCAGTATCTATAGCTAACAGATAAGAACTTTCTTTTCAACATAGCCTCACCTCTCTCATCTCATCTAACAAAATTAAAGTAATTCCTTAACTAGCTGTCTGTGGTGGCCCACACCTGTAGTCCTAGCTATGGAAGGCTGAGATGAGAGGATCAATTGAGCCCAAGAGTTTGAAGTCGGCCTGGGCAACATTGCAAGGCCAGGTCTCTAAAAAAATAGGGGAAAAAAGTAATTCCCTAATATCATTCAATATTTAGTCTGTGTTCAAATTTTCGATTTTCTGAAAAACGTCTATTTAAATATAGTTGCTTTGAATCAGGCTGCAAAGAAGCTCATACTATACACTTTATTCCTTTTTTTTTTTTTTCTTTGAGATGGAGTTTTGCTCTGGTCACACAGGCTGGAGTGCAATGATCTTAGCTCACTGAAACCTATGCCTCCCGGGTTGGAGCTATTCTCCTGCCTTAGCCTCCCGAGTAGCTGGGATTACAGGTGCTTGCCACCATGCCTAGCTCATTGTTGTATTTTTTAGTAAAGACGGCATTTCACCATGTTGGTTAGGCTGGTCTCAAACTCCCAACCTCAGGTAATCCACCTGCCTCGGCCTCCCAAAGTGCTAGGATTACAGGCTTGAGCCACCGTGCCCAGCCTATACTTTATTCTTATGGCTCATTTAATCTATTACAGTTCCTCCCTCCACTCCCCACCTTTTGTCATGCCGTTCATTTATTGAAGAAAGCATATTATTTGTTTTGCAAAATTTACCATATTCTGGTTTGACTGATTTAATTCTTGTGTTTTTAGATACATTTCTCTATTCCTTTGTATATCCCATAAACTGGTAATTACACTCAGGTTAATTTCTTTTGCCAGAAGTGCTTCCTAAGTCATGGTGTGCACATTTTATCACATCATACCGTGAACAAGATGTCTCTTTGTCCCACTCTTAGTGAGGTTAAGATTATTGAATTTGGATGTGAGGGCAATCTGGCTATGACATTTGCACCTCACTGACTCTCAGGGTTGATTCGGCTGCTCTGGCTGGCTAGGCGAGTGTCCTCTTCCTTCCCACTGCTTTATGCACGTTCCTCCTGAGTCTGCATTCTAGGTCTAAGAGGAAGACCATCCTGGACAGAGGAAAACCAATCTTCAAACAAGGGCGTATGAATAGCTTTGCTCCCCTGCTAGAACCACCAAACAAGCTCTCAAGATTATTGAATTGGTTCAAGTATTGTCCTGGCCCATTTTTTTCCATGGTTCCTCATCGACCTCTTGTTCTTTAATCATTACTTTGACGCATTAGGGGCTAAAAATGTTGATTTTCAATTTCTAACAATGCTTCCTCAATGTTTTAAGGAAGAACTTCCCCTTGAGAAAGAAAAGTAGCTCAGCTGGGCTCAGTGGCTCAGGCCTGTAATCTCAGCACTTGGCAGGCCAAGGTGGGCAGATCACCTGAGGTCAGGAGTTCAAGACCAGCCTGGCCAACATGGTGAAATCCCATCTTAAAAAAAAAAGAAAAGTAGCTCAGAGCTGTCTAAAGAATGTGAGGTATGCAAAATTTATCAGGCCCAGAGAGACATGAGTATGAGACAGTCTTGACAACCACCCCCTTCCACTGGCTTTTTCCAGGGACAATTGTTTAAAGGCATTTTTTTCTTTCTTTCCTTCAAGGAAGCTTCCAGACTAGTTGATAAATTACCTAAACTGTTACTACAAGTTGCACTATGTGACCTTCACCCATTATCTTCATGTTCCTGGAATTTGTGGTGCAAAAGAACATTGTCTAGCCAATTAATAGCTCATGCTATTTTAATATAAATTTAATTGTATAAAACACTTAATAGTTCCAAAGTTAAAACTATATAACAAAGTAATCAGAGAACTCTAGCTTTTTATCAACAATATTTTCTCTCTCCCTAAGGTAACCATCTCTATTAATTTTTAATTTTACCTTTTTTTTGAGACAGAGTTTCGCTCTTGTTGCCCAGGCTGGAGTGCAATGGTGCGATCTTGGCTCACGGCAACCTCCACCCCACCAGGTTCAAGCAATTCACCTGCCTCAGCTCCCCAAGTAGCTGGGATTACAGGTATGTGTCACCACACCCAGCTAATTTTGTATTTTTAGCAGAGATGGGTTTCTCTATGTTAGGCTGGTCTTGAACTCCTAACCTCTGGTGATCCGCTCACTTTGGCCTCCCAAAGTGCTGAGATTACAGATGTGAGCCACAACACCTGGCTAGTTTTACCTTTTAATTGCTTCTTTTTGGGTATGTGAGCAAATGCATATATTGCACGTTTTTATTTTTCTCTCCCCTGCAGACTATAAATTGCTCTGCACTTTGCTTTTTATGATTTGTTCACTTTTCACTTATATTCATGAAGCTCATTCTATAGCGTTATATAAAAATTCTTCATCCCTTTTTACATTTATTTGAAATTTAATAGCATAATTGTATTATCGCTGTCAATTACTTTCTCTTTATGATAAGTATATCAGCCAGGTTCCTGGCAGAAAACAGATGGCACTTTCAAAACGGGTAATGTAAGAATTTCATCAAGGACTATTTATAAAGATGTGGGCCCTGTGTATATAAATCAGAGGACAGTGTAGTCCTCTAGGGACAGCTGCAGCAAGGTGCCTGAAGGGTAAGGGAGAGTAGGTACAAGAACCAGAGAGAGGGCCAAGGGACAGGAGCTCAGACCTTGGGTTGAAGAAAACAGCCAGTCTGCTGTGATCCCCTAGGCAAGGAGCTGGGGGAAGAAAGACTCTCATTTCACTCTTGTTCCTCCTTGTTCCCAGTCTCCTACTGAGGCTAATCCCAGATGGAAATAGAGGCCACAAGAGCTCATGGGTGTGGTCCATAAGGTCAGCACCTCTGCCCTAGAGCAGATGGGGTAGGACGGAGAGTGGATCTGAGGGGATAACTGGACACACCTGGCAAATTATACTCTTCTTTTAGTGTGGTGATATAAGGTTTTCTTTAAGTTAAATGTGTTTTGGTTTTAAAAATTAAGTTGAGCCAGGTGTGGTGGCACCTGCCTGTAGTCTCAGCTACTTGGGAGGCTGAGGCTAAAGGTTCTCTTGACCCCAGGAGTTCTGGGCTGTAGTGCACCATGCTGATCAGGTGTCTGCACTAAGTTCGGCATCAATATGGTGACCTCCTGGGAGTAGGGGACCACCAGGTTGCCTAAGGTAGAAAGTTCCAGGCCTAAATTCAGTCCAAGATGCACCTGGCCCTCAAATCAGCCATAGCCTGAAGGGGTAAGAGTGATCTCAGAGAAACTGAGACTTCTCTCCAAGGAGCTGGGAGACAGAAAGCTATGTGATTGGGAGATGGGAGAGATAAAAAAGTTGATTCTATTTTTTTTTTAAGATGGGGTTTCACCATTATGGCCAGGCTGGTCTTGAACTCCTGACCTCAGGTTATCCACTCACCTCGGCCTCCTAAAGTGCTAGGATTACAGGCATGAGCCACCACGCCTGGCAAAAAGGTCAGGTCAGAACCGGCCCAGGTTAGAAATGGAGCAGGTCAAAACTCCCATGCTGATCAGTAGTGGGATCTCACCTGTGAATAGCCACTGCATCCCAGCCTGGGCAACACAGTGAGACCCCGTCTCTAAAAAAAAAAAAAAAAAATTTGAAATAAAAGCAAATAATTCTACAGGTGTTATGAGGATACAAGGTGTTATGAGGATATGGCAACAAAGGTGAAAGTGGTACCAGATGACTGAAGTCTCAGAAGTCCTGCTCTGGACTTGTATTACAATTATAAAATTAAAAGTGTAAAATACTCCGTGTATTTTAGACACTGGCCTCCTCTCCCTCTTGCCCCTCTCTCTGGCTGTCCTTCCTGTGGCCCTTTGTGAGGCTCTAAGAAACATTAGGGAAGTGATATTTTTAATTGTAAAGCACAAGAGAGGCACAGAAGAGTCCCTGGATGAAGGAGTTGGCGAAGCTCTGAAATGGGTCCATATGCCCCCAGGGCATCCCATGGCACTGAGCCCCACCCAGACCCACTCCCATGGCTGCCCTCCCACAAGCACAAGATGGCTTTCTTATTCCTTGGCCAGTTGAGCAACTAGCATCTAGTTGAAGCTAGATACTGCCTGTCTTTGGTGCCAGAACTCTGGGCTGGAAACTGCAGAGGATCTTAAGGGGTAGAAAGTTCCAGGCCTGAATTCAGTCCAAGATGCACCTGGCCCTCAAATCAGCCATAGCCTGAAGGGGTAAGAGTGATCTCAGAGAAACTGAGACTTCTCTCCAAGGAGCTGGGAGACAGAAAGCTATGTGATTGGGAGATGGGAGAGATTAAAAAGTTGATTCTATTTTTTTTTTTTAAGATGGAGTTTCACCATGATGGCCAGGCTGGTCTTGAACTCCTGACCTCAGGTGATCCACTCACCTCGGCCTCCCAAAGTGCTAGGATTACAGGTGTGAGCCACCACACCCGGCAAAAAGATGATTCTAAAAGGAGGTATCCCTCCTGCCTCTTCCTTGCCTTCCATCTCTAGGTATTATCTCATTCATGTAAGTGAGTCCTCTCCACTGACCTGGGCACTGAGAAAATGGTAGGGACACAGTGGAAAACAACTAGTCTCTGTCTTCGTGGAACTCCCAGGATAGTGAAGAAGACAGATAAGTAAACAACTATGGTGGCCGGGCGTAGTGGCGCGTGCCTGTAGTCCCAGCTACTCGGGAGTCTGAGGTGGGAGGATCGCTTGATCCCAGGAGTTCTGGGCTGTAGTGCACTATGCCGATCGGGTGTCCACACTAAGTTTGGCATCAATATGGTGACCTCCCAGGAGTGGGGGACCAGCAGGTTGCCTAAGGAGGGGTGAACCGACCCAGGTCAGAGATAGAGCAGGTCAAAACTCTTGTGCTGAACAGCAGTGAGATTGTGCCTGTGAATAGCCACTGCACTCCAGCCTGGGCAACATAGCGAGACCCCATCTCAAAAAAAAAGAAAAGAAAACCAGTTATGATGGAGCCTGTAGAGTGCAATGGTACCTAACCCAGACTTTGAGAGTCAGAGACACTTTCCAAAGTGATGACTAAGCTGAGAACTGAAGGGTGGTAAGAGTGAGACGTTTATGTCCACAGGGGAATTTTTACCAGGTAGAGAGAACAAGTATTTACCACCACAGCTGAGACCCTGGTCTGACAACAATTATAACTGGACCAATTTATGAGAATGCGTTGGAGGTGGAGAGGGTGAAAGGGGCAAGATTTGTAGAGAGATGAGGCTGGAGGGGCCTGCAGGGGCCAGGATATGCAGGGACTTGTAAGCCACCTTAAGCTTGAATGGTATCCTGGAAGGAATGAAATGTTTAGGAAAGACAGTGACATCATCAGATTTGTGTTTAAGAGACTATTCATATTACACTAGAGGCAGCTCTTGAATTTGTCCCCATATTTCTATCTTCACTATCATTCCCTGGACTGCTGCAATAGCAAGTTCTCCCCACTGAGTCACCTAGCATGCTATGCCTCTGAGTGAATCTTTCCTTCTTTGTTGCCTAGACTGGAGTGCAGTGGTGCAATCATAGCTCACCACAGCCTCTAACTCCTGGGTTCAAGTGATCCTCCTCCCTAGGCTAGAATAACAGGCATGTGCCACTATACTTAGCTAATTCTTAAAATTTTTTTTGTAAAGATGATGTATTAGTCTGTTCTCATGCTGCGTAAAGAAATACCTGAGACTGGGTAATTTATTTATTTATTTGAGACAGAGTCTCACTCTGTCGCCAGGCACCAGGCTGGAGTGCAGTGGCACAATTTCGGCTCACTGCAACCTCCACCTCCCAGGTTCAAGCAATTCTCCTGCCTCAGCCTCCTGAGTAGCTGAGACTACAAGCGCACGCCACCATGCCCAGCTAATTTTTGTATTTTTAGTAGAGACGGGGTTTCACCATGTTGGCCAGGATCGTCTTGATCTCTCGCCCTGGTGATCCACCCACCTCAGCCTCCCAAAGTGCTGGGATTACAGACTTGAGCCACCGCACCCAGCCGAGACTGGGTAATTTATAAAGGAAAGAGGTTTAATTGACTTAAGTTCAGCATAGCTGGGGAGGCCTCAGGAAACTTACAGTCATGGCGAGAGGGGAAGCAACCGCATCCCTCTTTACATGGTGGCAGGAAGAAATGCAGGGTGAAACAGGGAAAGCTCCTTATAAAACTATCAGATCTCGAGAGAACTCACTATCATGAGAACAGCAAGGGGGAACTGCCCCCATAATTTAATCACTGCCCACAAGTTCCCTCCCATGACATATGGGATTATAGGAACTACAATTTAGGATGAGATTTGGGTGGAGGCATAGACAAACCATATAAGACAGGGTCTCTCTCTCTCTCTCTCTCTCTCTCTCTCTCTCTCTCTCTCGAGATGGAGTCTTGCTCTGTCACCCAGACTGGAGTGCAATGGCATGATCTCTGCTCATTGCAATTTCCACCTCAGGGTTTTAAGCGATTCTCCTGCCTCAGCCTCCTGAGCAGCTGGAATTACAGGTGTGTGCCACTATGCTCAGCTAATTTTTGTATTTTTAGTAGAGACGGGGTTTCACCATATTGACCAGTCTAGTCTTAAACTCCTGACCTCACATGATTTGCCCATCTCGGCCACCCAAACTGGCTGGGATTAGAGGTATGAGTCACTGCCCCTGGCCAGGGTCTTGCTATGTTGCCCAGGCTGGTCCCAACCTTCTGGTCTCAAGCAGTCCTCCTGCCTTGGTCTCCCAAAGTGATGGGATCATAAGCATGAGCAATATGCCCAGCCTAGGATTTCACATAAATGGTATAATGCAATATATGATCTTCTGTTGTTGCTTTCTTTCACTTAGCATAATGTTTTCAAGATTTAGGTGGGCTACTTTCTATAATGTCTTTTGGTCATTCTTTGTGTCTTTATGAATGTACCTTTTCTCACCAACAAAGCCATATGCCACCCATGGGCACAATTCATGTCTGGATGTGTATATTCCCTAGAAAAGATTGCTCCACATGCTTGCTTCAGCAGCACATATACCAAAATTGGAACGATACAGAGAATATTAGCATGGTCTCTGAGAAAGGATGACACACAAATTCATGAAGGGTTCTGTATTTTTAAAATTTTCACAATCTATGCACCTGACAAAGGGCTAATATCCAGAATCTACAAAGAACTAAAACAAATTTACAAGAAAAAAACAAACAAACCCATTCAAAAATGGGCAAATGATATGAACGGATACTTTTCAAAAGAAGACGTATATGAGGCCAACAACCATATGAAAAAATGCTCATCATCACTGGTCATTAGAGAAATGCAAATCAAAACCACATTGAGATACCATCTCATGCCAATTAGAATGGCAATCATTAAAAAATCCGGAGACAACAGATGCTGAATAGGATGTGGAGAAATAGGAACACTTTTACACTGCTGGTGGGAATGTAAATTAGTTCAACCATTGTGGAAGACAGTGTGGTGATTCCTCAAGGACCGAGAAATAGAAATTCCATTTGACCCAGCAATCCTATTACTGGTTATATACCCAAGGGATTATAAATCATTCTATTATAAAGACACATGCACACGTATGTTCACTGTGGCACTGTTTACAATAGCAAAGAGCTAGAACCAACTCAAATGCTGATCAATGACAGACTGGACAAAGAAATTGTTGCACATATACACTATGGAATACTATGTAGCCATAAAAAACTATGAGTTTGTGTCCTTTGTAGGGACATGGATGAAATTATCATTCTCAGCAAACTGACACAAGAACAGAAAATCAAACTCCACATGTTCTCACTCATAGGAGGGTACTGAACAATGAGAACACATGGACACAGGGAAGGGAGCATCACACATTGAGGTCTGTTGTGGGGTGCTAGGGGTGGGACAGAGGGGGTAGGGAGGTTGGGGAGGGATAACATGGAAAGAAATGCCAGATATAGGTGACGGGAAGATGGAGGCAGCAACCCACATGTCCATGTATGTACCTATGTAACAATCCTGCATGATCTGCACATATACCCCAGAACCTAAAGTACAATTAAAAAAAGAAAAGATTGCTCTGCATGACCTTGCAATAGTTAAAAAACAAGTCAAATTCCTATCACAAGAGTCATTGCTAGCCGCCCCCCCCCCCCGCCCCGTCTCCTGTGATCTATTATACCACCCTGGGTATTGTCTTTATAGCACTTATCACAGATAAAATTGCCTTGTGTGTTTATTTGTGAGCCTATTCTCTGTTGCCTTCTCTCCAGAATGCAAGTGCCACGAAAGCAGGGACCTAGTCTGTATTTGTCACCACTGTAGCCCTTGTGCCTTACACAATGCTTGTATTTGTTTCACAGTGATGTTTCCATTATCAAAAATTCACCATATGAATTTTATATTTCTTTTATCATAATTTTAGAAATCAGCCTTTATAGTTACAAAGATTAGAAAATTTAAGAAATAATGTTACAGTTATTTTCAAGAAATTTACTCCCAAAGTGCTTGGATTACAGGTACCAGCCAGTGCAGCTGTCCTTGCTTTTCTTGATGTTTTCTCTCTCTAGTGGTTTTTGCTTCTCTCACAGTCTTTCTTTGCCTTTCAACCTCTACGCCTATTTTAAAAATGTAAAATGGGCTGAGCATGGTGGCTCGTGCCTGTAATCCCAGCACTTTGGGGGGCAGAGGTGAGGGGGACTGCTTGAGACCATGAGTTCAAGAGCAGCCTAAGCAACATAGTAAGACCCCCCTCCCCCACATCTCTATAAAAGTAAAAAACAATATCTGGGCCTGGTGGTATGCACCTGTAGTCCCAGCTACTCTGGAGGCTGAGGCAGGAGGATCACTTGAGCCTGGGAAGTCAAGGCTGCAGTGAGCCATGATCACGCCACTGCTCTCTAGCCAGGGTGACAGAGTGAGACTGTGTCTCAAAAAGATAAAAATTAAAATAAAAGTATAAAATAACACATGATTATATTTTCGTACAAATTCAAGGCCAGGCACAGTAGCTCACACCTATAATCCCAGCACTTTGGGAGGTTGCAGCAGAAGGATCACTTGAGCCCAGGAGTTCAAGACCAGCCTAGGCAATATAGAGAGACTCTGTCTCTAATTAAAACAAAGAAAAAAAGAAATTCAAGATAGAAGTATGAAGAAATAAATATAAAAGTCCCTCCCCTTCATCTTTTTCACTCCACTGTATCCCTTCCTCCGAGGCTAACATTACTCACAGTGTTTTAGGCATGCATGGCTGACCTTGATCTCTGCTGCTGGCCCTTTCTCTCTCTCTCTCTCTCTCTCTCTCTCTCTCTCTCTCTCTCTCTCTCTCTCTCTCTCTCTCTCTCTCTGTCTCTCTCTGACTCTGTGCATGGGTTCATTGGGTCTCAGTCTCTCTACTTATGTTTCTTCTGTTTCTCTGTGTATCTCTTTCTCTGGATTCTCTCAATGTCCCTATGTCTCTTTCCCTTCTATCTCTGCCTCTGCCTCTTTCTCTCTTTCTTCATCTCTGTCTCATTCTATTTCTGCCTCTCTTATTAGAATACAGTTTTTAAAAGTTAAAAACATGACTCTGATAAAAAAATGAACAAAAACAAATAAAAAATGAGCACATGTTAATGATTTATTTAACCCATTAATGAGGGAATAAGCAGGATAGTAAAGCTGGTTCAAAGAGAATTCAAAAAGAGATTATACAGCTACAGCATTGGAAGACTGCTAGAAAAAGACCACTGGGTAATATACAAAACTGGTTAATGCCGCACAAGGCAATTGCACTGTCACCTCTGGGATTATTTTTTTCTTTTCTTTGTTTTTAAGTGGGCAGAAACCTGCAAGTTAACATGTAACTTCAAAGTCAGAGCCCTAATCAACAGTGAGTAGCAAGCCACACAAAGATACATCCCAAGGTGATCCCTAGATGGACTTGTAGACCATGTTCCAGTCTAACACTGAGAGGACATGCAGTCTCACCCTTTTGTTTTGTTACTAAGTTTCAGGTAAGTTTTCTTCACATTTGTTTCTGTGTCTGTCTTGTCTCTCTGTCTTCTCGCCTCTCTCTCTCTCTCTTTCTCTCTCTCTCTCTCTCTCTCTTTCTCTCTCTCAAGATGGAGTCTCGCTCTTTCGCCCAGGCTGGAGTACAGTGGTGCCGTCTTAGCTCACTGAATAGCTGGGATTCCTCCTGAGTAGCTGGGATTACAGACATATGCCACCATGCCCAATTAATTGTGGTATTTTTAGTAGAGATGGGGTTGCACGATGTTGGCCAGGCTGGTCTGGAACTTCTGACCTCAGGTGATCCACCACCCCCATCACCACCTCACCCTCCCAAAGTGCTAGGATTAGCACAGGCAGGAGCCACTGCACTCGGCCTCTGTCTCTCTCTTGATCAAAGCAGACTCTCAGTGTCGGGTCGCTCCCTTCCACTGTCTGATTATGTCTGTTTTCCTTTGTCTCCTTTCTCTGTCTTGGTTTAACAAACTTATTTAAATCACCTTCCCTTAGGGCTTGATCAGGAGCCAGGACCTGCACCAGGAGCTACAGGGAGAAGACAGAGCTGAATCCAACATGCTCTTGACACTGTGTTTCTTTGCAGAATTGAAAGGAAATCAAATGGAAGTTCTGAGTGCTTGGAGGAGAGGAACTGAGGGTGTGGGGACGTGGCAGGGAAAGGGAGGGAGGGCCAGCAAGCTGCAGTGGGCTGGAGTGAGCTCCTAGCTTCGGCTGGCTGGGCGGAGATGATTTCACACCACAAAAATGTCTGAATCAGGAGAATAACCTAACTTGGGATGGCGTTGGGAAGTGAGCCGTTCAGTAGGGGGTGGGGGAGCTGGAGCGCTCAGCGCTGGGCCAGATAGGGTGGTTGGCTATGATTTGTTCTGACCCTTGTATCTCCCTCATTGTTCTGGGATCTTAGGAAAGAAACAATCCTCCCAAGCTGCAAGTGAAAGGGCAGAATGCAGCCTCTAGAGAGTTAGCAAGACAGACTTAGGGTTGCAACCCTGAAGAATCATGAAGTCTCTGCCAGCAAACTCAAGGATCTGAGTGAGGAATTCAAGGGAGTAAGAGAAGCAGGAGATAGAGGAGGAAAACACTGAATTCCTTGTTTACAATTAATATAGCAAAACAACAGCTACCTCTGAGGGCTTCTCAGGAGGATCTGGACCCTATCATCTCGGTTCTCATCGCCTGCTATCTGAAAACTATGACTTAACCCAATAGCTTCATTTTACAAATGAGCAAACTGGCTGGGCATAGTGACTCACACCTGTAATCCAAGCACTTTGGGAGGCCAGGACAGGTGGATCGCAGGTGGATCACTTGAGGTCAGGAGTTCGAGACCAGTCTGGCCAACATCTTGAAATTCTGTCTCTACTATAAGTACAAAATTTAGCCAGCTGGGCATGGTGGCAGGTGCCTGAAATCCCAGCTACCTGGGAAGCTGAGACAGGAGAATCGCTTGAACCTGGGAGGCAGATGTTGGAGTGAGTCGAGATCACACCATTGCACTCCAGCCTGGGTAACAGAATGAGACTCCATCTCAAGAAGACAAAAACAAAAACAAACAAATAAAAAATGAGCAAAGTAAGGTCCAGAGCAGGAAAATGATTTGCCCACAAAATTTAATGATTGGGTGAGGAACCCAGGTCTCGCGAATCCTTGTCCAGTGCTTATTTTACTTTATTTATTTAGTTTTGAGACAGGGTCTCACTTTGTCACCCAGACCGGAGTACAGTGGCATGATCTCAGCTCACTGCAACCTCTATCTCCCGGTTTCAAGTGATTCTCATGCCTCAGCCTCCCAAGTAGCTGGGATTACAGGCATGCACCACGACACCCGGCTGATTTTGTATTTTTAGTAGAGATGGGGTTTTACCATGTTGGCCAGGCTGGTATTGAACTCCTGACCTCAGGTGATCCCTCTGCCTTGGTTGGGATTACAGGCATAAGCTACCACACCTGGCCTTTTTTCTTCTTCTTCTTTCAAATAGGGTTTCATTTGTTGCCCAGGCTGGAGTGCAGTGGCAGGATCACAGCTCACTGCAGCCTTGACCTCCATGGGCTCAGATGATCCTGCCACCTCATCCTCCCGACTAGCTGTGATCTCAGGTGCATGCTACCACACCCAGCTAATTTTTGCTTTTTTTTGTAGAGCCAGGTCTCCCTATGTTACCCAGGCAGGTCTTGAACTCCTGGGCTCAAGTGATTTGCCTGGCTTGGCCTCCCAAATTGCTGGGATTGCAGGTGTAAACCACAGCAGCAGGCCTCTGGTTTTTCCTTTCAGGGAGACGCCAGGCTAATAGATGGAGCCCCTTGCTCCTGTTTCTGGGTGGACATAGGAACTATCAGCTGGCTGCCTGCTCAGAGTGACCAGACTGCAAGCTTCCAGCAAGCAGGTTCGAGTCTTCCGTGGTTCCTGCTTGGATCTTGGAACCCTTCCCCTCCCACAGTGCCCTGGAGAGCTTGTGATGCTCTGGGTCTTTGGATAGATCAACCCCTCTCTCCAGGTCTCATTTTTCTTCACCTGGAGAGCCAGTGGGCTGAAAATAAATCAGTGCATTTCAAGCTTTTTTTTCTTTTTAAATTACTGAAACCACTTTTGGAAATCAAATCTTTTTTTTTGAGACGGAGTTTCGCTCTTGTTACCCAGGCTGGAGTGCAATGGTGTGATCTCGGCTCACTGCAACGTCTGCCTCCTGGGTTCAGGCAATTCTCCTGCCTCAGCCTCCTGAGTAGCTGGGATTACAGGCGCACACCACCGTGCCCAGCTAATTTTTTGTATTTCTAGTAGAGACGGGGTTTCACCAAGTTGACCAGGATGGTCTCGATCTCTTGACCTCGTGATCCACTTGCCTCAGCCTCCCAAAGTGCTGGGGTTATAGGCGTGAGCCACCGTGCCTGGCGGAAATCAAATCTTACAAGACTATACTTTCAGGGATTATTTCTATAGTTCATAACTGGAGAAGTTTCTCTGAAACATAAATTAAAATTTCATATAAAATTAAAAAATAAAAACAAAGTACAAATACAAAGAAAAAAGAAATAAAATTTTAGACAAAAGCCCGATACTTCGAACAGACAAAAACAGTTCTGCTCTGGTTGAAGCAGCAATGGACGAGGGCTGTGGAGATCCGCCTCCTTGGCCTTCCCTATGTCCCTTGACTACTGCATGGAACTCCCAGAGCTCCACAGAATGCAGTCAGAAACTGACATGGGAAATCTCAAAAAATCATGACAAGAAGCTCCCATGAGGAAAGGTACAGGAGCCAGGAGTGGGGAGAGATGACATGAAGCTGCGGTGCTGGATCAGCCTCAGATGACAGTGAGGCCTGCCTTATCTCAGGGGAAGGGATGGGGCTGAGCTGCTTAGTCCAGATCACCCTTCCTTGTCAGCTATCTGCCCCAGCCCAGAGACCTGAGAGGACAGACCCTACAGGCTGCTTCTCAGGTTGGCTGAGTCATGCAGCATAGGCTGCCACGTCTCTGGGCTGGCGGGGCTGGTGGGGCTGTCGTTATTCCTGGCTTCACAGCAGCTAAACTGAAGAGAGGTTTGGTTTGTGGGCCACGTCAGGGAACGTGTAAGAGCTGCCACGTTGTCAGGGTTGGGTTATTGGGCTTTTTCACTCCTTCAGAGAAGATTTCCAGGCATGTGGGGTTTCAGAAGAAAATTGATGCCTGCATGTGAGTGTTCCCTGGACCTGGACCAGCAACAGCAATATTATAGACCTGGGGATTGGGGCAGACTGAGCCAATCTGCTGCCGAGCTAACCCTCCCCAGAGCAGCAGGGAGCCCTGCAGCCTCAAAGTCATGGATACAGAGCCCTGGAAAAAGGCTGAAGGGCTAGAAAACCAATAATGCAAATCTTTAACCTTTTGAGAGTGCTCATCCACATCAACAGCAGAAGGTGTTTTCTCAGTGTGTTTTAATAAAAAGACCAATAGGTCAGCTGGCATGATGGCTCGTGCCTGTAATCCCGGCACAGTGGGAGGCCGAGGTGGGTGAATCAACTGAGGTCAGGAGTTCGAGATTAGCCTGACCAATATGGCGAAACCTGTCTTTACTAAAAACACAAAAATTAGCCAGGCACTCACTACAGGTGGCATGCACCTCTAGTCCCAGCTACTTGGGAGGCTGAGACAGGAGGATTGCTTGAACCTGGGAGGCGGAGGTTGCAGTAAGCCGAGATGGCACCACTGCACTCCAGCCCAGGTGAGAGAGGGAGACTCCGTCTTTAAAAAAAAATGAAAATTAAAAAGAAGCAATAGGTCAAAGAGTTAGTTAGCTTGGGTCAAGCCCCAGCTCTGCTATTTATTGGCTGGGAGACCCAGGCCAGTTCACTTTACCTTTCTGAACCTCAGTTTCTTCTTCAAACGAGGGTGTTGGAGCAAATAAAAACATTTCCCAAAGAGTTTGTTAGAAAACAAAGTTCTGTGGAATGCATTAAGAAATTCATGAAAACAAAGACTCTGATAGCTTTAATAGAGTTCAACAGGTCTTCCTGCTGACATTTTCAGAGCTTTAAGATTTCAATGCGTCTCAGGAATATCCAGGAGGAAGGTAGTGAGTGCTGCATTTCACAAACGCACTTGAATCCACGGTCCCGCTATCTTTCTGGAATGTGTTACAGGACTAATATTTTGTGAAACAGACTTTGGAAAGTGTTGAGTTAGATAATCTACTTATAAGATAGCTGACATTTATGAAGTGCTTCAGACATGCAATAGTGAACCAAATGCATTACAGATATGATCTCATTTAATCCTCACAAACCCTCACGAGAACTTTACACTGGAGGAGGCTGAGGGTAGAGGTTAATAACATGCCTCAAGTCTTCTAGAGTTAAATAACTTTGGCCCAGGACCCTAACCCAGAAATCTGACTCAAAAAATAGGACTCCTAAGCATCCTCTTACATTTACTGACTTCTTAAAATCTATGTTCACTTGAATCTTACACTGACTTTGTACCCAGGAGGGTGAAATATTTTAATCATGCCTATTTTACAGATAAGAACACTGAGGTTTGGAAAGGAAAAGTGAGCTGCTTAAGGTCAGAATATAAGCAGGGCCTCAGGGCACAGGTCCTACTAAGGGAAGAACCCAAATCAGAACTTAAATGAGTGCTTCTTTCTTCTTAGGTGATGCTAGGGTTTGAGCATGTACCCCTAAATGCATGTGTTGAAAACTGAATCCTCAATGCAACAGTGTCGGGAGATGGGGCCTGTTGGGAGATGTTTAGATCCTGAGGGCTCTGCCCTAACGTGCTGATTAACATCAATTAGGGTTTGAGGCTCCGGGTTCTATCTCCTGCTCTCTTTCTAGCCCTCTCTTTGCCTTTCCACCTTGACATGATACAGCATGAAGACCTTTGCCAGATGCTAGCCCCTCAGGCTTGGACTTCCCAGCTCCAGAATCATGAGCCAATAAATTTATGTTTATTATAAATCATCCAGTTCCAGGTATTCTGTTATAACAACACAAAACAGACTAAGACCAGTAGGTTTGTGTCAACATGAAAAGGTACAGCCAACACATTGTTAACATTTGTCACCTCAGTGGACAAATGCCTTAATCCTCAGAATCTATAAATAGGTTATCTTACATGGCAAAGGGGGCTTTGCAGATTAATTTAAGGATTTCAAGGTGGGAAGATTATCTTAGGTTATTTGGGTGGGCCCAGTGTAATCACAAGGGAGCCTCTGTGAGAATGAGTGCCCTGGCAAACACTCACTGGGACCCTTGTGGGGGGCAGTGGGTGCAGGGGAAAGAGTCTTGACTGAGTGTTAAGTGTTTGAGAGCTTTCATTTCAGCTCCCCCATAGGCCAACTGTGTGACCTTGGGTAAATCTCTCTGTCTTCCCAATCCCAAAATGGGTTTAGTGAATCCTGACTTTTCTACTTTGTAGACTAAATGTGCCACTCCATAAGATTAGGGTGATAAAAGTCCTCTGTGGGCTGGGCACGGTGGCTCACGCCTGTAACCCCAGCACTTTGGGAGGCCTAGATTACTAGGTCAGGAGTTCAAGACCTGCCTGGCGAACATGGTGAAACCCTGTCTCTACTAAAAAATACAAAAAATTAGCTGGGCAAGGTGGCACACGCCTATAATCCTTAGCTACCCAGGAGCCTGAGGCAGGAGAATTGCTTGAATGCAGGAGGCAGAGGATGCAGTGAGCTGAGATCACACCCTTGCACTCCAGCCTGAGTGAGACTCCATCTCAAAGAAAGAAAAAAGTCCTTTGTGAGCTGCAAAGAGCTAAAGGAGAAACCTTCAACTGCTCAGTGAGTGTGTTGCAAGTGGTGAGTGCTGAGGTTAAATTTCATCTTCCTCTGTTTGGCCTTGGCCTGGTTGGTGGATGCTCTGCTTCAGGCACCCAGGGCCAGATGACAATGGGTTCTTTGTGCCCATTGTCAGACAATGGGAAGGCCTGCCTGGGGAAAGATACAGTAGCAAGGCAACAGGCTGAGTCAGCCTCCAATGTGCTTGAACCTTCTTAGCTTGGCAGCCTTGACGGTCAGCCAGCCTCACAAAGGGTACATTTGAGAGTTCTGATACATAATCCTCATCTCAAAGGGGTCAGCCTGCCCAGTCTCTGCCTCCAGAGATTTGGATCAGGCCAGAGCTGGCTTCAGCCTGGGAGACAAAGGCCCCAGGCCTAGCTGTCCACACTGTAACCTTGGGCTCTTTGAACCTTAATTTTCCCAGCCACACAGAAAATATGGGAATGGATAGGACCAAAGGGCCCTATCAGCTCTAAGCTTTGAAAGAATAGGAGAGATCCAATCTGAACTTGAATAATTGGGTTTGGATTTGGGGCCAGTGGGGGAAGGGAGGCAGCCCTGGCCAGCAGGCAGAATAGGCAGTGGCGTGCATGGGGAAGCCATGGAGAGAGGGGTCTGGAGTGGAACTACTTGTGTGCATTCCTGACTTCTCCACTGTGGGATCTCAACCAAGTGATTTAGTTCTCTGAACTTTTCTTTACTCATCTTTAAAATGGGAATGGTAATTGTACCCACCTATGATAGGCAAAATAGTGGCCCCTCCAAAGACAGACATGCCTTAATCCTCAGAGCCTATAAATAGGTTATCTTACATGGCAAAGGGGGCTTTGCAGATTAATTTAAGGATTTCAAGGTGGGAAGATTATCTTAGGTTATTTGGGTGGGCCCAGTGTAATCACAAGGGTTCTCAAAAGATGAAGACCAAAGGGTCTAAGTCAGGAGATGTCAAGGCAGAAGCAGAGTTGGAGTGATGTGCTTAGAAGACACAGTGAGGGTTCACAAGCCAAGGAATGCAGGTGCCCTCTAGAAGCTGAAAACAGGTAAGAAAACAGATTCTTCCCTCAAGCCTCTAGAAGGAAGGCAGCCCAATGACACCTTGATTTTAGGACTTCTGACTTTCAGAACTATAAGATAATATGTGTTTTTAAGTCACCAAGTTTGTGGTAATTTACTATAGCAATGATAGAAAACAAATATTCTGCCTAAGTGTTGTGTTAAATGAGATAATGGACATAAAGTGTTTTGCCCTATGTCTGCTCTGTATTATAGATGTGTGTGTGTGTGTGTGTGTGTGTACTTTATTTTTCTGAGACAGAGTCTCTCTCTGTTGCCCAGGCTGGAGTGCGGTGGTGGGATCTCGGCTCACTACAACCTCTGCCTCCCGGGTTTAAGTGATTCTCCTGACTCATCCTCCCGAGTAGCTGGGATTAGAGGCATGCTACACAATGCCCGGCTAATTTTGTATTTTTAGTAGAGACGGGGTTTCTCCATGTTGGTCAGGCTGGTCTTGAACTCCTGACCTCAGGTGATCTGCCTGCCTCAGCCTCCCAAAGTTCTGGGATTATAGGTGTGAGCCACTGCGCCCAGCCTGCTTTGTAATATTGAATATGGTTGTCTCTCTTCTCAGTTTAGTAACAATTGCTCCAATGAAACCTGGCTCCCCATGGGCCCTCAAGTTCTCATATGTAAGTTTTGTTGAGTTTTTTTAATCTGAAAGGCCCACTCAGGAGTTCTGACCTGGAGATCTGAACTGCTGAGATTCTGACGCTGTTTTTAATGCATGGCCTTAGGAGATGTTTCTTGGCCCTTCTTTTATTTATTTAATTTTATGCTTGGTTGCTTTCCTCCTTCCCAGAAGCCAAATCCACAGAGCCTTTCTGATCTATTTCCAGGGTTCAGACCTCTTGCTCCCTGTCCAGGTATTCCTGTCCCTGTGTAGGAACAGTTTACCCGGCCCCAGTCCAGCTCCCAGAGATGGTTCATCAGGTGGTCCAGAAGCTGGTCTCAGAGCTAGTGACAGAATCTCTGGAGTCACTGAACAGAAAGACAAACAGGTATTTGGTATGGTTAAGAATCCGGTTTTTATGGTCGGGCACAGTGGCTCACGCCTGTAATCCTAGCACTTTGGGAGGCCAAGATGGGTGGATCACCTGAGGTCAGGAGTTCAAGACCAGCCTAGCCATCATGGTAAAACCCCATCTTTTTTTAAAAAAAATTTTAAAAAAAGAAAAAAAATCTGGTTTTTAGGGCCAGGCGCCATGGCTCATGCCTGTAATACCAGCACTTTGGGAAGCCAAGGCTTCTGAAATCAGAAGTTCAAGACCAGCCTGACCAACATGGTGAAACATCTCTATTAACAATACAAAAAAATTAGCTGAGTGTGGTGGCGCATGCCTGTAATCCCACTGCTCAGGAGGCTGAGGCAGAAGAATCACTTGAACCTGAGAGGGAGAGGTTGCGGTCAACCGAGATCACGCAGCCTGGGCAACAAGAGCAAAACTCTGTCTCAAAAAAAAAAAAAAAAAAAGTCTGGTTTTTAGCCAGGGGTCGGGAGACCTGGTTTTGGGTCCCAGCTTCCCTGAATGATAGAGGCCTCAGTTTCCCCACTATACCTACACTATAGGTTCTAATCCCTACCCTAACTCTTTCACAGGACTGCTGTGGCATTCACTGAGATAGTGAACAAGAAAGTATGTTGGAATGGCTAAAAGGGTGTAAAAAGGATAGGAGGGAACAAGAGGAAGATGGAGGAGAAAAGGACAAGGAAGAGCAGGAGGAGAAGGGAAATTTCCCCCATAGGTAATTCTAGCCACACTTTGAGTTACTTGAAAAAGCCAAGTTCTCCTCACATCAGGGTCTGGGTGCTTGTTGCTCTCCCCTCTCCTGGAGTACTTTTCTCCCAGCCCTTCTCACTGACTCATTCTTCAACTTCTCATCTTGCCTCCTCCAAGAGGTCTATGCTAATGCCCCTATCTAAAGTCATCCTGCACTGCTTTCTCATTTAATCCTCCTTATTTCTTCCACAGAACTGATCTCAACCTGAAATGGGCTCACAGCCTGCCTCCACCTATCGGAATGTAAAGTGCACGAGGGCAGAGCCTTGTCTGTCCTATTTATTGCTATATCCCTACTGCCTGATGCAACGCACAATAAAGATTGAATGATCAGGCCAGGCGCGGTGGCTCATGCCTGTAATCCCAGCACTTTGGGAGGCCGAGGTGGGCGGATCACGAGGTCAAGAGATCGAGATCATCCTGGCCAACATGGTGAAACCCTGTCTCTACTAAAAACGCAAAAATTAGCCGGGCGTGGTGGCACACACCTGTGGCCCCGGCTACTCCGGAGGCTGAGGCGGAAGAATCCCCTGAACCCAGGAGGCGGAGGTTGCAGTGAGCCGAGATTGCGCCACTGCACTCCAGCCTGGGATAGAGCAAGACTCTGTCTCAAAAAAAAAAAAAAGATTGAATGCTCAAATGAGGTAGCTGATGTATTGGGGTGTAGGGATCCTGGATGGCAGGCATATGTAGACATTCCCCAGGTAGTCCCTTGAGTTCTAAGGCTGTGGCTGGGGTGCTAGGTCTGGAGGACAGGATCAGGGTAAAGTGGGAATTGCCTAGAAGAGCACAGCTGGAGAGAGGCTGGACAGGGCAGTGGGCAGGCAGCAGGGACCCCAATATACTGACTCTGCTTTACAAGATGAAAAGCTGATTCAGCCTAATATTGGATCAGCAACATACTTGACTCAGGAGAGGGCCGTGTGGTCTGAAGTCTAGGTATATCAGAGCTGAGGAGGAACTGAGGGGGAAGTAGCGTGCAGTAGTCAAGCACTTGGGCTCTGGTGACCATTTAACCTGATATGAATCTCCAATTTACCATAAGCTTATGCATCCTTGGTGTGTAATCTTGGGCAAATTGTTACTATGAACTTCATTTTCCACATTTATAAAATGGGAATAATAATAGTTCCAGATTTATAAGGGTTAAATCAGACAATATATGCAAAGAGCTTAGCTGGTGCTTGGCACATAGTAGGTGTTTAATAAATGCTGGTTCTTATTATTACTATTCTGCTGTCCAACCTATTTTATAAATGAAAGGTGTAGAGTCAGGCATGGTAGCTCGTGCTTGTAATCCTAGCATATTGGGAGGCCAAGGCAGGATTGCTTGAGAACAGGAGTTCAAGGCCAGCCTGGGCAACCTAAGAAGACCTTGTCTCTATTAACACAATTAAAGAGAAATAAAGAAAAGGTGTAGCTCAGAGAGGGGCAGGAATGAGCCCAAAGTCACTCAGTGACTCAATAACAGAGAGGGGACTCACACCCAGTTCTATCACACCTGGCTGGGTTGTACTTCTCTCCCTTCCTATAAAGCCCTTGGCTGGTAACAGGAGGACCAGCTTAGTCCTAGTGGTCTTCCTTTCTAGGTCAGAGTCATCCTTGCTTCAGAGGCTCCTGCTGCTCCAGTATGCTGCTTTCTTTTTTTTTCTTTTTGAGACAGAGTTTCATTCTTGTTGCCCAGGCTGGAGTGCAATGGTGTGATCTTGGCTCACTGTAACCTTTGCCTCCTGGGTTCATGCAATTCTCCTGTCTCAGCCTCCCAAGTAGGAGGGATTACAGGCATGAGCCCCCATGCCTGGCTAATTTTGTATTTTTAGTAGAGACAGGGTTTCACTATGTTGGTCAGGCTGGTCTCGAACTCCTGACCTCAGGTGATCCACCTGCATCGGCCTCCCAAAGTGCTGGGATTACAGGCATGAGCCACTGCGCCCAGCTGTATGCTCCTATCCCTAGATATCAAATGTACCAAGTCTTCCTTCTGGGAGTGATCCTGGCTCAGGGTGTCCCCTCAGAGGACACCCTCCTGGGAGTGGCCCTCAGGAGGGCTTCAGCCCAGCCCCAACCAGATTTCCAATACCTGAACCAAAAGCCACATGGGAACCCCAGCCAAAAACTGGGAAGAGTTCTGCTGGATCATCCTCATCGAAATAGCCATCATAGTTTATGAATAAAAACATGAAGCTTTGGCTAATTTTAGTCCCCATGATGCCTGGGAGCTATAGTAACCAATCCTATAAAAATATACATCTGCCCAGATGGCAAAACAGGTATCTGGAGAGTCCACCAGCACTCTGTATCCAGCAGCCAAAAGCTCTTGGCTTTTGAACCAGGGCAAGAGGCCTTGGGGATCATTATTATTATTATGATTATTATTTTGTTATTATTAGAGACAGTATCTTGCTCTGTCACGCAGGCTAGTCTCAGGCAGCAATCATCCTGCCTCAGCCTCGAAGTAGCTGGGACTCCAGGAACATACCACTGTGCCTGGCTCTTGGAGGTCATCTGGAGCAGATTCCTTCTTGGATGTTTGTGGATTTTTCTGCAGAGAAAGTTCATGGCTTCCTTAAGGTTCTCAAAAGGAACAAACACTCAAACTTTTATATTTCATTTAGTGGTCTGAGGGTCTCTTGGATGTGGGGCACTGTTCAAGGCTAGAACTCTAGTAAAAGATAACCCCTCTTTTTTCAGATGGGCAAGTGGAAGTTCATTCATTTATTGAATGAAACACTGTGAGCCAGCTTTGTGCGGGACACTGCTCAACATGCTTGGCACAAAGCAGTGAACAAGACACGTGAAGTCCTTGCTCTCACTGAGCTTCTGTCTGGTGGGGGGAACAAATGGTTTCTGAGAATGACAGGTGATGAGGAGGAAATAAAACAGTGTAAGGTGTTGAACTGTGCCTGTGAGAGAGGCAAGTAGACTGTCTGAGTAACCAGGGAGGGCCTCTCTGAGGAGGTGACATTAGAATAGGCACAGGAAAATCAGGTAGAAGAGTGTCTCCAGCAGAGGTAAAAGCAAGTGCAAAGATCCTGGGGTGTGACCGGGCGTGGAGGCTCATGTCTGTAATCCCAACACTTTGGCAGGCCAAGGCGGGTGGATCACTTGCGGTCAGGAGTTCAAGACCAGTCTGGCCAACATGGTGAAACCCTGTCTCTACTAAAAATAAAAAATTATCCTGGTGTGGTGGTGCATGCCCGTAATCCCAGCTACTCGAGAGGCTGAGGCTGGAGAATCACTTGAACCCAGAAGGTGGAGGTTGCAGTGAGCTGAGATGGTGCCACTGCACTCTGGCCTGGGCCACACAGTGAGACTGTCTCAAAAACAACAAACAAACAAACAAACAAACAAAAAGATGCTGGAGTGGGAGAAGCTCTGGGGTAGCTGAGGGACTGGCAGGAAGTTGGTGTAGCTGGAGCAGCTTGGGCACAGAGGACAGTGGTAAGAGGAGAGAATAGCAAGGGAGACAGGGCCCACAGTGGATGGAAGTGTATCATGAGTATTCTCTGCCTTCTCCTGTTCCCTGGTATTTAAACCCAAGCCATGCTTCAAGATCCACCTCTTTCAATCTGAAGCCCTGGGATAAGCCGAAGAGTCTGTGCCAGTCATGTAAGTGGGTGTATGTGTAAGGCACAACCTTTCAGCAAGATCCAAAGCTCCTTGAGTAGTGAGTTATCTAGATTGATTG